>NW_013530507.1:901758-1329050 GCF_000836235.2 Papilio xuthus
CTCGATAAAATGTGGCACAGTTATAGAATATAGTCTGGAAGAACACATAAACTACTATTTTTTTTTAATTTCGCGTGGCGTGCGACAACTTTTTATTTCGGTTATTTTGTATTAAATATTAATGTAATATAAGTCAGATTATTAGAACTACATCGTGATATATTCGCTCCGCTTATCACAATAGTCACACCCTATGCTTGTCTAGTGACAAACTCATCGCTTCCGCGTACTCATATCGAGTCGGAGTTGGTTTACAAATGCCTCACGTGTGATGCGACTCTTGTGTACATTCGTTAAACTAGTCGATGTATAATTTCTACCTTTTATTAACTTTCACTTTAGTCGAAAACTATAATTTTGATGCACTAAGATAAGTGTAATAAAAACATAACAATAAAAGCTTTTACATGTGGTGCGACGTGATAAATAGTTATAAAAGTTATGTTCCTGTAAGATTTTTGTTACAATTAGAAACGTATAATTATTGTCTAGAAATTTATATCTTATTTTACTAATATTATAAAACAGAATGTTTAGATGGATGTTTGTAGGCATCTCCAAAACAGTTTCAAAAACATTTCAGTTCCAAAACATATCCTAAAGGGACTCCTTTTAATAACATATTTTAGTGAATTGTTCGTTTTTTTATATCATAGATTTAAGACTATATGTATAATAATTATAGAAATAAGGATGTATAATAAACTTAATTATATTTTTAAACAGTTTTGATCTTGATGAAATTTGGCACAGATGTAGAACATAGTCTGGAAGAATACATAGGCAATTACAGCGCGGATGGAGTTGCGGGCGACAGCTAGTATAGCATAAATAATTTAAAATAAAGTTATCTGATATTTAAGTTTAAATATTACGTGTAAAAGCTATAACTAAAGTTACATTGTGTTAGTTATACTAAAATACAAAAAAAAATCTTGTAACCGCAGAATTTGAACGTAGTAATATTTTGTCACTGTCTTCTCAAAGGTAAGAAAGAGATGACAATATGACTATTAATCAATGAAAAGAAAGCGGAAATTAAATAATGATAATTAATTTAAATTGCTATAAATCTTTATAATTATCATCAAAAATAAATCTTAATTTATAAATTATTAATAAAAGATTAGATATTGATTATTAATAGGGTAATTAATTTTAAAGAGCATCTGATAGTATCAGATTTCAAACAGGTGTTCGTTCATATTCAAATTACGTCTGAATTATGTTACCTTTTATTAATTAATTTGAGCACATAAAATATAATTTGTTCATTCTTTATCTTGACAAATGCACATTATATGCTAAATAAACACCTGTGTTTAAAATTTCTGGTTTTATGTTAATTATTTTGTTTGGTGTTCAATGTTAATTTTGGATCAAATTATATTATATACTAGCTGTCGCCCGCGACTCCGTCCGCGTGGACATATAAAAAAAACTTAATTAGTGTAGCCCACCCATCCATCCATCCACATCATATCCATCTAAACATTCGCATTTATAATATTAGTAAGTCAAATAAAAAGCAGCTCTTCAAGGCATAAATTCGAAAAAAAATGAATAAATAGTATCCTATGTCCGTCTCCTGGCTCTAAGCTACCTCCTCAACAATTTTCAGCCATATCGGTGAAGCCGTTCTTGAGTTATAAATAGTGTAACTAACACGACTTTCTTTTATATATATAGATTATTATATATGTATACTAGCTGTCGCCCGCGACTCCGTCCGCGCGGGATTAGATGTTGGCCGATACTCAGACCTATATGCTCACCAAATTTCATGAGAATCGGTCAAGCCGTTTCGGAGGAGTATGAGAACGAAAATTGTGACACGAGAATTTTATATATAAGATATATTACATTATGGTGATAAAGTATAGTGAAATTAGTTATTAATATGAACTTAGCTTCAGTTCCTAACTTTAAGCAGTCCGTGAGTTCCTGATTAAAATCTCTGTATAAAACATATCTTCTCTGTCATTATCTTTGAGAAAACAGATATAACAAAACGGAATTCGGTCTCAGAAACCCACGGTTAGTTAGTTTAGTTATTTAAAACTTTTATGAGTAACAATTAAGCCTATTTATGTTTAGCAAAATTGATATGAAATAAGTAACTTCCTATTATAATTATATGTCAAGGCGAAAACTTTCAACTTAGCTAGCGATTAAAATAAGATTAATAGAATGCGATAAAGTTATGCAATTTTCATCATTATTCTTATTGTAATAAAGTCTAAAATTGAATGGAATTACTTAATTAAACTAAAAAATTAAATATCATGAATTTTTTTACTTAAACTTAAATTTTAAATATAAATCAAAATTATTTACTAAAATTATTGCTCTACCGTTAATTTAATTGGTAATATTATGTAAAGAATTTCAATTATGCAAAATATAAAATATTTTTTTTTATTTATAAGGTAAAAGTTAAAATCAGTGATAATATAGCGTTGATGTCTTTTACACGACGACATTGTGACTGATAGTACCTACACACGTATGTTAATAAATATTTATATAACTAGCTGATACCCGCGACTACGTCCGCGCGGTACTGATAAAAATAATTAATATCCAGTTTTCTACATGTATACCAAATTTCGTCTAGATCTATGCAGCCGTTATGGAGATATTTTCTAACAAACATCGTTCCATCCATCCAAAATATTCGCATTTATAATATTAGTAAGATCGGTACTTTTACTTTTAAATTGAAAAAGAATATTATTTAATTTTACTAACATAGTTTTTGTAAATATATTTTTTAAATTTTAATATAACCTGAGTTTGCATTGTAGAAATATTTCGTATCAAACATTTTTTTTGGTTTATTAATTTATTAAAAAGATTTTGTCTCATCAATATTTCATTACTTACAAAAAAGGAAGAACTATATTACTTAAGCATAACTTATAATATTAATAGTCTTGTAAATAAAGTCAAAAACAGACTCAAAATACATACATAGTAACTTTACATACATAATAAGTTAAATAAAGTATTGTGCATTATTTAACTTAAGTCTTCCAAAGTAGACATCCCTATTGGTATATGCTAATGCAAAAAGCAAGCTGACTTATGTCCGTCCCACATCACCATATATTCCATGACTCAAAGCTAATAATTGTTTAACAAATATAACGAACATGTTGTCATGGATCAAGTGCATGACCTAAAAAACGTAATAATTAACCAACCTATTATGCTATGACTCCGGAGGCCTTGTTTTAGGGTAAATTGTCTCGATGTTTCTATTATAATTACAATACACAAAGACATTTCGAAAATCGATTCTAGATTGGACGTCAAACTTATATAAAGTACTCTATCTTACTAATATTATAAATGCGATGGTGATTTCGATGGACGAATATTTGTTAAAAGGTATCTCTACAACGGCTTGATGGATCTCGATGTATTTTGGCATAGATGTAGAACATAAATATTAATAACACTTAGGTTACTAATTACCTTTCTTTTAATGCCGCGTGTACGGAGTTACAGACTACAGCAAGAAGGTTATATATCATTGATTAATACATGTTTATATTTAATTATCTTTCAAAAAAATAACGCTAACAATATATTACTTATATACAGTTACTCGAAAACTTTTTTTTTTTAATCTCAAAGTTCTAGAACATGTAAAAAGTAGTTACATTGTAAGGGAAAGGAAATATTTGAATATATAAAGATTAAAGTAACACGTTATCAAAATTCTTTTACGCATCACACGTATGAGTTTATGTTGGATTACTGAGACATAACAGATAAAAAGTAAATGTATATATACTACACAAAGTATCTGTCGCTCGCGACTCCGTCCGCGAATTAAAAAAAAAACTATTGGTCGCAGCGTAATGCCTAAAGCCTTCCTCTGTAAATGGACTATCCAACAAAAAAAAATTTCAAATCGGACCACTAGTTCCTGAGATTAGCGCGTTTAAACAAACAAACTCTTCAGCTTTATAATTTTAGTATAGATTATATTTATTCTACATTATGGGCAGATATAAAATAAAAAGAACACCATGTATATTGGGAAAAGAGTTGGCATGTAATGAAGTTTTCTAATTTATAATGTGCCAAATATATAGAGAATATTGAGTTTCCCTTATTATCTCCTTTCAAAACGAATAGAATTCATCACAGGTTATAAAGTTTTGTTCAACATTGTTTGATAGATGATGTAAAATTGTTATTCATAGATTATATTGATCGAATTAAATATTTGATCATACACTGCTACTTTTATTAGATTTAAATTCAGATGAAAATGTCAATATTTATCAAATATATAAGTAACACTTCGATATCTATTCTAAATCCGATGCTAATTTTTAGATAAATCCAAGATAACTATGAAGTGTGACAGATTATAATAAAAAATTTACCTTTCTCAGGATATGAAATATCACAGCGATAACTTTATCCCGCCTATCGTCTATCACCTATCGTCCGATTCGCGTAAGAGATAAAAGAGATCGCGGTCAGATAACATCCGATCTCCTGATAATCCGTTCCAATATAAAGAAAGAATTACAAGCAAATAAAGCGCTTATGCAACATAACTTTACCAAAAAAATTAAGTATGTACTGGCCGGTTGCGAATGCAACTGTATTATGTCACTGGTCGATTATAAAAAATCAAGGCCGGAATTAAATTAAAAAAAAAACCGTATGTCACACGCGTGTCCAGCGCGACCGCGACGTAATCAGATGTGGAAGAGGAGCCGGCGGTGACAGGCGCGCGGCGCGGCGGGCGTCGGGTTACGGCCGCGGTGGACACGTCGCCGACCGCCAAGATACAGTGAAAATTATTCTACTCACAGTTTATACGGTAGAGAACGATGTACACAAAACACTTTCGCGCGTTCGTACTGCGGGCGGCGAGCGGCTAGCGGCAAACGGCGAGTGGAGTATGGACGGCGGGAACGGTCACTTTGAACACACTCGTGCGAACTGAACAGCGTGCGTTTAAACTTTGAGTCGTTCGGTCGCCGGTTCAAGTATATATGGGGCGGTAAACGCCGCCATTGGCCGGGCCTCGACGCGCCCGCCGTACGTCACGCGTACGTCACGCGTTCACTGGAAAGCCTACTATTTTTTTTATTAGTAAAAAGTCGCCCATCTCCCACCTGTTGTCTACCAAAGTGAGGCATCTAAGTGTTTGACCTCAACTTTGGGTTCCATTGGCCGCGGACGACTCGGTAGCGTCCGTTTATGAAACGATTTAATTGACTCGTTTGATGGAAATTTTATGACGTACAAGTTGTATGATTAAAACGTTTCCAATATTAAAAGTCTATTTTTTTCTATAAAATTATAAAGTTGTTCGTGAGACGGAAAAGTTAGACATTGTTGTTTTCCTATAGATTTATTTTCCATTTACTAGCTTACCTTTCATAATAGTAAATAAAAAAGAAATTGAAAGGAGCTTTAGTAATAAAACGCGGACTTAACGTCAACTATTACATCAGTTTTCAGTTACATTTTAAAGTTCAAAGAATCGTTTACATACATTCTAATTACACGTACAAAAATTTCTATCGTTGTAGAGAACACATTTTTCGGAATTAGTTTGGAAATTCATTTGCATCTAATAATTAAACTCAATGGGGAATAATAAATGGGAACGACATTTGAATAATTTTTAACGTTGTTACTTCTAATAATTTTGCTGACTAAACTCTACTTCAATTGAGGATAACAATTTTTTTTTATAAATAAAACAATACCGTTTCCGATGCGCAATAAGTCATAGTTCGCTATGTGGACAAGCAAATAAAAAAATAAGTAACTTAAAAATGTACGAAAATATTTTTCGATGTGTTAATATTTTTTTCTAGAATCGCTACCGAGCAAGTTTCTGTCAGCGCTTTGATAATGTTTGTATTGAGTATAGTCCGAAAAATTTATTTGACCCGATGGACATAAGTGGAACTAAATTACAACATTTGTTAGACTGTAGCTTACTAACAATATAAATGCAAATGTTTGGATGGATGATGGTTACGAAATATCTTCTAAACGGCGAAACGGATTTCGATGAAATTTGAACACGTCTGATGGAAGTGGAACACAGTCTGGAAAACATAAAGGCTAGGTCGGATACGTTTGACTAATATATTTACTCGATAACTCTGCAATGGTTCTATACATCTTATTGAAAATTGGCACTTCTCATTAAATTTTAATAATACCGCGCAAACAAAGTCGCGGGGAACTGTTGGGCTTACATATTTTAGACAGGATTAACTGCGGTAACAGTGCCTTCCTCAGCGGGTCAGATAAATTAGTCGCACTATATTGACATTTCGGGTGAGTGGGCTTGCCAGTTACCTGCGACTCTGTCTGATGCAATTCAAGCGCTCTCTTGGCATACGTCTCTAACACGTCTACGTTGAGAATAGACAAGTAATTTTTTTTTGGTTGCAGCCTTGTGAAGTTGACCGCTTTTTATGCAACGCAGGTGTCAAGGTTTTGTCTATGAATTTATAAAGTGAAATGATTTTTAAGTTCGTTATAAAGATGTTATTTAAATTACTCGTTTATTTAAGCAAAAAGTATTATATATTTTTTATATTGACGCAATCTGTACTTGTGTTCGCCCGTTATTCCAATTTAGATCATAAATCGAATTGCATAAAACACTTTATGCAATTTTGCACCTGATTTAACTTTAGCTGATTTTGATAGAATTTTTGTAACGTCTCATTAGTGATATATATTTAAAATACTGTAGCGTGACAGTATAATATTTGTTATGCCTTTTTTACTTATTATTAATAATATAAGATGTTTGTAATGACTCGTTTATAACCACGCGCCTGTCAAGTATTTTATCACAAGATTAACCAACCGACCAAGAACTCCTAAGATAAGTCCAATCTTAAATCATCGGATATATACAGATAGAATATAGCGAACTGCTGAAAAGAAATAAAGATAATATATAATACTTCTACACTAAACGCTAAACGTATGTAAACAGGCTAACAAGTCCAACTCACAAAGTTTTGAACTGTTGAGCTGCGGCTCAATAACAAAATTGGCAAGCGACGAGTTGCAATCATGAGCTCGCGACTCGCAGCTCGTTAAATAGAACGCGCGCGTTACATATCATATTGCCCGGTGTCTTGAAGTTCGCACCTCGAAACGCAAATATGCAGGTACAAATTGAGCATTGAACCGGTCCACTGATCTGCTTCACTCATCGAATCGTGAGCTGATCTGCAGGTCATCGATTTGAGTTGAGTTACCATGGCTACTAGACGCACTTGGAAAATGAGAGGAAACAAATGTTTTTCATATATGTGCTTTACCAATGCAAACTCACGATTATACATCAAGTACAACCCCCGTTGAAGTTGACAGATGTTGCCTTGAAATGCCGCTCACTTGTACCGTATCCTAGATACGTAGGCAACTTGAAACCTTTACAATCTGCATACCAATATAATAAGCGATTAAACGACAAAGCTTGACTAATTTTTCACAGACGAAATATATTGTGAGCGGTATAAGCTCATTGGTCGAAATTAAAATAACAATTCATTCATTCTTTACGACATTAATTTTAAATTTATCAAACATATTTATCCTTACGCATAATTTCTTTAAAAAGGGATACAAAGTTTTCGCTTCACGTCTTACAATAACGAATACTTGTATCAAAGTTATCCAAAAAGAATGAGATAGTCTCATGTTTAATGTTTCCGCAGTGGAAACCGACACGTTACCACTTGTCTTGATAATCTCACTAATAATATAGATGAAACATTTGGATGGATGGATGTCTGTTATCACGTAACTCCAAAATGACTGAACAGATCTGAAGGCTGAATCATAAGCTACTTTTTTTTAATTCTGAGACACGGATTTGTGGATAACAGCTATTTTATATTATAAAAAAGTAAATAATTAAAATATTTATTTTAGTTCAAGATAATTTTAGAATTTAAATAAAATTTAATTAGGTAAAGCGTTTTGATTTAATAAGTAAGGAACAAAAATTATTAGTAGGCAATTATACGAGGAATTAATAATGTTAACTCTTAATTGGAAATGTCGCTGATATTTTGACGTTTTACGTTTACGTCTATGTCAGTTTTTTTTTATTATATTTATATCACTTAAAGAATACCTCGAGGATAAACTTTTATTGAAATTAACGATGTATTGGCGATTGTGGTGCGTGACTCAATCCTTTACCATCTATTGAACTAATAAAAGGTCTGTTAAATACAGTATTTTCAGTTCTTTAAGTGATCCAAAGAGGTTTTATTAAGAAGGTCATTGAACTCGAATAAAATTCAATCATCCGTACTTTACGAGGCGCGTTTTGACGTTGCATTTAAGACTTTGAGTTTACATGCAAAAGGTTAATTAGTGCTATTTTAAGTTGGTTGGGCGCGTAAAAACCCTTGCTATTGTATGCATTTGCAAGAAAGGGATAATCATATACGAATATTCTGTGGTGTGAAAGAAATGAAAAATTTTCATGGAAAATTTTACATTTCGGGGGACCGAAATATTTCCATGTTGTAATTTTCTGCAGGTAAACTAATAAAATTGTGTTTTTTATGTCTTAACGTTACGGGTTGAACAACTGGTTACATTAATATGGTAATTCTTATAAATAAACATATGGAAAATTGGAAATCTAAAAGATTTTAAATCACACTCTTTTTGGAATGTAAGAAAATCCTGAGTGCATTCAAATAGTACAAAATGATATCAAAAAAATGTATAACAAACTCTTTAGTAATAAATAAAATCATTGGTTATTTTAAAAACAAACGATCCTTTAAAATCTATGACGATATTTATGTGGTCGCAAATTACGATCAAATAAAAGTACATACCCGAGGAAAATATTACACAGTCCGCGTCTATCTGTCAAGTGAAAACTTGCTCTGTGTCTTGTCTACAGATGTTTATTAGAATCACATTGTACAATTATAATACCTATTTAACACGTGAAGATAAAATACATCTTGAGAAATATGTAAAACTTATACATATTGAATAACCGTGAAACATCGCGGATTGTTTGTCGAGATTAAAAACTCTCTGCTCTTATTTACTCTGTGACGATTTTATGACATAAGGTAGCGTATACACAAGCCAAAAGATTTTTTTTTAATTTCCCCTTTATTTTTTATCCTCTAATCAAAAGGCATTTCGTTGTTTGTTACAGAGTTAAACGTTAAAGAGATACGAGCTCTTGAATTATTGATTTTAATGTACACTATAATAATCGTAAAATTGAAATATTTCTCATGTTAATTATATTGTATTTATATTAAGAAATGTAAAACAGCCTTTATGTAAATTAAGCGTACAGAAACTATATATTTATATCAAGAGATTTATGAAACGTAAATATATTATTGGTCTATAAATATAATTTTCGTCCAAGTACAAATAAAGTTTATTTGTGTTTGTTTAATTCAACAGTGTGTACGTGGTCTTATTTAATACGGCATCCATCACATGACGAATTATATCATTGCATAGTTCATTAATTGTTTGTTGTGATACGTCACAATATCATGTTATTTAAATGGCGAACATCAAAGGTTTTAGCTACAATGATTTTGAACGTAAAAGTGTTAAAAAGCCTTAAATATCTTATTAATATTATAAATTTATTCGACGTTCTTACTGTGAAGGAAAACATCGTGATGCAACCAGCACATATCTGAGAAGAAATTCAAAGATATGTGTGAAGTCGACTAACCCGCACTTGGCCAGTGTGGTTGACAATGGCCTAATCACCCTTAACCTTGGGTAGGCTCCGTGCCCCTCGGTAGGGATGTATAGAGAGCTGTGATGATGATGATTATAAATGCGAAAGTATAGATGGATAGATCTTTGTTAAAGGTATCTTCCGAACAATCCAACGGTTTGTAATTAAATACAGCAATATAGCAGAACATAATTTGGATGAATACACAGGCTACTAAGTTTTTTTAATTGCGCGCGAACGGAGTCACGGGCGACAGCTAGTTACATATAAATAGAGTATTCTTGATGTATTTTTATATCGATCCGAAAATAATTTTAATTATACGTCCTTACATATATCTTGGCAGCTCAAGGTCGTCCCCGCATCTCTTTACGCTCGACTACATCAAAAATTATGTACTGCACTCGTACGATGTTTCGAGCCGAATATTTGAAAACCTCTATACATTGTATGAAGCCGTACAAAAGTTATTAGTGTTCCCTATACACTATACATTTTTCTTTCCCTTGATATTACGGTCTTAATATTGGTTACATCAATACCACGTGGTAAGCAAATCTCCGGAACTGATCTTCATAAAATTTGGAATTAGAATATATTAAAATAAATATAGATAATTAAATTTGGTACAAATTAATTTGTAACCGCAAACTACTCCTTCCGTGTGAATGGAGTTTTAAAAGGGGCAACTTTTCTTATAATTCGTCGTCATCGGAAACTACGGTGAATCATGTATTAAGAAACAAACAAAATGTGACTCTTTCCACTTCTGAATAAGGTACATTATTCATTGTTACATAATAATAATTTTAGAAGTTTTGTGACGGTGTGACGTGTGAACCCATTTTTTTAAGATAAAAAAAAATGTGGAAAAACCGCACGCTAGTAGCAATAAAATACGTATTAATTATTGCAGTCTTTTATTTACCTTTTAAATTGTAATAATACTAACTAACGCCCGCGACATCGTCCGCACGGAATTAAAAAAATACTTAATTAGTAACCTATGTGTTCTTGTACACTATGTTCTATATGTATGCCACATTTCATCAAGATCCATTCAGGCTGTCTGGAGATAACTTCAAATAAACAACCATCCATCCATCTAAACATTCGCATTTATAATATTAGTAAGAAGTTAGATGTTCATCTGTTTGAGTAATGACAAAATAGACGTCAGTTAATGTCTGTAAATTCGTAAATCAAATCAAACTTACTATACGTGGTGTCTCAACGTACACGTTGTAAAGTGAACAATGTCCTCTTATCTTAATAATACCTCAATTATTTACTAACGATACACCGTGAGTTTACATGGAGTTAAAAATTACCTAGTAAGTACCGATGTACACGGTTATCTTCGAGCAGTTGATGTAATGCTTTGATAGAAAACAGCGTTCCATTGACGACGAAATTAAACTGCTGCAAGCCTTTTGTTATTGTTGTCTTATACCGCTCCGAGGGCAGTCCGAAATCTCGATTCTCTATTAACAATTTTCGAGTCTAAGTTCTCTGGACGATATTTTTATAACATAATCTATTTATTTATTTTCAGTATATTCATATGTACATATGCATGTGATCATGACTCACATTTATTTACTTAAGAATTAAGACTTATGTATTTTTAACGTCACAAATTAAATAATAATCAAGACTGTTTTTATATATTACGCAAGGAATATATAGTAAAGAGATTAACATATTTTTACGTAAAAATTGACTTTTATTTATTAGCCGTAACTGGCGACTTATACCGCGCGGATAAAAAAAATAAAAAACTTAATTAGTAGACTATGTGTTCTTTCAGACGACGTTCTAATGTAGAACCGACACTGTGCCGGTGTACTGGCGCAACACTAGCCTTACTAAAATGTCGACGTTTTTATGTTCCTTCACTAATCATTCTGATAATTGACTTTGTAACGAAAGCGCGTTATTCCCGCCAAAGGATTCTAACTAATAATGTCTTAAACTAGTTAAAAAATAATAGCAAAACTGAATATGAAATATAACGTCCACGTCTACATTTATGTCCACATTCAAAGACGAAAGACGTATAGTGTTAATAACCTTCAAAAATAATGATGCAACAACTCTTTGCCGTCCGTCATTCCACTTGTACACTGTAACAATTCGAGTACAGTGCGAGAAATTTATCTGACCCCGTGAGAGTGGTGCTGCTGTCGTTTGACATTGACAAGGTGGCTAATGTGTTTTTTTTTTAAATTTAGTTCCATTTCTGACCACTACTAGATTTTTAAATACATATTTTTTCTTATATCAAAAGGTGGCAAACGAGCGAGCGGCCACCTGAAATCGCTGAAATAGCGAAGTGACCGTTGCCCATAGACATACGCAATTGCATATGCGTTGCCTACCTTTAATCGATGGAGGAGATGATGCACAGAAAGAAAATATCTTCCCTTTTCATGCATCCTCTCATCCGGAAAGGCAAGGGCAAGGGTCTCAATATTATAAGGTGGCAAAGGAGTAATCGATCATCTGAATAGGAAAGCGCGAAGAATATGATGCATTACCTATTTGTAATCAATGGAAGAAGGGACGTACAGCAAAAGAAAATTTCCCCATCCTATGCGTCCTCTTCCCCACCAAATCTATTTCCCCTTTCCATCATTCCCTAATAAAAAGGGTATGAAGGGAGGCCTCCGAAACGATCATCAGATAAAACGGAATTGCTCAATCTTGACGCCTGTCTTCAGTGTGATATTTTAGTTATAAGTTGGCCACACCGCGCCGTGTCGTACGTCGAATGACGTACAACACCGCGCCGTGTCGTACGTCGAATGACGTAATATTGATTTCTTCTTACTACGTTCACCTAGATGTGGCATATGACCCCAATAGTTATGGAGTTACTGAGAATTTTTATAGGTAACTATTTTCCTTTATGTATCTAATCACTTAACAATTTGCTGTTAATAAAAACCTTGTTAGTAATGTTAAAGTCGACAGTCTAAAAAAATTAATTCTTAATCAAGATGATTGACTATGGGAAAATGATTATACAGATTATACAGGTCATAGACACCATCATATAATATTGTCTTTGATAATTACAAATATGTCGAAACAGCGTGATAACTCACATCTGTTCCTGTTCTTGAATATAGGGTACAGATTGCAAAAAAATTGTATTATACAAATTTTACTTTAATTAATACGATGATTGAACAAACCGCATACAAAAATATTATGTAACTCTATTACTAACATAATATAATGGCGTCAGCTTGTGACCATAACGCATAAAATTGTGCCAAAAAATATAGGGAGCTCAAACTGGCAGGCTTACGACAGTCATTGTTCCTTCAGTCGTGCAACTAAACAATGCAAATAAGAAATTAGTTTATTAATATTTTTTGTGACTGAGTAGTCACTGTTTGCCTTGAAGAGGTAATTACAGCTTCACCGGGCATGAGGTGGTCGGGCGCAGATGGCGCTTAGCCTGAACCTCGTTTAAAAGTAACAAGACTCGAGGGCTCTCCCAGAAGCCTCGGCTCGGGCTGTTACTCGTTATTGTTCCCGGATTAGATATTAATTTAGACAGTCATGACTAGTAAAAGATCTTAGAAATACCATAGATTTTCTCGATATTTCAAAACTGGGTTACTTTCGACGTAATTTTGTAAGGTTACTCAATATGACCTACTATTTAATATCAAATGATGTCGCTTTTAATTTTTAAGTCAAGTTTAAGGACGTTTAATTTTAACAGGCGGATCCAAGCGTAGCATCTGGCGGTCTGCCATCGAACAAGAACTAGAACACGAACCAATTGAGTTGCTAACGGATAATTTGCTTACTCATAGCAACTAATTAATTGTCAAACTATTTTCTTACGTTATCTATGAAAACAACGCAACTAGGATGCTCTATGCCTTTTGAAATCGATAAAAGATATTTACAAATCAAATCTAGTAAAAAATCGGCAATTTAAGAACAAAACAAATTAATATACAGTAATGGAAAGATGAATTATGTGTCAACTAATTCACACGCGTATTTATATCCTCGTTTATCGTAATCAAATAAACCAATAAATCATAATAGGTCGTGATACTTTCGCGCGTTCAAGTTGCGGTTGACGGTTACGTTTTTTAAATATGACTTTTTAATTTGGTCCAATTCAGCGAACGCGGAGCCGGCGTGCGAGCGCAGACGATGACGCAAAGCCCTTGCAGCGCTGGCAGGTTAGAAAATAAAACATTTCGTTCGACTGATTAACGAATAACGCGCCAAAATTTGACAGCTCAAACAAACCATAGACATTATAAAAAGGGTTAAAGTGAATAGTAATAATAATTTTCTTTTAGTATTGTCATGATTGTTAAACTCTTTTTATATTCCAATTTGTAATTAAAAAATAGAAGATCTTAATCAAGTTTTTAAACAGAACCACTTAAACAGTGCATTACAAAATTATTATACGTGTTATGGAACGTGTAAAAATGTTTGTATATTACATTAGCGTCACTTATATAAAAATACAACTAATGTTTAAGGTAACATCGATGCTAATCGACAAATGCAATTTCAATTTTAGCTTTCATATCAAGTTTACTTGCGAAATCAAATAGTCTGTGTTTACTATATAAACTTTAAACAACCTACAATTATTATAGTAACCACACTAATTAACATCTTCCTGTCTGAGACGCTTCAAAATACCATAGAAAAGCTGGCACTTTTCTTCAAATATTATAAAAATTGGATGGTGTAGGGCACTCATTTTTCAGGGTTCCGTACCTCGAAAGGAAAAAAACGGAACCCTTATAGGATCACTTTGTTTTGCTTCACCTGTATCGTTTCTTCTACGTTCAATTACATTTAAAAACCAAAGTTTATATAAAAACTGGAAACAGTGTAGACATAAATAATAAAAAAATTAATACGTTACTGTTAAATGATGACCACAGATAAACGATGGACGTCGTAAAAAAATTGGCGCCACTGAGCAAAAAACAAAATTGTCCGGATGACCTTCAACTCACGTCGATGTTTTGTTGGCGTTAAAAAAAATAATCTTGTCTATTACAATTATAATTCAAAAAAATCTATTGACGAGTATTTTTTGTAGTACATTAAAAGCGCCGTCTTTTTTTTTGTATTATCAAAAATGTCAAATAGTAACCGAATGATAAATAGCAACGGTTAAGAAGTAGTTTTTTTTTGCGATGTAGTGGCATGGTTAAATATTAACAGTCCATTTATAAAGTCCCGTAATATGTTCCGTAGTCGTCAAATAAGTAAGCAAAAAAAAAATCTTAACCTAAAGAGCCAAAACTATTATAACTAATGTTATTACGACATTTTATTTTTTTCAAAGGGGAAACGCTGCCAGTATCTTTGGAACTTTGCCAAAAGGGACTCTTTTTAATAATATATTTTAGTTATTTATTATTTTTTTAATATTTTATCTAATATCATAGATTCAAGACTTTGAATTATTAACAACTTAATTAAAAACAACTTCACTTATATTATTTATCGGATATAATTTGCGGACAAAATGCATTTTTTGGGTTTTTCTCTTTTTTGCTTTCTTCAAACAGAAGGGGAAAAAATTAAACAAATTCATATCTATCTTTCCAATTTCTATTCAATCTTTAGTATAATCTATGATCTAAGCGTTTAAACAAAAACTACATTGAGGTAATTTTATCTCCGAGATTAATTTTTATTCTGTGCTGTATGTTTTTTAAATGCGATAACAAAGTAATTAATTAATACAAACATGCGAAGCTAAAATTACGTCATAAGACGGCGACATATTGTTTCTGTCGTATTACAATCATACAGAAAAAAACCATAGACAAGTCGTAAACTTTTTGTAGCATATCAAATATTATAATATTGCAATGAAGATATGAAACAATATTTGCTGATAAATATAGCACAAAAACTTACACATTAAAATGTCTGCAAAAAATAGACACAAAAAATTATTATTTCCAAATGCATCGTGTTTATCTTAAAGATGTCATTGCAAGATTTAAACAAAATCTATTTAACAATATGCAAATCTTTCTATTAAGAATTTGGCACATTATATTTGTTTCTTAATATTTGACGTCTGCATTGACAATTTTTTAGATTTAATTATAACCTCGGTGGCTCAGGGGTCAAGCACTTGACTTGCAATCTGCGGGTCCTGGGTTCGAAACTTGCCTTGTACCAGTGTTTTTCAATTTCCGATTTACATATGTACATTTATCCGACTTACTGTGAAGGAAAACATCGCGATGCAACCTGCATATATCTGAGAAGAAATTTAAAACATATGTGTGAAGTCAACCAATCCGCACTTGGCCAGCGTGGTTGACTATGGCCTAATCACCCTTAACTTAGGGTAGGCTCCGAGCCCCTCGTTGGGGATGTACAGTGAGCTGATGATGCTTGCCAACTTTTTATATAGATCGACAAGGATATTTGTCCCTGCGGGCATAAGTCAAACTAAATTTTGTCAGTAAATTTAGTAATAATAGCGTTAGAATGACTAAGGTATAGCACAACACGTGTAAACATAATTCGTTGCCACGTATTTCGATTCTCCTTGACCCTGTCTATTCCGAATTATATGTAATTCCTAAATTAACAATAGTTTAACGTAAGTTTTGTTACATAAACAATAATATCCGAGAACGCTGACCGCCCCCGTACTAAAATAAAGCACGTTTATATTTATAACTGATAAATCGATTTAATTCTCGAAAGAGCGAAAAGTTCTTGAATTTCCGCCACTGGTTGTTGCAGCGTAGGTAGGTTTAAATCTACAATGTTCCAGTCAAAGTTGTGAAAGTTCACTGATAGATTACCAGGGTGGCAGTTTTGCGATCCATGGCTTATTCATAGTATCGACGGTGACTACAAACGATTCAGTTGAATTAAACAGATTAAAAAACACAACCTTATCATTATCTATACATAGTAATAGAATTGTAGTGATATATTAAAAAAAGTAATATTTCGTACGCATCAAGTATTTACGTATCTGATAACGATAAACAAATGTTTCTCTGTATGTCTGTCCGCAAAGATATTCCCGCTAATCTCCGGTACGGCTGAACCGATTTGCACGGTACTTGGACGTGAACGTACTCCGCAGACGAAATCGCGGGCGATCGCTAGTCATTAATAAAAGTATAAAGTTATGACATGAAATAGAACTAATGGAATGGAATTAATACATTCTCAATTGAAAATGGCAAGGATAACAGGATTAAAATTTTGATAATCGTAAAAAAAGCACAAAACGTCAAGTCACTTTATATTTATCATATAACGGTTAACTAACACACGATATTTAATACCAGGAAGACATTTTAAGTGTTAACTGTCAAATCAACCGCCTGTCAATGAGAACTGTCACATTTTTTGTTTCGATTTGCATTTGGATCAATTAAGAGCAAACTGCAAACGAGTTTTAATAAGTAGGTTTGCGAATCGGTTTGAAACAGTATCATTTTTTTAAATACTTAGCTCCTATAGTCAAGTAAAACGATATAAAGTTTACTTCTTCATTGTTTTAAAGCTCTATGTCATTATCGTGAGTAATAATTTGTTAAAAGAAAGTTCGAAAATTAAAAAAAAAACACACACACACACTACCAAGTGTATGTTTATTTTTAATTTTCGAAAATTCGAATAATAAAAAATCTTTTAACGTCCTTTAACCGTAAACAATAATATGTCAAATTACTCAAATAATACTAAATAGTTAAAAAAAACAATTTTGCAACTTCCTTATGTCTCATCGCGTAACATTTCTATAACGTAGTGAATTGTTACTAAGGAACCGGAAACATAGACAACTTTCTTTTTTTTTCATTCACACTTTCATTTCATTCATAAAACATCAAGTTGTTACATCTTTTAAAGATCAAAGATAACTCATGTTTCAATTTTTTCATTGATCCTTTTTGCTATATTCAATTTTTTTTTCGATAATTTTTTTGTATTGTTATACAATAGAAAAAAATAAATTACAGTGTTAGTACGTACTTACGACAACTTTAATAAAATATCCATTTTAAATATGCTAGTTAAGGAAGCTAGTTATTAAAAAAATATATACAACCTGACACGAGTACTATTAAATTATTCAAACTTTCGTGAGACATTATAATAAACTGATATAAAAACGGCAAAAACAGTCACGTATATTCGTCCGGTGCTGAGCGACGAGCCGCGTCCGCGCAATAATACCAGTACCACTCATCCTGATGAAGGGCCCCCGTTGGGCTCGAAACTAGTAGGTGCCGTCACCGGACGGATATACATGAGTGTTTAGCCGTTTTTATAACACGGGTATTTCTATTTATTTGAGTCATAGGATACAAAAAAAGACCAGAAGGAAAACAGAAAATTAGGTTTCATATAATATATATATTTCAAGGAAATGCATGATGCGAAGAACAACGGAATCGACCAATTTGAAAATTTCCAGCGATAGTTTGACGCAATGAAAACATTCCTTAAACGTAAATAATAATATCTTTGTTGCCACTCGCGTTTATAAATTATGGATTAAAGTACAGGTTTTAATATCTTACTAGTATTATAAATGCGAAAGCTTTGATGTTTGTTGGAAGGTATCTCCGAAACGGCTCAACGGATCTCGATGAAATTTTACATAGTCTGGAAGAACACATTCAATTTTTTTTTAATTCTGTACGGACAGAGTCACGGGCGACAACTAGTCTATATAATAAAGCGATAATCATTATTAAATAGACAATTAAAAGCCCCTATCTCAGTCGATTAAAGGTAGGTAAAATATTTTCTTACAAGATTCCTTAAAAAAATTCTTACAAATGTATTAGGATTTTATCTTTTTTTTATAAAATAAAAATCCATATCATCTTATTTATATCTCATATCGATGTAATAACATTGTTTTTTTTTATCTGTTCCAATGATAAATGGCGGGAAACGTTGACATATCTGAGCGATAGTGGCGCCACCTGCCACCGGCGAACCGGTCACGATGACTTAATAAATTTCCGATTGCAGTTCCATAGAGTGGTTTTCCGCAAATGTCTTCCGTTGTGAATTGTTATTACATTTTATATTACGTCAAGTCTACGATTATAAATGTTTAGGTCAGTTATTGAAATATGAACTTACTAGCTGTAGCCCGAGACTCTGTCCGCGCGAATTTAAAAAAAATCTTAATTGGTAGTTAGTAGTCGATGTATTCTTCCAGATTATGTTCTATAGCTTGCAGCCGTTCTGGAGATACCTTTTAATTCTAAAGCAAATCCATCCATCGTTATTAAAATATGTACATACTTGCTTTCGCCCGCGACTCCGATTGCGCGGAATTAAAAAACCCATAATTAGTAGTTAGTAGTCGATATATTCTTCCAGACTATGTTCTACACTTATGCGAGATTTCAGAGAGCTTGCAACCATCTGGAAATATCTTCTAATTGTAACAAACAACTAAACATTCTGGTTTATAATATTAGTAAGATTTATGTTTACAAATCCTCAGTTTAGTTCTAGTTACTGCAGACCGTTTTCCGTTACCTTGAGTCATTTGCTCAATGACCTAACTAATAATTGCAGACATTTCTTCCACACTGCAACAATTAACATTCTAAGCGCATAATTTATTGTACGATATTATGATAAAATAATATAAACATCTTGTGCAATATAATAAAAGGAAAATTGTCTATTTATAGAAAAAAAACTTCGTTGCAGAATTAGTCATTGCTTATTCCTAAACTTATTCGACCACTTCCAATAATTTACCAATCTTACTAATATTATAAACTAGCTGTCGCCCGCGACTCCGTCCGCGTGGATATATAAAAAAACTTAATTAGTGTAGCCAACCCATCCATCTAAACATTCGCATTTATTATATTAGTAAGTTAAATAAAAAGCAGCACTTCAATGCATAAATTCGAAATAAATAAATAGTATCCTATGTCCGTCTCCTGGCTCTAAGCTCACCTCCTCACCAATTTTCAGCCATATCGGTAAAGACGTTCTTGAGTTATAAATAGTGTAACTAACACGATTTTCTTTTATATATATAAATGCAACAGTTTAGATGTTTGTTAGAATGTATCTCTAGAACGACTGAACGGATCTCGATGATTTTTTTTAAAATATTTTAGGAACATAGTCTGGAAGACCACATAGGCTCCTAATTATATTTCTTTAATTCCGCTCGGACGGAGTCACGGGCGACAGCTAGTTTTAGTATAAAATAAAATATATAAGGATGAATCATTGAGTGATAAAGATTTCCTTAAAATTTGTTAAAGCGCATTTACACTTCTTTTTGTGGTCTTCGTGACCGGATTTTAGAAAATTGATAACGTCCTGTCTGTGCAAATGGTAGTCTGTGACTAATCAGTTTTTTTTATTTATAAAAAAAATGAAGGAAACCGCTATATACGGAAATACGATTCATGATGTTAAGATTATTGTTACAAATTAAATTAAAAATTATGAATAAGAGGAAGGTTGGGAGTGTAAAGACCCCTAGACCACAGTTTCGAGTTTTGAGAAGGAATTCTTTGGTCAAATTACTCACCGGTAGAAAACTGGCTGTTTTTTGATTGCAACATAATTAATCATAGCTTTACTAAGAAAATAGTAAACTGTTTAGTTTTTTCCGCCATGAAATTAATCTTTTATTGTCTAGTCATTGTCAATTATCTTGTCTATGGCGCGTTACTGTGACAGATTATATTTGCATTAGGATTAACTGGAATAGTCTTTGTTATTAAAGAGACGGGACATGGTAACGCGCTCATTTCGCACCGTAAAATTCAACAATAAGTCCTAACTTCTTAGCTTGTGTACTCATTCTGAGTTAGTATATCATTAAAGAAGTTTCTATATACAGACGTGGTATTGTCATATGTACATCAACCCTCGCGTATATACAACTCGGGGTCTTTGCCTAGTCCGTTTCTCTATAGTCAAAGTAAATAGTCATGTCGTTTCAATGAACTGTTGCGTCATTTTATTGAAAAATACTTGAGAATGTAGAACACCCTTTGATGTGATCCGACTTATGGAGGAAAATAGGGACCTTTTAATTTATTGCTTTTTGTGTTGAAGTTTGTCAAGTGTAAAAACGGATCTAACTACCGTTTTGTCTTACCGCAAATTACCCGGTATGATATCATTCAAGTGAATGCACTTTCAAGGTTCACTAATTAATTAAATGTTACTGAATTTAATAATTTCCGATCCGAATTTATATCCGTAAAAATAATTAAGTATTAACTTACAATGTTGAGTTACGCGCAATTTTTTTAATAAGCTAAACCCACTCAAAATAAAGTGTTTCCAATTTACAGTAAAGCCCCCATAAACCCGGAACGCGTAGTCAAAAAGTAGTGACAAATACATTTTCAATTAAAAATGCAAAAAAAAAAATGTTAGGCCACAAACTGTCTCTGTCGTCCTTAGGTCACGATAACAAAGTGTCATTACAATCTGTCACTCGATTTTGGTACAACAACATACAAAGATAATTAAAAAAAAATAATATCGTTTTTTAACAAGAAAGTATTATTTAAAAAATGGAACCAGTGTAACGAAACGTGTCGAATATCGAATTGTTCCAAAATTAAAATTAATCAAGTCGGTTGTAAAGAATACCGCGAAAAAGCAATTCGTTAAAATTCGGACAATCATTCACGCTGAAGTTTTATATAAGTCGATTATTAATACTTTATAAGGCTTCATCAATTAATAATTCCTTCATAAAATTGACTGTTTTTATTTTTATTACGTCGAAAATTTTAACGGGGTCATAACTGTTGCCAGTACAAAAATCTGAACACTTTGTTAAAATTAATTAATACAACTGGCTTCTAGATTATTTTGTTTTTTAACTTATAAGTACATTTATAGTTAAAACTTCACATAATCAATATAAATCTGTAGATTAGTAGGTACATAGAGCCGTTACAATGATTTTATTAAATTAAAAAAAAATTGCTTTCTCGTAAATAAATACACACACGTAATAACATTAAATACTTATATCCTATTTTACACTATGATTACAGTTTTGCTGATTTCATCCAAATATCATCTTATCAATTTATACTACTAGCCGTAGCCCGCGACTCTGTCCGCGTAAAAGTAAAATAACTCCATTAGTAGCCTGCGTGTTCTAGGTTATGTTCTACATCTGTGCCAAATTTCATCGAGATCCATACAGCCGTTCTGGAAATACCTTCTAATTTTCGCATTTATAATATAAGTAAGATGTAAGATAGATCTTGTTTATACGAGTAGCGAAACAAATGTGACTATGTTTTATTTCCCCACATAATTTACCACTTACGTCTTTAAGAATAATAATCGTCATATTTTAGCCAATTATTCGTTCGTTATATTTTACAGAAATACACAATGAATTGTACACATTTTAACTTTCCTTATGAATCAATTTATATGTTCGTAAAAACCGCATGAAAAACCTTATTGTATTTTTTGAGTGTATCCCGTTCATACAGATAAGTCGAGCGAATTTTGTTTATAATAACCAAAAATTTGATTTTTTGACCAAGCTATTGTGATATAAAATTTCGTAAGAAATTAATTCATTCATATTTTTCGTGTAATCAATACATTTAGAATACACAATAAACTGCCAATAATGAATTTAAAATTAAAAAAGTTTTCTAGAATAAAAACTTAAACTTTTAGTTTTAATAAAAGCGCCATCTACATGTGCATAAACGTACTACGATGACATTGACTTTTTCGAGTTGTTTCAAGAAGCAGCCGATAGGTGTACAATAAATCAAAGTTATTATTGTTACAAAGTTATCAGCTGATACAACTTATTAAAGACAAAATATAATTTTATTAATCACGTCGTAAATAAAAACATTACTTTATATAAACCGGTTATTGAATGCACAAGTTCAGTGATGCTCTTGAATTTGCAATGAATATACTCAAATATAAATGTGAAGTGATAGTTTTGTTACAATTCTAACCTATAAGAAGAAAACAAATCGCGTATTAGGTATGTATAGTATGTAATTATTACTTGCAAGTTGTTTTTAGATTTATATTTGAATGATGAAATTGGTATTTATCTCTTCTAGAAATTTCATGTCTGATTTCAAATTTCATCTATAATCTTTGACCTTTGACTGTTTAGAAACTTAGCTGTCTGGTTTTAACTTCTATTATAATTATGTTTACACCAGTTACTACCAGTTTTTAATACGTTATCGATAATCAGGGTCACTGCTTGGATTATATACATTATGCCACATTACTGTTCATCCTTATTTATTTTTAATCTTATTCGTAATTTTTTTTCTAAAAACGCATATGTTTTGACATTTTCAAAATTTCAGAACTGATATTTATAAGTACAAAGGAAGTGCAACAGAAGAGAACTTAATTTCACTTTGTTTGAAACGTTTATATTTTAATTCTTACCTTGACCGACGCCTCATGAGTGTTATTCGTATTTTACACGAACTTGTAAGATTTCAAACAACATATTAACACAAATAAACTAACCTGAATGTTAATTAAGGTATAATATGACACCCCACTTTGCACTAATGACTTCTAAAATGCACTCACCTAAAACGTTATCGCATCAAGCAAATGTAACTGTGCGACTGATTCAACGTCGCAGTCGCAGCCGGCGAAAGTGTTTTCTTTTTCTTCACACTCGCCAGACGTTGAAACTTAGGCATGTCCGTTGCAAGGCACGGCAAAACGACAATTCTGCCTTGATTCTATACGATTTTTTTGCACTTTAAATCCTCAACACTGCATCCGATACACGATTTAACAGTTAAGCAACGGTAGTAGACGGTTTGTCATGATCGTTCGTTAACGCGGTCGCATCGTTCGTGTGTTAGTCGATAGTGTTAGCTAACGGGTGCCTCGTGAAACAAAACCCACGCTAGGATGTAGACAATAATGTTACGTGATCGTGGACACGAAAGCGGAAGCGCGAATCGAGTTGGATATACCGTTTTCTGGAAATTATAGTCTTACGTGGGCATAGAGGAGCGCCAGAAACGGGCTCGTAGCATTGACTGGACTGCGCTTCGGTCGTGCAGGATGCGACCCATTAGGCAAAAGAGCGTCCATTATTGTATTGTCGTGGGCTTACACTTGTGTCTCCTTATGGACCGCTAAACGTGTGAGAGACATTTTGGAGGTTATCAGGGCTTCGGGAATAAATTTAAATCGACTCAATATTTTTAGCCCAATTGTCATAAGATTTTCCCGCCAAATTTGAGTGAAAGTTGTGTCGTTATTGCCGTAACAGCCATCCATTGGTACGGACGAAACAAAAGCCCGCAGCGAAGGGAATTATGGAGTCACGGGACCGGATCCCGGATTACTCACGCTCGTTTGTTCAATTGGATCCGTTGAACATCTCCGAAGCTTTAAAACAGACCGTTTCCGTTTCACACAGGAACAGTTTGGAATGAACGCTAACATTAAATTCAACTTACTTATACACAAAATGAACTAAAATATAAACCAATGCAATGTGGAACTCCTAATGGTATACGAAATAGAATCTTTATGAAGGCAAAATGTTCCTCCATATTGTATTTCAGTGTAATTTCGAAATAAAATAACCAGTTATAACAGGTTGGTACCGTAAGTGTGTTTGCAACCATTTATTTGTGTGTATCTGACATATGGTTTGATTGCACGCCCGAATTCGACCAAGGATTTACCGCAATAAGCATTGAGGTCATCGAATTGGCTGCAAATAAATAAATATGTACTGTGTTTTAGTTTATATGTGTCAATATATTATAATTACACATACAGAAGTAATTTTAAAAAGTAAAAAGTTAAAAAAAAAACGTATTGAATAGAACCAACACCGCGTCGGTTATAAGTTTTTCATGACGTGTAAATAAACGAAAAGTGAATGGAAAAGCGCTAATATTATAACCCATAATTATAACGGTTACACATGTTCGGGGCGCGGCTGTCACACCATCATTTCCCGCCAATCGCGAGACAGCATTTGTCATAGAGTAGATGGCGATCTACTCTATGACCTTGTGTTTAAAAAAAAGAAATATGAAGTTTGTGGCTCGTCACCCTACTCGTCCTGTATAATTCACGATAATAAATAATATAAGACCACCACCACAAAAATAATATATTTCACGACTCTGAAAAGATGTATAGAGAATTGTAAAAATTTAATACTTTCTTTTGTCATTTCGTTGAATCTGGCAGATCGTATTCTTACTCTTTTTAGATAAATAAAATTCAGAATCAAATAAGTGTATTGACCGACTCTGAACTGTGCCGTCCACAAGGCGTAGTATTAACATACTGATAACAACAACTTATTTACTATTAACTTCTTGCTCGAATGGCAAATTCCGAGCAATAAACGTGTAATGATTCATCAAAATAAAACATTTGATAACCGCACTGTCCACTTATATTTTCGCGGTTATTGGCACAGACCAATAATAAAAATAATGACAGTTCATATTAAGCGATCGTTTTATGTTTGTATATTTCAAATAAAGAATGTCTTATCATTTTTTAAATTTAAAATTAGAATGTAATCGTATCGTTCGATTACTGGCCACAATAATTTTAGTAGAATTCTTGCTAGAAGAATTTATCTGAAGATATTCCTAACCTTTACCTATCAGATAGTTAGTGATAAAACTAGGACAGCTGTGAATCTTATTTACTAATCATTATCGCGTAGTTAATTAAATCATTTCTAAACTGAAACCAGTTCATATCTGTATGACCTAGATCTTTAACTTTAATTTACATTGTAATTACAAAAATAAAACAATCATATTAACTCGTGCCAATTAATTGGTTCTACTAATTACAAAATCAAATGGACAGACAAAGATTAAAACTTCAATGAATTATGAAGAAGCTTAAATAAGAATTTAATTATTTAATGTCAGTTTTCACTGCTAAAATACAGTTATAAAAACATTAGGCATTGATATCTGTTTTACAAAGAGTAAAAGAAATTAGGATGTTTTCGTGAAAACCGACGGTTGCTTTTCTGTTTAGTAGAACGAGAGTTTGGTTGAGAATAAGAAAAGCAAAAAAAAAGAACGATTGTGTCTCCTATTAATATAAACGACCGTTTTATCTTTATTGCTATACATAAATGAAGTTCGTCAGTCTCTTGATAATATTTCGTTATGGTACCGAATAATGATTAAAAATATAAACATGCAATGTAATGGGGAAACAATTGGGTTAACGACCTAGGTCAATATTCTTACGTTTGTGATAAAGTTGACAGGTTAACAACACCTTTTATATTGAAATTAATGTACGTATAACGCTATAAGTGGCGTTTTTTTAATAATTATAAACAGTGTTAATTCTTAATTAATTAAGTATTTGGTTTTTAAAAATCCTCTTTATAAAATAATTTCAAGCGTCGTGTATATTATTAACGGACTATTGTGAGTTTTATGCGTATTAAATATTATTTTGATTGAAAATATGATGAATAAATTGTTAACAATATATTGAGCTACATTTTTGAACCGAATAATCAACCTTCGATAGCTCAGTTGGTAGAGCGGTGGACTGTAGCGGTAAATCAAAGACATCCATAGGTCGCTGGTTCAAATCCGGCTCGAAGGAGACTATAATGTTTTTGGTTCATTTTGTGACGTTTATAAAATGCAATGTGAAATAAATTTTTGACAAGGCTTAGTAAAATATTTTTGAATTTTGTATAAAATAAATCATTAGTAACAAAAAATAAAAAGATCAAGCTGTTTCCGCCCGGGATCGAACCGGGGGCCTTGTGCGTGTGAAGCACACGTGATAACCGCTACACTACGGAAACTTATTGGTTAATATTGAAATTAAAAATTAGATTTTTGAAAATTATGTTCAAAATTATTTGAAAATCGAATGATTTTTTTTAACAAACGTACCTTGTTTGATGTGATGTGCAGTGTGAATGTAGGAAGTGGTGCTGTGAACTGAGTCACTGGAAGAGTTCGGTTGATTCGAAATAGCTTGCTCTTTTTATACTAGAACAAATTGCAGCCATCGACCACCCGCTGAATATACTTCATTACTTTCATTTCAAAGGGTGTGTTTATGTGCCGCAAATTTGTTATACATTTTGCGCCATCTTTTTATGACCAAAACGACTTTCGTAATTTCAGCATCGTATAGCGTACATTACTGCATTTATTAGAAGTCAATCACTGAATTGTGAACAGAACACGCAATGTAAATCAAAAATATAATGAAGTGTTTGTGCTCATCGTTGTAATACATTGTGAGAAGATTAGAACGTCATAGTTGAGATTATAATGTTGGTAATAGATATATTCAATTCAAATGTTCATATTTGGTTTTAGAATGAGTTCAGAATTCAAACAACCCTTTATTTCAGCGGTTGAAGTAACTAGCTTTTAGTAATGAGGTCCAGAGTTTCAGGCCGGTTAGAAAATCATAATGTCATTAGAATTAACTACGTGGAGATATCTTTTAAAATAAAGTCAACTGTCAAAAAAATGATTAGTTTTCTAACATAGCTAAAGAAATAAAGTGGTACTCATCATTTGCCAACTCTTGAAACTGAAATAAATAATTTCCGAATCTAATCACGTCTCTGTCCGAATATTGTCATCTCTGTCAGTTCGAGGAGATTGTAAGGGACGGCAATATTACAAAAATTGTTGAAGTCTTAAAATAGGCCATTGCTTTGAAAGGACAAACTTTGCGTTGTTCTATTAAACTTGCCTGTTGAAGTTCTTGACCGAATTATCGTTCGAATCCTCACCACCGCTACCAACTGTATAATCAGCGCCAAAATGGCGAAAATCAAATAAGCACAAAATACCGCAGTTTATAGCCTGTCCATGAATCCAGTGATTGTTGGGTACTATAAACGAATGTATCCTAAAAATGACTGTTTGATAGCATCTCAACACAAGATTAACTTCCTTGTTTGGCTCAATTGTGCAAAAAATGCTGCGTATGCGATTACTAATCTCAAACACAACTGCTTTAATTAATAACTAGCTTGTAGTACCTGGCATCGCTTGGAAATATTTTTTTTAATTTGATTTTTCAAAATACATTTTTTTTAATTTGACTCTACTTTCTTTTTTCTTCTTTTAATAAATATTTTTATTATCTGTTCCAGTCCCAAAAATGGCGGTCGAAGGTGTGATGGTCTCTTACAATTATTCTGAAGACGGGGAACTGGCTAACATATTGACCGTAGCTGCATCTGGAATTAAATTTTCTAAGCGCTGGGTTCTGACCCACGGGTCTATACTCTCACCTCTTAAAGAAGCTAATATTATAAAGAATGCTAGAGGAAAGCCCATCTTGAATGAGGAGTTTTACGACAAATTGCCAGAAATATATGTCACATGTGAAAAGAAACAATCCAAAGTGCCTAATGTTTACGAAGGAGTGGAGAGACTTAGTAGAGAAAGGAATTTAGACAACGATGTTGACTTTGAACACAGCTGTTACCAGATTAGAGTTCTTACTGGCAGGTAAGTTTGTTTTATTTTAAAACAGCCTACCACGAATCTACAGCGTCCCGTAGTCAGCGTATATTAAATCAACATCTCATACTAACTTTGGCATAATTTACGATGACGATACCAAATGGCTTGACGCAAATTCTCGGTAGGCCCACAGATGCTTGCTTGATGCTAGATTTAATTTACATTCAATAAAAGTCCCCGGTGTTAAAAGAACTCTACCCCTTTCCTCTATCTTACTAATATTATGACTATTGATCTCGATAAAATTTGACATAGATGTAGAACATAATCTGAAAAAGCACATAGGCTACTAAGTTCTTTTTTAATTCCTCGCAAATCTGTTAGGATCTGTCACGTGTGGCAGTGCCCAGTACTGGACCGGTGTGTGGACGACGTTCTCTACAGCTGGACTGTGGGACATCGTGACGGCGACCTCGAGCGTCAGACTCCTCTCGGCAAAGCACTGCTTTCGGTATTTGTGCTTATAGATCTGGAGAGCGACATCCAAGGTCAGTAGACTGTACTTGACTTAGTATGTGGCTTGTTTTTCCTGACGCTAATGTGGTACAAACTAGTGTAAAGACAGAAAAGGATATTATCTGTAGAGTACAGATCCTTTTCTTTAATATCCAATTACATTAAGGTAAAATAAAAAAAGAGAACATTTCAAAACATACTTTTAATCATTGTTTTAATTACATTTTTGCTGCTTCGTTCCGCAACTGTGACGAAGTTCTGCAAAAAAAAAATGGACGTATGTAACCAAAAACACATCGGAGCAAATTCATCATCAGCTATACGTCCCCACCGAGGGGCTCGGAGCCTACCCTAAGTTAAGGGTGATTAGACCATAGTCAACCACGCTGGCCCAGTGCGGGTTGGTTGACTTCACACATATCTTTGAATTTCTTCTCATATATGTGCAGGTAGCCATCACGATGTTTTCCTTCACCGTAAGATTGACGGATAAATGTACATATGTTAATCGAAAAACACATTGGTACAAGGCGGGATTCGAACCCAGGACCTGCAGATTGCAAGTCAAGTGCTTCTCCCCTGAGCTACGACGCTCAACGCGGAGCAAATTACTTCCACACAATACAAACAACAATTGTAAACTATTGTGACATTAACCGTGGGTTTCTGAGACAGAAATCCCCTTTGAAAACATATTGATATCTATGTTTGCCAATGATAATGACAGGGATGACGATACGTTTTATACAGATTTTGATTAAAAAAAACTACGATAACCTAAACAACCAATGAGAGCGGCTCTTAGTGTAGAATTAGTAAAATAGACCGTTTAAGTAACTATAAAAAATTTCAGTGCGAATCTTACCTTCAAGAGGATCCTTTTTCAAGGTGTAGTCATGTCTCCAAGCAGTTATAGAGCCCATGTGTGACTGTATGGTAGGGAAGAGCGTGTAATCATGGATGACGGATTCTTTCTTAATCATCCCAAAGACCCCGAGAGCCAGACCGCCGAGAAGAATGGCGTGCTTGGAGCGAAGATACGCTGCTAAGATAGGCCCACACGCAAAGCCTCCTGTCGATGTATTATATCTTATTTATAACTAATCTTACTATAATAATATTATAAATGCGAATGTTTAGATGGATGGACCGATGGATGTATGTTTGTTTGTCGTTATCTCCGGAACGGCTGAAAGAATTTTGATAAAATTTGGCATACATATAGAACATAGTCTGGAGGAACACATAGGCTACTAATTATATATTTTTTAATACCGCGCAGACGGAGTCGCGGGTGACAGCTAGTTCTGATACAAATGATGTAGATTTGCTTTAGTGTAGACGAAAGTAGGCTTACACTACGACGACAGAAGACAACATTCATAATATTAAAAGTATAGATTTTCAGTTGTTGGCAGATATGTAAAATGTATAGCTTTGAATTAATTTCGTCTGTTACGAGAAATCTATACCAAGAACATTTTATTCGTAGCTTCTAGAACATACCAAGGAAGTAGTTATAGGAGTCATCCCTTTGCCTTGCTTGTAGCGCTGCGTTTGACACCACTGTGAAGGTCGCGCCCATCAGCGCTAGTGGCACCACATGTGTAGCATACCTAATTCAACAAACTAAATAAGTAAACCGATGTTAAAGTAAGCACGGACTACGACCGACGACAATATTTCATTGGATTTTTGAGTAGAAGCATGGTCTTAAAATTTGAGACGCTGTTAAAGTTTACGTGTTTCTCAAAATATTTGATACACAACTTTCTTTGACGATTTTGTCAATTTTGAGATGTTTAAAGAATACCTTTTTAACACTGGAACGAAGCCGATTGCGTGCGAAAACATTAGTACGTCAAATGTAGCGAAAATCATACCAGCTATTGTCCCATACCGACTCGTTACTAGAATCTAAAACATAAACATATCTACAAATAGTTAACCCAAAACTTTGTATCCCTTTTTAAGGAGAAATTGTGCAAAGGGATAGTTATAAAATTTGACACTGTAAATATTAAAGTAATTTAAATTATGTTCTCTTGTTATCTCTAATTTACCTTCTTTCCTACATCGCATCCATCAGGCGTATCGTAATATCTGTAATAATTACGCCAAGGTTTTTCTTCGCAGCCGCAAGACATTTTGCGAACTGCCAAATTTGACAATGAAGTGAAATGTCACTTTTTTTAAATTCATTGTCAAATTTTGTAGTTATATTCAGCCAGTGCCATTGCATATGTAAATAAAGTTTTGACAATGCTTACTTATACCGTCTATTCTATTATCATGTCACTTAATCTACACTGAGGGACTCCCTCAACTACTATAAAGTCTGAGCGCAGCAGTAAATCTTCTTTTGCATTATCTTACCGTTAAGAAAAAGAAGAAGAAAAAACATAGCCGAGAATCCAACACAAATCTCATTCAAAATAAGGTGAAAAGGGAGAACCAGGAAAGAATGTCGGTAACGAATTTGCGATTCCTCTGGTTTTGGGGATGTACATGATCTGATGACTTAAATTAGACGACCTGCAGTTCATGTCCCTTCTAAAAATATAGAGTTAAACTTTGAGTCAATGTTGCCAGGTTTGAAAACCCTGCGGCCGCTATCGGAGTTGTTGGACATGGTGCGGCCGCCGCCGGAACGCGGCGCTCTCATTGAAGTCCAATCTACGCCTTTCGGATGCGAGGTATTTGTGGAAGTAGAATTTACGTCAATATCATCGTCAATTTCCCCTACCCACTGATTTGTATAGAAATTACTGAATAGGTTTTACTTTGTTCAGACTTTTTTTACCATCAGCAACAAAACGGCATGACCCATGTTTAGATGCCAGTGCCATTGCCGAAATACATGACATAAACATAGTGTTATCTCTTTCGTGGTATTTGAACATCCCATTTGTAAAAGTGAGATAACGATATGTTTGATTATAGGTGTTTTGTCAGTGGAAACCTTTTACTTTTTTGAGAAAGCGTTTGTGTGCAGGTGTTCCTTAACGCGGTGACGCGGGGCTCGGTGTGCGGCGTGGTGGGGCGAAGACCCTCCCTGTTGCTCACTGACGCCGCTACCGCACTCGGCTCCGAGGGCGGGCCTGTCTTCACTGAAGGTCCCACGTATGTCAAGAACTCCACCTTTACATATTACCAAACCAAAATGATATAGATATTACCTACTATCACAGTTAACGAGCAAGAATTCGAAGAAGAACGAGCAAACGAAAGGCGGGAAAGTGATCAGCGACGTCCAATATGATGTAACGAGTCAAATTTATAGTTCATGTTGACAAATTCATCTGTCCTGTACGCTCACTTGACGCTCATGGTGTTCCTTCATTTGTAAAAGGTTGAACGTCGTGCGGAGAATTCGCTAACGATGAGTCCAATGACCTTTATACACCTTTAAATGTTCTTTGTTGTTTCGTGGTGGTATACAGGAGCGAGCTGGTGGGCGCGGTGGTGTGCAGCGTGTCGTGGTGGCGCGGCGAGTGGGTGGGGCTGACGCTGGCGGCGCCGCTCCGCGCTGTGCTGGCCGCCAAGCTGCGTGTGCCCCCCGCACCGCCTGCACACGTGCCACGGTCCCCCACATCACACTACACAAGCACGCTGGGTATGTTACAAAGACAACATAAAACGAACATATGAACACTATCAGAGAAAGGTAACAGAAGTATGAGACGGTGTTAAACGTGTTGTGCAGATCGCATCGACCGCACGACGGTGTTGGTGCGGTGCGGCGCGGCGTGGGGCGCGGGCGTCTACCTCGGCGGCGGACACGTCCTCACCTGCGCTCACGTCGTTAAAAATGTACGAATACATTTTCAAGGACAAATTACGTAGATGTTACAAAAAAGAGATGAAAGATATAGAAAATAAGGTGAAGGAAAGAGAGAGAAACACTAAGTTTATTTTCCAGCACACGATATACAAAGTGTCGCTGTACTGTCAAGGCACGCGGGAGACGGCGATAGTGAGGTACAAGACGGCGGACGACAAGGCGTACGACCTCGCGCTGCTCTACACCAACCCCCAGCACTGGACACATCTGCTGCCCGCTGTATTTGCCGACCTTCCGGCAGAGAAGGGTAATGACATCTGTCCCTTTTTAGTGGCACGATCGGCTATAAAAATTAAAGGTCACGTAAAAATAGCCGGCTAAGCATCATCTAATCCCAGTCCCATTTAAATGCCTCCCTAAAGCAAACAGTAGCAACTACCTTCTTCTTTCTTATAAGGAAAGGATGGGATTTGACGAGGGAGAGGACATAGTAATGGGAAATATTTTCTTTCTGTGCATCTCATTCGTCGATTAAAAGCAACGCATCTACAATTGCGCGTGTCTATGGGCAACGGTCGACTCTTTTGTTACCTTATAATATTAAAAAAAAACATTCACTTAGTGAGTTAAGTGATATTGTGAGTGTTATTTAAGGTGAGTCAGTGGTGGCGGCTGGGTACCCGTACTTCAGTGAGGACAACTTGTCCTCTCTGCGGCCAACAGTCACCAGCGGACATGTCAACAACGCCGCGCCCTCCATGCTGCAGACATCCTGCTGCGTACAATCAGGATTCAGGTCTCTTAATACTTCTATTGCTATTTTTCGTTTATTGTATAATCTAGTCAGTCATTCCTAACTTAGGGTAGATTGTAGCTTCTCAGTGGGGACTATAGAGCTGATGATGAATCCCTTCAAATGATCATAAACTCTTTTAGCACATCTCCGCAGCGGAATATAAGAAGTGGTACAATTGTATAAATTCCACTACGATCATATGTAAATTGGCTGCCGGAATTTTCTCTTATTTTGTATTGAAGTGAGAGAGCAAATCTCTATCTATCTCTTACTATATTGATAGCTACATCTATGATAAAGGCATCAATTTTATTTTGTATACATAATTGAAAATTATTCTTAAACACGTTAAGTTGAAACCTTATTTTGCAAATATAACCTAGCTGTCGCCCGCGACTCCGTCCGTGCGGATTTAAAAAGAAACTTCAATAAACATCCATGCATCTAAACATTCGCATTTATAATATTAGCATGATGTGAATGTTTCGATAAATAGATGTTTATTATAAAGCATCTTCAGAATGGCTTCATGGAACTTGGCATAGATGTAGGATATAGTCTGGAAGAACACATACAAATTATTATTTTTTAATTCCGCTCAAAGTCGCGAGCGATAACTAGTGCTCCATAGAGTAGAAAAACAATTTTGTTAAATAAAAACTCCATTGATTTAGAAGACGTTTAAGATTTCTTTAGTTCTAAGTTGTGTGTACAGCGGTGGTCCGATATTCCGTCTGGGCAATGGTCGTGCTGAAGTGTTGGGGGTCATCGTAAGCAACGCTAAGACTCAGACAGGAGCCTGCTACCCCTACATCAACATGGCCGTGCCAGCGCGCGCCTTCCTCAAACTTATCAGGCATTTCATGATTGACAGAGGTCAGTATTATATCCATACATCCATTTCATCATCATCAGCTCACTATACGTCTCCAGTGAGGGACTCGGAGCCTACCCTAAGTTAGTGGTGACTAGGCCATAGTCAACCACGCTGGCCCAGTGCAAGTTGACTTCACACATATCTTTGAATTTTTTCTCAGATATGTGCAGCATCACGATGTTTTCCTTCACAGTAACAACGTTTAATAAATGTACATATGTAAATCGGAGAATCGAAAAACACATTGGTACAAGGCGGGATTCGAACCCAGGACCTGCAGATTGCAAGTCAAGTGCTTGACCACTGAGCCACCGACGCTCAACCATCCATCCATTTACCAGATCCATAATTAGCTACGTTCCTTTGATAATTTTTGTTCCACAGATGAAAAAAAATTACGAGAAATCGAGAGCAATAAAGACATCATTCAGTCGCAATGGCGGTTGTTACCGTATCGTTCCAAAATATGACTTTTAATTAATTTAATTTATAATTAATGTAAATATATGTACCTTTAATTATTGTTAACTATTTTGAGCTATTTGGCTTTTAATAAAGACGTGACATGGAACGTATTAAATCCAATAAACAGGGTTAAAAAATGTTCCTATTGAACTAATCGCATTCATATATATGTATATAATTTTCATACTTTTATTATATATATTTTTTATATATTTTTATACAAGTTTATTATGTAGTCTCGTAGCATTTATTTATAGTTTAGTTGTTAATAAAACATATAATTTAAATTGCGTTTTATTTCGATCTTATTCTTTGAAATCTTAAAAAAAAAACAGTAAAAACCACTTAAAATAATAAAAAAAAACACAAATTATTTATAATCTTTATTAAGTTAATAGATTTTTAAATAATATAAGCATATGTCGAAATTTTTTCATCGATTCTAAAATTACAAAAGTAATTTTCCAACTGACATGTTTATAAACAAAACATGTTTCTTACAAACAATGTTTTACACGTGTTTTTTTACAATTTTACAACTAAATATTAGAATTTTCTGAGCATCAAAGTCCGCAGACTCAAATGTATCACAAAAAAACTATAGTCGTCGCTTAAGGCGGTTCCACATTGTGACGTAAATATTAAAATATAGGAATATACATTTAAATTATGTTAAATCAATCACTTTTATATATCTATTGCCTAAATAATTAACTTTATAGTAAGTTTCAAATACGAATATACACTTTTATCTGCCAAATCTCAAAGAATTGCGTAAACTTTATTTTTTAACAGCGCATTAAATTGCATTCAAAATAAAAATTAATATTTTCACTTAGCAATTTTTATATCATAAAGTTAAAAACAAGCATTACACCTAAATTCGCCGAAATAGCGAATTGACAGATAAATTATGTCGGAGGAGAGAAGGCAAAGGAAGGGGACATAATTCTTTGCGTCCCCTCCTCCGTCACACTTTCCCTTCCCATAAGGAAAGGGTCTTGGGTAACTTAAATTATGCTCTGAATGAGAAACTCTATTTTTTTGTAGAGTTATGATATGGCGGCGGTTGATACATTCTTATTTGAAACGCATTAAAATAATTCTTATTCACAAATATCTTGATATATTAAAAACAAACGCAATAAAACCAGAGTCGCATGAAAACATGAAAAAATTTACGAAGTATTAAACATTTTTATAAATGATACATACGCAAAGTTGCAGAATAAAACTAGTATTTTTTTATAATTACAAACAACACATAGCTGCGTTAGTTTTTCATTCGAACTTCGGTCGTAAAAAAAAACTATGGAAAAATATTTATGTCCGTAATATTCCTAAATCTATGCATATTTAAAACCTTATGTACCTTATAAATAAATTATAATAACTATTTATATATCATAAATGAAGCTTATTTACTAAATTACATAATGTACAAATACAAAAACATAGTTTGCAGGCACTGCGGAACGCCAGGTCTAATTTACTAATTGATCTAGAATGTTCAAACAATATCTAGGATGCGTTAAGTTTCTTCTTATATTTTATCTATTTTTTTTGTTAATGTAATCCATTTCTATAGATATTATAGATCTATTTACTAGATTTGTCTATGTAGTGAATTATTTCATTCATTGTGTCTTAGTCGAAAACAAATTCATCACCGTTGAAAAGCATACAGTAAAACATAGTGTGTACTCTTTTATTATATTCAGATAAAAGGAGACAACGATATATTTGCTATCTTCAAATACGTCAAGTAGGATTATGTACGGATGATTGACGCTAATTCTAATCCTTGTATCTATATCGTAAAATATGTTTGTGCGTATGTTCATGTGGGACGGACAGTTAACATGTTGTTACTAGATTGCGCCCTAAATTAAAACCCACACTTCGTGGTATCAACTGGAGATCTCACCACGACCCCTCTGTTATTAATATTATTGTGTGACACAAGACGATAAAATAAACCCACTTTTATTTCAGCCCTTGCATTTGCTTACTATTAATGTTAGTAACTATCAGTTGTCACTAGATGGCACTGCAACAAAGTTGAAGTTGTCACGAAATGTAACTAGATGGAGCTGTTAGCAATTATAGTTGTCGGTAGTTAAAAATAGATGGCGCAGCAAACAGTGTCGCCAATGATGGCGCGTCAGGCTTGTGGCGGCTCGTCCAGTGGCGAGGCGCGAGGCAGTGAGCAATCGCTGCTGGAGCTACTGGAGCTGCCGGAAGCGGCTGCGGAGGAGGCGGCGGAGGCTGGTGGTGTTGCAGGGGCCGTGGATGTGGAAGAGGCAGAGGGCTCGGCTGTCTCAGAGCTGCCAGACTCTCTGCGTACCAAATTATACATTCTTATTTCCTTCAACTCAGTCTGCCCAAGAAACGAATCAAAATTAAAATATTAAAATTCGGCATGGATTTCGATAAAATTTGGCATAAATGTAGAACATAGTCTGAAAAACCATATAGACTACTAAGTTAACTTTTAATACCGTACGGACGGTGTAGCGGGCAACAGCTTGTATAGAATATTTTTCTTTGACTCCATGTCTTGGTAGGACAATTATTATAAAACTACTAGAATGTAACAGTATATAGAAAGGGTACTAACTTGTGAAATCCGTTGGTCTGGCAGGTATTGTAGGCACCACAGTGCTGGCACTTCAGACCTACCACATGGAACTTCACCGTCGACAGCTGGATCAAACGCAACAATTAGTATGACATTTTTTTTAAATAATGTTTTACATGTATTTAACAAAAATTAATACCATACAAATTTAGGCAGACCCAAAACGAGATGGAAAGATGTAGTAATAAAAGACATGAGTGAGTGCCAAGTCTCAGAAGAGGATGTCATGGACAGAGCGAAGTGGAAGAGACGGATTGGGAAAGCTGACCCCACCACCTTGTGGGATGCAAGCTAGGTAGAGAGAGAGAGAGAGAATACCATACAAATTTAGTTTGTTAGGGTTATCACCTTGTGACAGTCCTTGCAGAGTATAGTTGCCTTGTAGTCCGCGTATTCTGGCGGCATGGGAGTCGCTGCCACCTCAGAGTCCAGGTATGTCCATAGCTAATGCAAAATAAATATACATAATTTATAAAAAAAAAGTAACATTATATACTTAATAATAAATAGTAGTACATAACTAATAATATAAATAAAGAAAAAAGTATGTACTTCCCTTATGAATCCCTAACCAAAAACCAGTTTAAATAGAGCTATAGTCTAGAATTCAATCTATGTGTGTCAGAGGTCACTTACATTGGACATATCAATCATGCTGGTCTGGCACGTGGGGCAGGCATAGTGTCCTGAATGCAGCAGCTGCTCGAAGCAGGGCCGGTGCAGCAAGTGTCCGCAGTCAGGGATGTGGCAGGGGATACGAGACGTGTGAATATCCTCCAGACATACAGGGCAATTTGACCGTGATACATTTTCAACACACTGGAATACAAAGAAATTGTTGCATTCATTCATATAATGAATTACTAACTGTCGCCAGCTCCTCAGTTCGTGCGGAATTTAAAAAAAAACTTAATTAGTAGCATCTATTTTCTTCCAGGCTATTTTCTTTTTATATACCAAATTTTAGCCAGATCCATTTAGCTGTTATACCTCCTAACAAACATCCATCTGTCCACTGTTAAAAGACTTTAATTTTTAAAACCTCCGAAAAGATTAACTCACCAGAGCTCTTAAAAATAAAGTACCACAGTCTTCGACGTGATGAGTTACTAATCCCTACCTTGCCGCACTAACCATGAGGTCATGGTACCTTAAGTCATATAGACCGCTACTATTATTAACAAAAGTCCTTACCCTGTGTCCATCTCTCTGCAGCTGCACCGGTAGACACATGTTGCAGCGCTCGCAATGGAAGAACCGGTCACGACCACCCACTCGGCAGATACCGCATCCTTCGCAGTGGTATTGACGTTTATCCTCATCATCAAATAAGTTGCATATCAAACAAGTATACTGCAAAATAAAAAGATAATTAATTATTTATAATTGTAGAAAACAGATGTTAATCGTTGGAAATAGGTTTACTTTTCATCAGGTAAATGAAAAATTTATTCTCATTGGGTGTTTGAAATCGGACCAATGGGAATATTCCTACGATACTATGGAATCAATCTGTCTACTTATCAATTGAGAACCACCCATCTTATTTAAAATTCTTACTTTATTCTTGTCTTTACAGCGATTTTAACATGAAGCAGATGGTAAGAAAAATTATATGCCAATGTCCATTAAAGAGCAAACAACTAACCTTATTATCAATGTTAAAAATTGCTAATTATTTTGTCTTAATATTATTAATTAAGAGTCATCACTGGAGACATCACTTCAAAACGATACTACAAATCGCACAACACTTCTGCTCATAGTTTGCCAAAAAAAACTGTTCATAGATTAAAAAAAAATCATCTGTCATAGTAATGAACAGCCATACCTTTCCAAACCTGACACCGCAGTTCTCACACTCTGCCTGCACCTTCTGCCTTGTGTCACACTCTGTACAGATGAGCTCCGTCACTGATTTGCGGTTGAAGTAATGCTGCTCCTTCTCATCATGGCAGTATCGGCACATGTAGAACTTGTTGCAGCATGGCGTCTGCAATAACAAGCAGTATACCTTGGTTAACAAAATCCATAACCATACTTGTGCTAAAACTTGAAATTTCCAAATTATTTCTAGTGAGACACTTTTTCTCACATAACTACATTTTCTTTTTTTATATCATAAGGTGGCAAACGAGCAAGCGGCCACCTAAAATCGCTGAAATAGCGACCTTTGCCCACAGATATACGCAATTGCATATGCGTTGCCTACCTTTAATCGACGGAGGAGAAGATGCACAGAAAGAAAATATCTTCCCTTTCCATGCATCCTCTCATCCGGAAAGTCCACTTCCACTTCCCATCCTTTCCTTATTAAGGAAAGGATGGGAAGGGAAAGAAGACTAAATTAGGCCTCCGGGACATAAACTCATCTTTATTTTACAATATGCATTTATGATTTTTGAGACAAAATCTCTGTATAAAACATATCCCTGCCATTATTTTTGACAAAACAGAAATGAATTTTAAACAGATCTCAGAAACCCACAACAAATAGTTTAAAACTCTAGCTAATTACCATTTCATAATAAATTAGTAATACTTAAATATGTTGATTAGATTGTACAATAAACATGATGTGATACCTTATCTAAGAATTATTTGTTACGTGCTTTAATTAAGATCTTATTATTCACAGGGGTGTCATTACGAACCTAAGTGGTCAAGCCTAGAACCTATATTGGACAGCACTTTGTATTAAACTGGGGGGGGGGGCTATGTTCTAAGTTAAAAAAAACATGAATTTAAGATAGTATAAAGGTACATAGATTTACTAATTAATGTTTGATATGCTTTGTTGTGCTAAACAGTAACAAAAAACAACTTTTATAAAAGAACACAGCAGCAATTTACAAATTTGCGATATATGAGACGAAGTCTAGCTTGCCTATTGTTCTATAAATGTATTAACAAAGTGTGTCAAAGATGGATTAATTAAGTTTTACAATTAATCTATAATATTTTGTTATTATTTCTTAGCTTGCCATATTGTGTAACTGACTTATACCACAATATTTGTAATCATATCAAAATAAAGTGTTACAACATATATGGATTCTGTTTAAATTCTTATTGGATTCATAAAAAACTCAATAACAGTAATTTGTTGGTTTTAAAGGCTTATAAGAATCTTGTACAGAACAAACCAATAAATGCCCTAAACACAGTTGAACACAAAATACATGTATGCTATATAAATCACAGAACCCCTGAATACACTTGTTGCAATAACATATGAAATTGGCAAAAATATTGTTTGATATCTGAATTTGTTTTGTGTAAATTGACTCTTGACTTCACAAATGTTATCATTAAACAATCAAGACTTGTTTTACAAATCAGAGACAATATTGTACAGGCATTGCCTGATAAGTAGCTTTTTCCAAACATGCCTCCACTTCTAGGGTGGTTTTCCAAACTTCCAGAACACGTAACGAAAAGCCAAAACTCTGTGTCATCATCTAAAAGTTCGTTGACATGATCTTTGTTTTCTTATTTCGCAGTATCAGATCCAAAAGATTTTACGTCGCCTCGTGTTTAATTATAGATTTGGTTATTTTGAATTGCGCTTTGTCTTTTACTTTGTAAAGTATTAGAATCTTATTGTACTCAATCTACTCACCACAAATTTAGCTCTTCTCTTGTAATGAGTGCAACCAATTCGTTTTTCATTTGTTTGCTCTATGACCGCTGCACAATCACCATTAGTTTCAGCTTTCTCCTTCGACATTTTTATGCACAATAAAAAGCAATCTTCTCAATACAAGTACTAGATTCTTCTTTCAAGGCTAATCAAAGCGAACTACAAGTGAACTCTTTCAATAACCATATTTTATTGGACATCAATTAACAGACAATCGCACACAGAAAATAGTGACAAAAATGACAGCGATCTTTTGACATTGACAATTGCGTGGTATGTTTATGTCAGTTTCAAAGTCCGTTCGTAAACTTGATAAAATAAAGATTTGAAATGTGGATTTTGTTTCGGTCAGTAAAAAGAGAATTTTATCGTCGAAATATCGAATGTTATCGTTGAAAATCCTATCTTGTATGCCAAATATTGCATTTATTTTATTTATAGCTCTATGTCCAGAAAAATAAATCTTAAGGTTGGAAAATGACGTGCAAAAATGTGAAACGGAAACGAATAATCTTGCCAAATGGTTGCAATTTTCTAAAATTGTCAAGTAAAAATCAACACAAATATAGAAATTTGTCAAGTAAAATTTAATATTAAAAATGTAGTTTTAAAACACACTAACTTAGAAAAGTGGTAAATTATGGTACACATAAACGATTTGGCTCTTTTGCTCCTTCTGATTGTTATATGTTTTGTCAAAAATTCACTTTGTTTGTTGCCGCCGGAATTCGAATGGAAAGTTATAGATTTTGCGTGGCAACCCGGTCACAAGGAGGTTGCTATAGCGTCTAACGCCTACATACCCAAAAACAATCTTCCCACTGGGATTGCTAGATGGAGGGATAAGCTGTTTATTACTATACCAAGATGGAAAAGAGGTACTAATCGAAGTGCTTTAATATCTTAATATGAAACTTGTCCTTCTCTTCTCCAAGATACATATATTTCCAATGTATAAATCTAGCTGGAAGACATTGTTCGAGTCATTGATTATTGTTTTTAGGTGTTCCAGCGTCTCTCAACTACGTGTTAGTAAATGGAAGTCACCAGCAGCCGCTGATTCCGTACCCGACGTGGGCCGACGCTTTCGTCCCTGATGGCGCGAAGAGTGTCAGTACCGCGAGTACTGTAGTATCCGCTTTTAGAGTCCACGTTGATAAATGTGACAGGCTTTGGGTAGTTGATAATGGCGCCACTAATATATGCGGTAAGAATTTGGTAGTTACGGTACGGTATCATATTTTTTTTGTATAATGCAGACTAAAAATATTTGACGGACATATTATTTGCTAAAACAGAGAACGTGCGACAGATAGCGCCTCCAGCAATAGTTGTGTTCGATTTAAAACGAGATTCCCTCAAATTCAAGCACTTCTTCAGCGACGACGTGCTGCGGGATTCGACCGTCTTCTCCAGCATTGTTCGTTTTTCTTTCCAATAATTTTTAGATTAAAAACACCAAAGCAACCTAAGGAGCAACGTTAAAATCGTAACTAATAATTCCGAACGAGCTCTAAAGATACAGCGCCATCTATTGGCTGCATTTTAAAGTGATAAAAATAAAAATTTTAAAATGTTAAAATTATCAATTTAAACTGAAATGTTATAACTGTAAACGTTATTGAGAGTGAAAAAAATTACCTTCTCGCGTAAAACATAACCATCTTTTTAATTCAGTAAAACAGAAATGACAATTTTTTTATCGTATGTTTGTGCACTGAAAAATGGCTAGGCTAATGTTTAGATTTGAATTTAGAATTGTTTATATTTTGTAATGGCACAGGCAGTGGACATAGTGGACAACGACTGTCGCAACACGTTCGCGTACGTAGCGGACATGGGTGCGGGCGCGCTGGTCGTGTTCGACCTGCAACACGACATCTCCTGGCGACTGGAACACACGCACTTCCAGTTCCAGCAGAACGCCAGCGAGTTTCATGTCGGTGGTATCGATTTCTTCTGGCATGATGGTGTCTCTTCTCTCGCGCTGTCGCAGACTGCCAGCGATGGGTAATAACATTTACTTGTTACTAATAACGTAAATGCAAAAGTTTCGATGTATGTTTGTTAGAAAGTATCTCCAGAATGGTTCAACGGATTTTGATGAAATTATAGATGTACAAAATGGTCTGTAAGGACACATAGGATAGGTACTTATTTAGTGTTTTTAAATACTGCACGGACGGCAGCTGGTAATGAATACAGCGATAAAATGTGGCATGGACAGTAACTTAACAAATTTTTCCTTCGGCCTATTGACGCAATTTGGATGTATTAAAATAAGTATAGTTCTATTTCACTTCTAATTTACGTTTACCTTATACTTCGTATCTAGGTATCGTGACCTGTATTGTTATCCAACATCGAGTACCAAGATGTTAAAAATATCTACCAAATTGTTGAGAAATGCTCACTTCACACCACAAGACGTACAGCATGGAGTTGAGGTGAGATAATATTTGTTTAAGAAGATAATTATATCCAATTTTTAACTTAATTGAAACGATTTAACATAGAAAATTACAAATAAATGACTAAGTAACTTTGCACCCGTACCTCATGGCACAAAGATGCAGCTCTATGTTAAGTGGAAGGGGTGGGGCGCAGTTACCATTAATATGGTCTTATTCGAAGTTGTTTTTAAAATGTATTTTACATTTTTTAATTCTCTAGCAACGATCACCAGGGTGAGGTCCATGATAGGTTGTGTATTGTTTCAGGTTGTAGGTGAGAAAGGTCCGCAGTCACAGTCAACGGCGTGTGACTACGACCCCAAAAATAATGTGCTGTATTACACTGAGGTATAGAGTTTCAATGTTTTTGACGGTTGACCTTGAACTGCGCAGTAACTTGTGCGATGTTCAGAGTCGTCAACATGTTTGAAAAATACTTTAAGTAATTTCTTCTGTATTATTTTTATATGTCTGGTATTTAGAAGGGTTTTTCCTGTACAGCTTAGTAAAAACGGCGTGGGCTGCTGGAACTTGGACCGGCCGTTCAATCCTGAAAATACGCAGCTCCTCATCAGCGATTGTGTTGCACTTGAATATCCCAATGATATCAAGGTAGACTATCTCTAAACAGAGATTATGAAATTTTCTTCTACGCAGACACTTTTCAACATTTATTTTAAAGTTTAAGGTGGCAAGGAAACAAGTGGCCTCTTGAAATTGCCGAAATAGCGACTGAGGATATCCGTAATAGAAGATGTGTTGCCTTATTAACTTACAGAGAATGGGACAGACGGAAACCTTTTCCTATCCGTCCTCTCCTCAGTGAAATCCACTTCCCCTTCCCATCCTCCCCTTACATGAAAAGGGTGGGAAGTCCTTCAGGGACTATAGTGAATACGCACACTCAACAGACGAACTTCTGTCTTTTGTGTGATGTCGGTAAACTGCCACTAAATTTTTCTACAACTTGACAACCGTTTTCCTCAATCGTACGGACCTTAAGGAGACTTAGTAAATTACCTTTTTATATGAGTGTGATTTTATGTCCAGATGGATTTGGACGGCAACGTGTGGATACTGTCTGACCGTCAGGCGCGTTTCCTCTATGACAAGATGGACTTCAACCAGACCAACTTCCGCGTGCTATGCGCGGAGTCGACGGCGCTTATACAAGGCACGCGCTGTCAGCTGTCAATCATAGAACGCGCTATTGCTTATATAAAGAAGTGACTATATGAACTCAATTATATACTTCTCTTGCTACTTATATGTTTGATGTTCCATTGTCTTATGTGTTATATAGAAAGCTTAATGTAATATTGTTCAAGGTCATTAAAGCATTTGGACTTTTGGGATTGTGTATTCTTGATACTGTGAAATTGTGAGCTTTATTTTTTAAAGATTCCGATCTTTTGACTTAATATATGTAATCAATATAAATGGTGTTGCATGTAAAAATTATTGTTAAAACTTTTTTTTTTTCGTAAAACGTGTTTTTTACCTTTTTGTTTTACTTGAATGTAGTTGCTGGCAATAATAAAAAAAACTATAAAATAATTTAAATATTTATTTAAATATACAACATTGTAATTATAACTATATGAATTATAATCTATGTGATGGGAGAATAATTCAACATCGCGTCCACACACACCGAGTCTTTGCCGCTTCAGTCTTTACCAGCGCGCCATCACCCCGTATCTATTTCCATCAGAAACTTCTAATACAATAATACATAATTCGTTATATTCTGTTTTAACCACTGATTTATAAATGGATAGGCTATTACTTGGAAATTATAGCATTACTTTCGTTCCGATTTAATCGCGCCTACGGGGCTAAACAAAATGCATTCGCTAGCGATTCCATAATTTCAAAAATGTACATAACTGACAATAACTTTGGATAAGTCACCTGATTATCGCGCGTTAGTTTCATACATTTTTGAAATTTTTAATAGAATCATTTCGGAGTGAATGCACTTTTACTAGTGCCGCTGTTGATATTACGTGATAGTTAATTCTATCTAAATTATTAGTTCGTATCCATACCATAGCTATAAAACGCTACCATCAGCGCCAAATGGCGAATATCAAATAGGCACAAGAACCACGTCTTATAGCCTGTCCATTTATAGAGGTCAGTGTATGCTACATTGTTGCTATCCCTCTTACTCCCGTTGAAAAAAAAAGAGAACAATAATGTTCTTATACAAACACATGCCCGTTGTAATTAACGTTATAATTTGAAAGCAATTTTCAACTTTAATGTTCAGACAGGAAAGACTATTTTTCATTGAAAACAATGTAATAGAAATAAAATATGATATGTCAGTATTATTCAAAATACATCGAAGATGAAATATTAGCATAATTTGACTACAACAAATTTTACATCAGTTTCCATTGTCGAAACACGTTGTACCAAACACAACTCAATTTTATGGATGACGTCATTTATATACCAATATTTCGTTTGTACACGGAATTACATTTGGAACTAAACTCAAGCAGCCAACATAAAAGGAATAAAAAAAGTCCTACAAAAAAAATATTTACGTAAAAAAAAACATGTAAAACTCATTTTTACAATTTACATTTATTTTTAATCTGTGGATTTAACTACTGCAGATATCGCCATCCCTTTCATTCTGTATTAATAAAAAAGAGATAGCAATAATTGTCTACGTCACATCATTTGTAACCCATAGTAACAGTAATACGTAAATATTTGAACAAATAATTTACATTGAGTGACGTCACAACTCATTCAAATAACACGCGGTGTTTTTTGCTAGATGTACAAACTTAAAAACTCATTTTTATATATATAGATGGCGGTTTTTACATAATTAAATTAATAAATAGAATATTTTCATTCCAATTTGACTTAATTTAACAATTTAATAACAAACTTAGCCAAGGGTCTAAAAAAATTGTAAGTTGTCAATTTTTTTTTATAATTTGCCTTATAAAGTCTTTTTTTTTAAATAATTTGGTTAATACAGATGTATAGAGATGATAAATAATTAATTATCTTCAAATATTAATAAATTATTTCACAATGTTCAAGTAAGTGAAATGAATGAAATGAGAATGTCGTTGGTTTTTTATACAAGCTTTATCTCTCAGTTAATATCATCATCATCAGCTCACTATGCATCCCCACCGAGGGGCTCGGAGCCTACCCTAAGTTAGGGGTGACTAGGCCAAAGTCAACCACGCTGGCCCAGTGTTGGTTGAGGTTCCACATATCTTTGAATTTCTTCTCAGATATGTACAGGTTGCATCACGATGTTTTCCTTCACCGTAACAACGTTTGATAAATGTACATATGTAAATCGGAAATCGAAAAACACTTACATGGCGGGATTCGAACCCAGGACCTGCAGATTACAAGTCCAGTGTTGACTTGTGTTGTGTTTACTTAAACATTGTGAGCAACAAAGTTTTAGCTATAAGAAATTTATATTTACGGAGATTTTAATGACTATAAATATTTGCTTATTGAAATTTATCCTAAATTATTTATAATTTGACTGAAATAGGCTATCAATTTAAATAACTAAACTTCATAGATGGTCCTTCGAGTCGGATTTCATTGGAACTGGCGATTTTAATATAAAATTACAAAAAAAAATAGCATAAATATAATAAAAGATGAGTCTTTTTCAATTACTAAGGTAAAAATAACCGTGCCTAGGTATTTACAATATAAATTCATTAATTTTGAAATAATTGGATTGTCAATAATTTATAGATTTTTCATATATTATTTTATAGTAGTAAAAGCATAATTTTACAACAAACAAATGATAATGCGAAATTCAAACGTATGTGTAATAACGATTTTTCGTTTTTTTTCTATCTTGTCAATTTTAGTATGTCATTGCCAAATTAAGCCAGCAAAGTGATTTATATTAAAAGCGTGTATATTTCTGTATGTGCGTTTTTATTTGACATCCGATTAATTTACTATTCAATGGATTTATTTACAATTTTCTTGCTTTAATTTACAATAGGCCAATGTCAAACGTAACAATCTATTCTTATGGGTATCATAATTTTTTTTTACACAAGTAAACGCGATTCACACATTTATTACTATAGTATTAAGATTGGAATTTACCTAAAGTAGATATATAGAGCGCGACAACTATTTTATAGCGTCGCTAGATGATTGAGTATGCTCATTTAAAAAAATAAATAAAATCGAAATTCATACGTGTAACGAAACGTTATAACAATGACAGCTGTCAATGGTAACTGTCACTTTTCCCGCCAAAAGTTATGAAAGTTAAATTGTTTGGTGTATTAATTACTAATTTATGGGGTATGAGTTTACATATATAATTTAGTAATAAGAAAAATTTAGAACGAGTTTCGTAGCTTTTGATTGAAAAGCTCGGTTTAGGGTAAAAAATATGAACATTTAATGAGCACATTCAAACATACCATATCCAAATCTATACAATCTACGGCAGAGGTTCGTAAGCGTTAACGTTGGTGCGTCAATCGTAGACTATTCAATAAGACAGATAAATCTATGGCGTAGTAAATTCTACCTTATTCTCAATGTAATAGAGTCGATTGGTCCATTATCTGGCGTCGGTGTTGGGTTTGCGCTGCGGCGTGCCGGTAGCGGACTCTAGGCGCTTGCTGAGCGGCGTGTTGTACTCCCACCCCTCTTCTTTTGGACTGAATAACTGGAACAAGAGGTAAAACATTTTATTTGTGCCTATTGCAGAAATTTTATAAAGCGACATACCATGCGAGTTCCACGCAAAGATACCAATTCGTATTGACCAAAGTAATTAATTTGTAGTTTTTACAATACTTACCTATTCTAATTTATCTGTGAAATAATGAATTGGGCATTTCCTACACGAGGCAATGTAAATCGTAGAAACTAATATTGTATGGTTGCGATTTGAGAATTGACATTAAATTGTCAACCCGAGTAGTCTATTCGGTGAGTAGAGGCATAGCGACTACATAACCACTGTGTAGATTTGCTCCGCCATCTTGAAAATTACAGTGACATTTTTTACAACGATCTAGACCAGTCTTTCCCAAAGTGGGCGATAACGCCCGCTTGTGGGCGCTGCAGGTCTCAAGTTGCGGGTTATAGTAAAAGTTTCGTTTAGAATTCTCCGTTAATATACATATATAGGTCACAATAATTAATTAATTTAATTTGAAGTTATAGTGTCTTTTAAATATGTGAAAATATGGGGGCGCTAAAGAAATATTTATTCTCAAAGTAGGCAGTAGACTAAATAAGTTTGGGAACCACTGGTCTATGAAATTGTACAGGGCAAGCTTAGCGACGATAGACCTAGGGGATGTATGACGGGCATCGGACGAGAGCGAAAGCGTGCCCGTGGTCCCGTCCCGATGCGTTGGAGGAACAGAGAGGTTTAGTGGGTATGCCTCCGCTATGGAGGAGAATCCCACAATACTACCGCGTCCCCCCCCCCCCGGGGCGCGGAGTATGCATAAAGCATTCCTCTCTGAAAAAAAAAACCAGCAGTATGAGTGTCAGGGTGTGCGTACCTGCGTGATCCACTTGTCGCCGGTATCGTGTCGCGTCTTGGCGAGGTCGCGCTGCGCCTGCTCGAGGCGGCGCTTGGCGGCGGTGGCGGCGTCAGTGTCGGCGGCGCGCAGTGCGGCAGTCACGTGCCGCCACACGCGCCGCGACTCGTGCGCCATCTGACGCGACACCGGCGACACGCGCTTACGTCGCGCCTTCATACTCGACACCTCGAACACTACTTCTGTACGCTGCAATATTATATTAATAATAATAACATAAATCTTTTACAGTTAAGTTCACTTGTACATCACTGTATTTCTATGTAATGTTACACTATGTACTTTAAATTATGTACAAAGCTTAAATAAATAAATATTAAGCCGATTCCCACTTTTAGGTATACAAACTTAAAAAGTTTTTAATTAATGTATTGAATTGGATTTCTTCATATTGACAATAAGTACACCATGAAAAATGCAGGCCGTAAGGGTTTTAAGAGTAGAATATAGAACGTTATATTTAATCCAAAATGGCCGCCATTAAAACAACCTCCCCAAAATAGGTATCAAACGAAAGGGATTGACTGGTAGAATACAGTATACTTTGAAAAGTCCAAAACAGCCGCTGCCACAATAGCTTTGTATATTTTTATTGTTTTACATTCGTATGTATATACATAAGATATGGTTTAAAACACAGTTTAAACCTAGCTAAGTTTAATTTGTTATAATTAAGTATCCACTTACCCCAGAGTCAGTCCACCGTCCGTCCATCCTGGTGTTCCACTCGCCCTGTGCGGTGTAGTAAGGTTTCTTCTCATTAGCAGCGAACACTTCGCAAGTGACACGATGCTTCTTGCCACCGTAGAATGGTTTTGTAAGAAATTCAATATTTGCTTTGTGTCCTGTTTGCGGACATTCGATGCACACTGATCCACCTAATTCGATCCATGGGACTGTGAGAATTGATCTGGAATATAAAATGTATGGATTTCGATGATGATTTTTTTACAGTTGAATGATAAGATATACGTTCATAATAAAAAAAAACCCTCGTTTTAATAGTATAGTGCTCGATTTTACTAAGATTAAAAAGTCTGCTCTGCTGACCGACCGGTCTGTCTAAACGGAGCCTAACGCCTAACGACCCCTAACTTGGGAAGGTCACTTGGGTAAGTTAGAACCTTTCGGTGGAAACGAGGGTTCCGTCCAATTGAATTAATTAGAAATAAATTTCCTTACCTTCCATATCCATTAGGGAAGGTGACAGTATACTCTTCTCCATGATCCAACAGCGTGACAACACCACGTCCGATATTATGGACACCAATAGAGAGGCCTAGGAACTTGCTCTTTGTCCACACCCAGGCGTCGAACTGTATCCTCTTGTTGACGTGCTCCGCGTAGAACGCGCTGATCGGCGGGTGATGGGACACCTGCTCGGCAACAAACGACAGCTGCTCCGGGGAACACCAGGGTACGGGACCGTCGCCAACTTCTAGCTGAAAATTTTAAATAAAAACAACACCGTAACTAAAGAAGTCTTCCATTTGCAGACGGTCTGATATATCCATTCGATCCTAACCCATTTCTGTAAACCCACTCCATTATTTTTCAAACTTGTAAACTGGTCCAGTATTCTCGCTTTCGTACCAGCTTACCAGGTCTTTCGAGAAATCTTAAGGGAGACCTGGTCCCGGAACACTAGTCTCAGTGATTCCCAAAGTTGGCATTAGGATAGGGCGCGGTTGGGCGACCGCCCAGGGCGTTAGACAGAAATAAGTGCCTTGAGACTTTGAATTACAGTATCCTGTAAACCTCTTAAACCCTCATGGCATGTAAAAAAAAGGAAGCATCATAAAAATCTCGCTAAGGGTAACACTAAAATAAGCATTGACTGGTCTAGTCTTATATTAGTATGTTACCTTCTCAGTCGAGGAGTTGTGTGAGTCATTAGCTCCATCAAGATCCCAGTGGCAGCGGAAGACTTCCCCCAGTACTGGATTGTAGGGCTTCTTGGCGACCTGAGACTTGCGTCCCGCGTGGTACGAGCTGAGGTACCACCTCACCACTTGGACCATACGCTCTTTGGATGTCGGCATGTCCACTATTCTAGAAATATAAAAAATGTCGTTTGCAGTCTGATAAATGGATAGGCAATTGCTTCGAAATTAGAGTTTTTGCTTCGCGCCCGTTGACAGTCATTTCTAATTATATTATTGGTCCAAATCTACAAATCTGCAAACCGCTACTATCAGCGTCGAATTGGCGAAAGCGAAATAGGCACAAAATACTAGGTCCTATAGCCAGTCCGTTTATAGTCCGTGTTTGGAGCACTTGCCGCATGAACAGTTTTTATTAAGAATAAATAAATTTCCATACTGTCACAAGACGCACAAGAGATTAAAACCATTACCGTTTTATGGAAAACGGGCAACGAACCACATCATCATCATCAGCTCACTATACGTCCCCACCGAGGGGCTCAGAACCTACCCTAAGTTAAGAGTGATTAGGCCATAGTCAACAACGCTGGCCCAGTGCGGGTTGGTTGACTTCACACATATCTTTGAATTACTTCTCAGATATGGAACAAACAAACCACACTCACCTTAAAAATGTTTGAATCAAGTGATTTATTACCGCGATTTTGATAAGTTACAAAAAAAAAATAATAACTTAAAAACTAGTTTGACCCGAAATAGTACTTAACTACTCTCTGTTTGCTTCAAAATATGTTATTATACAAGTGTTTATAACAATGAAAACTGACAGATATTGTGTATACTAACTTGACAAACTGATCGGGATGCGCAAACGAGTCCGCATACATCTCGAGTAGTGATCTCCGCTCCAATATGAACGTAGGAAGAACCACCTGAAACAGACACCAGAATAGTTTTATACTTAGTGTTGCTGATACAAACGGAACTTTTTATACTTTTTTACTTATAATTTTTATGTCAAATTATTCAAACTTTCGTGAAACATTATACAAAAATGATATATAAACACGGCTAAACACTCACGTATATTCGTCCGGTGGCGGCACCGACTAGTTTCGAGCCCGTCGCGACGGGCCGCGTCCGCGAAATAATACCAGTACCACTCATCCTGATGAAGGGCCCCCGATGGGCTCGAAACTAGTCGGTGCTGCCACCGGACGTATATACGTGAGTGTTTAGACGTGTTTAGTAGTAGCCGTTATATATCAGTTTATTTTTTTGTCGTATTGTACGGATCTGAATGTATTGCCACCAAGGTTTCGGATGAAAGAAGACTGCATGTAGTTGAAATGCGTATGCAAAGATAGATGTGTGGTGTGACAAGAAACGATAAAGTTAAAAATGTGTATGTCAGAGGAAGTTTGAAAGTAGCCCCAGTGATCGTGAAATTTAGGAGTAAAAGATTAGCGTGGTTTGGACATGTTATGCGGAGGGATGATGATGACATAAAAGTAATGAGATTGAATGTGGACGACTACAAAGGTAGAGGAAGACCAAAAAAAGTATGGAATGACTGTGTGAAAGAGGATATGACGGCTGATAGAGATGTATGGAGGAGTAGTACATACTGTGCCGACCCTCGATAGGGATAAGGGCAGGTTGATGACTTATAATTTTTATATTTTCAAACTTCAAATGATTTTTTTTCCTTTTTATAATATGAAAATGTACAATTGTAAAGAAATCTTCCAATAGTGTGTGCCAATACTTGTGTTTTCCTCCGTTTTATAATATTTTCACATTTAATTTTTGAACTTTGTTATTTTATTTTCCAAATTTTACTTAAATTCTTATAACTTTACGTTAAATCGTCTTTATTATGATTGAACATTACTAAAATAGAGTACGGAACTGTTACCCCATGTGTACCTTTTATAAAAACGCTGCACTGACCTAGAGTCCGTTTATAAATCTTACTAATATTATAAATGCGAATGTTTAGATGGATGGATGTGTGTTTAAAGGTATCTCCAGAACTACTGAACGGATCTCGATGAAACTTGGCATTGATGTAGAATATATTCTGGAAGAACACATAGGCTACTAATTTATCGGACGGAGTCGTGGGCGACAGCAAGTCACTAATAAACAATACCATGAATGTATTATACATTTCATACTACGCTAAGGGGCTCGAGTAAATGATTCCGAGTCTGGGACTAGGAAGTAAATGTAAAAAGAGTGTGACCAAGACTTTGCTAAATTCGATATATCGTTAAAAAAAAATTGCATAGTTATTTGTCGTTATAAGATTTTTTATATCATGTATTCATTCCTTATGTTTAAAATATTTCTACGTTATTGTTAGCGTTCTCCGAAATGGGGAAGTTTAGCTTTATTGTTTGCAATTGCAACGGGAAGGGATTGAAATTATTCTCCTACGTAATATCCGTTCCAATACAATGTTACATCAAGGTTAAATTTACTATTTACTTTACTTATATACTTAGAAAATTTATAAATAGGTAAAATGTTATTATTACAATGTAAAAAAATTTCCTTGACATATGTAAAGAAGTTTTTCAAGTAAACTTTTATATAATTTGATATTCTTATAAACAAAAAAGAAATCTTTAAGAAACAATTCGATATAAAAACTCACATCATGAATATTAGAGTAAGTTTACACTGAAATAAATATCATGTTATGTTGTGTCGTGTTGGGTTTCGTGATGTGGGTCCATTTGGCGCAGTCCTAGCACACCTCTCGGTTCTTACACATTCATACATCTACGCATACCATCCCACTGAGGGGCTTCGAGCCTATCCTATGTTAGGGGTAACTAGGCCATAGTCAACCACACTAGCCCAGTGCGGATTGACTCGACACATATCTTTGAATTTCTTCGCAGATATGTGCATCGCGATTTTGTCTATCACCGCAAGAAAGTCGGATAAATGCACATATTTAAATCGAAAAATATATTGATACACGTCGGGATTCCAACACAGGACCTGCAGATTACAAGTCAAGGGCTTAACCCCTGAGCCATAATCACTCGGTGTCGGCTCGGACGTCACTCGACGCTCTTCTGGTAGCATAGATGTTTTAATACATGTGTTTCGGAAATGGAAACTCGTAGTTACACAGTTCGGAGTATTTTCGACGGATGCGTACCTTGGTAAGGTCCATGCCAATCTTGACCTGTGAGAGGAGGTGCGTCACGACGGAACCATGGTTCTCCATCGAGCCCAGGTCGCTGTCCGACTCGTCTTCGTACAGCGCTGCAACAGACGAGCCTACAGTTTACATCTACATACATTAATCCATAATTTTACTAGTCTTACTTCTTACTAATATCATAAATGCGAATGATGGATGGATGGATGTTTGTTAGAAGGTATCTTCGGAACGGCTCAACGGTTCTCGATGAAATTTGGCACAGAACTGTCCGGAAGAATACTCACAATCACGGGCGACAGCTAGTTATAAATAATGAAACAAAATACGAAATTATATCAAAAAAATATTTTAAAGTAAACATTCAAGAATGCATCGTTACAACATAACCAATAAGAAACAACATGCAACAAATAACATAAAAAGAGTTTTTTAATTCGACAACATGATGTATCAGACGATAAATCGAAAGATTTCTCCGAAGACCGCTTGCAAGGAAACGGATCATTGTAAAATGTTTCTTATTTCCGTTAAGTAAGCGTCAGTTTCCTGTTACAAGTTTGTTATGACTCATGAACTTTAGTGCTGTTTACGAAAACATTATGAAAACTCATATACAATCATGCCGAGAGTTTGCAAACCGTCTTATGCATGAATGTTTTATATTAAGAAAGGAAAAATTAACCATATCGAGGTAAAAAGGAATAAAACAGTTGCAATTCGAATTATCCAATTCTTAACAAGGCATGAAGTATTTCTCCTTTTTCTCGTTGAAAAAAGAGATCCCACGTTTGAGAAAAAAAGAGTGAAGAGACTCCAAAGAGAGATCATATTTTTTCTACCTACATATTTTTCGACAATGGAACCACGGCTAGCAAAAATATATAGTTACTGGAGTCATCACCCCTAATCTTCTATACATATAAAAATCAATTGCTGTTCGTTAGTATCGCTAAAACTCGAGAACGGCTGAACGGATTTATCTTATCTTGGTCTTGAAATATTTATGTAGGTCTAGGGAAGGTTTGAAAGGTGAGAAAAATTTAATGATTGCCGGGAACTAATTAAGTTCTTTTCATTCCACGCGGACGGAGTCGCGGGCGACAGCTAGTCGCACATAAAAAGCACACATCCGGATCATAATTAAGTGTGCAAAACATGTATTATTCGAAAAAACAAACATTAAATATAGCTTTGTATCATTCTAATAGTGACAATGACTTTGGAATCTAAGCTAACCGTGAGTTTCTGATACCAAAATCTCTCAAATCATATAGTCATCTCTATCGTTATCTTTGAGAAAACGGAGATTTAGGCCTCAGAAACCTACGGTCAGATTATAATCCAGTACCAAAATATAAATCAAATTGTATCATTAACATATAATACAATGTTGGAGCACATAGCATGCGTCACTATTAGAGGAAACTGGTTACAAACGGCCGGCCAGTTGATTGGCGGCTATTGCTAGCCCCTAGGGTTGTCGACGACTTGCTAAATAATTTAAATAAATATGAAATATTTGAATAGGCGTCGTTACTAAAAACGGCTTAAATCACATATGATCCCGAGAATTGCCTTGATGATGGACACCCTACGGGATCGTAAACTAGTCAGTGCCGTCACTAAAGGATTATATGTAAGTTAAGCCGTTCGAAAGTTTAAACAATTTAAAAATGTTAAAAATATTTACTGCAAACCTTACTTTAGAATTCCTATTGAAATATTAACCGTGGTATTCCACTGATGAATAATTTGTAAACATATAGTTATTGTTTTAGGGCAATATTTATTTCTATACAAGTATTTCACCAATGGAAACTTAAGTTCATATTCCTTTACTAAATTGGTGCTGCCCCTATTATATCTCAATCGGGTTACGACGACGCTTCTTTTGTCCGTCTAATTCTAGCACGTGATTAGAATTAGCTCTTTGATACACCACAGTACTGGTACGTGGGCTGAACTTTTATTATGTGACGTCATATATATTACGTCATCACAGGTTACTACGACAATTATTGAAGGTTATGAAGTTCTTAATTCAAATTTCACGTAACGGTGACATTTTTATAAAATTTATCCAAGTAAATAGAAAACTAGGAAGTTTTATATCTTACCGTCGTAGTCAATTTCTCCGTCATTGGTGCGCGGCAGGTCTGCGGCGGCGGGGGCGGGAGGCGTCTCCTGCTCCGCGGCGCCCTCTGCCTGGCAACTGCGTGACACGCTGCAACAACACAATACGTCAACAAACTTTCTAAAATGGTTACAATGCCATCTAACTTTTTGTATACTCCTTAATCCAATTCCCTATATTATCAAGATGTAAAAGGATACAGGAGTGGGTAACATGGGGTACACCAGTAACGGGCCTATAATATCCGCCTTAGCAGATTTACCGACGACGTACAGCCATTAAAGTGAATTGAAAATTTGCTATGTACAGAAGTGATCTGTCGATTGCAAAGGACGCTATCAATTTTGTGCAAAATTCCCAGACGCAGTTAACACAATGCGCAACAATTGCCAATAGCCAGGCAACCGTTACACTACAATTAAATGGAAAACGGTCAACTCAAGTTCTGATGATAAGTATACATTGAATTATATATTTTTTACACAGAAGGTCGAAATACTGAATAACGGTCTATTTTCCAACTGAATTGTACTGCAACAATTTTAGATAAAAATAACTCTTTTAACAAAGAAACTGTATACTAAATTATGTCTACAATAACACGATTGGAGCTCTCTCTCAGATTAACTGCATTGTTTTCTTTATATCATAAGGTGGCAAACGAGCGAGCGGCCACCTGAAATCGCTGAAATAGCCAAGTGACCGTAGCCCATAGACATACGCAATTGCATATGCGTTGCCTACCTTTAATCGAAGGAGGAGAGAATGCACCGAAAGAAAATATCTTCCCTTTCCATGCATCCTCTCATCCGGAAAGTTTACTTCTACTTCCCATCCTTTCCTTATAAGAAAAAGGGTGGGAAGGGAAAGAGGACTAAATAACGCCTCCGGGACGCACACTGATCAGACGAAACGCGGAATTATAATATAATAATAAAAAAAAATATTATTATTAATTGCTTCTACTTGACGCCTGTCTTCTGTGTGGTCGTGGTATTTCATCGGGCGAGCCGGGCCAATTCGTGCGAAGATGTTAAAGCGGGCTCTACCACTGTTACAATTGTAAAACAGAAATTCCACTGCCGCGTTTCGCCAGTGGAAATCCACACTAAGAATAGACGATCGATATTGTAGCGAGCCATTATCACAATAGCGTAAGTGAAATTAGGTTTATAGCGTGCATAGAGCGCGACCGTTGCTTCGCATTTCGCATTATAACAGACATATTTATTGACGTGGACAATAAATACTTTCACATTACACTTGGCTATAGATTTGATAAGAATTACCTGATATATTATAATGTGTAAGATTGCCTATTTTGTACCTTAAATTTAATGGGTTATTACATGAATGATCAACTGTTTTGTCTATTTATAATATGCTTGTAAAAATATTAAATTTTGTTTTTCAAGCAGTTTAATATTAGTTGTATTCTTGGACTTGGACGTGTTAGGGTTTGAACAGACTTTATTAGGAGATAAAATATACATTGGTTACAAGAATTTCCCTACTATACTCTAGATTTTGAGCTTACTATTTGAGTATTGTAGATTCGAGTATTATAATATTAAGCCAAATGACGAATTACTTGACAACTACGCCTAGCATTTATTTAGAAAGGCCCAACTACATTATCTAAGTTTACATTAAAGTCTAGCACTAAATAATTTGGCACACTTCCACTTTACAACCGTAAAACTATGAGTACCAAGACAAAAAGTTATCCGCCACAAAAAATATGCGATTGTTGTTTTTTTTTATCCCACAAACAAAGCATTTAAATTGTAACAAAATCCTTTATCTGATAGAACTTTAGTACCCACAATGGTGACCTTAGTAACGACCTTGCGTAACACGCATTTCTCACCTTGACACTTTCGAGGGGTCAAAATCATTAAATGTAACAAGGACTGAATTCGGTAGAACTACGAGTATTCTAATAGGGGTTATATAGCAAACTGTGTTTGTGATCGTCAAAGTCAGGAAATATTACGTAAGAATTAATTAAAAGCAATTTTAAGAGCGTCGGTGGCTCATGGGTTTATGCACTTGACTTGTAATCTGCAGGTCCTGGGTTCGAATCCCGCCATGCACCAATGTGTTTTTAGATTTTCGATTTACATATGTACATTTATCCGACGTTCTTATGGTGAAGGAAACATCGTGATGCAACCTGCACATATCTGTAAAGAAAATTCTAAGATATGTGTGAAGTCAACCAACCCGCACTTGGCCAGCGTGGTTGACTATGGCCTAGTCACACCTAACTTAGGGTAGGCTCCGACCCCTCGGTCTGGACGTATAGTGAGCTGATGATAATGATGAATTTATCACGTCTAATTGTAGAAATAAAGAATTATGATACTAGTAGAAAGTGATTTTATAAGCTAGTTTGAGTGAAAAGACCTCGTTCTTTCACTTAAAGATGGCAATAAGAAGATAGTTGGTTTAATGATTACGTACAAATACAATCAAATCAAATTTTCTAGAAATTACGACTACGACAAATATAAAAAAGTTAATTATTTTCGTTAAATAAAACTTAAAGCTTACATTAAGGTTACTATTAGATATATTTTAAACGGGTTCATTGGCAGTATCGTGTGAAGCCTTAACAATTGGTAACCTAACACGATTCCCTTTATTACATGCCTTCCTACAAGTGAGCTTTCATTAAAAGCGATGTAACACTATCCATAAATCCATCTATCGAAATACACATTTATGGATAGTGTTATATAGAATTGAAATTTGAAATTACATATTAGGATTTATTTTAAAGCTTAAACACTATACAATTGAGGACATTTATAGCCAACCCATTTTGAACCAGAGTGGATTTCCGACCTGTTTGCTCCGAATGTAATTAGGTCAAAAACTTGTACATAAATACGCATTAAATTAAAGCTCTTATGATGCGACGTTGCAGATATATGAAGTAGAAGCGAATTTAATTATTTAATACTGCTACAATGTAACACAAAAACATAGTCAAATTTTTACTAGCTTTATGTTGGAGTTAACAATTTGTAAAATCCTTCGAATTACTATAGTGCGTCTACTTAAGATAGATTAGTTTGACTATTCACTAGGGATGGGTTAAGTAAAATCGGTTTTCAAAATGTTCGATCTTCGATGGTTGTTCTCGTAAAACTTGCAATGGAAAATTTTGTGATTATTGTTTTTTAAAATTATATTTTATAAAATAAAATTGTTTCATTTTGTGCTAACTTTATTCCTAAAAACTAAATAGAAAAATAAAATATTAAACCACAAATTGAGATGTTGACAAAGAAAACAAATGTTTTAATCTTTTTTTTAGTTAATTCCGCGAGACATAGACAAAAATATATGTAATAAATTCAATAAGTAATAAAATACCTACGTAATAGTCTTTATTTCTTCGATTCATATTATTGCAAGACCGATTCTCGATAGTTCATAGTCGATAATGCACGTACCAACACTATGACAACGGTCCATTAAGTACAACATGAATCCTCATACAAAATTAATTCGATACCTATTAGGCGTCAGTTGTCAAACTTATCTATTTCCGACACACTATATTGATAAATTTTCGAATATATTGAACGCATTTTAAACCTTAAAACGCTCGCCAGTTGCAAGTCCAGGTTCGTAACAGTTGCCAGTACGTCGGGGACATTGTCAGGGTCGGCGGCAGCTATCGATTACTCGACATTGCCATTGAGCTTTTTGTTGATGACAGTAACAGCTGTTAACAACTGCAAACTTGACAATTATTACTCTATTTCAAAACAGCTATTGTTTTTAACACTTTATTCCATTGTGCAATAAGAGCTAAATAAAATTAAACGTAGGTTTTGCAATTTCTTTCTTATTACTTGTATTAAATCCGTACTTCCGAAACTTCAGGAAATAAAAACATTGGTTTGTAAACTTAAAAGGAATTTATGTGCATAAGTGTCGCCCGCGACTCTGTCTGCGTAAAAATTAAAATAAAAACGAAATTATCAGCATAATTGTTCTTTCAGGCTATGTTCTACATCTATGTCAAATATAAGAGAGATCCATTTAGCCGTTATGGATATATCTTCTAACAAATACCCATGTATCCATCCAACCGAACATTCGCATTTTTAATATTAAGTAAGATAGTCCAATACCCGTTAGCAACTTATGTTTTGCCTAAGGTACACAGAAGAAGTAGGAGGCCTAATTTAGTCCTCTTTCCCTTCCCACTTTTTTTCTTATAAGGAAAAGATGGGAAGTGGAAGTGGACTTTCCGGATGAGAGGATGCATGGAAAGGGAATATATTTTCTTTCTGTGCATCCTCTCCTCCGTCGATTAAAGGTAGGCTACGCATATGCAATTGTGTATGTCTATGGGCAACGGTCACTTCGCTATTTCAGCGATTTCAGGTGGCCGCTCGCTCGTTTGCCACCTTATGATATAAAAAAAAGTAGTATTACTTTATATCGTAATGGACGTGTAAAATTTTTTTAGACTCGATGACATGTGACCATAAGATCGGTTTAGACTGAAGACTGCGCTTAGATGTCTTCCAAGACGCCGAACACCCAGTCATGTTTCTGAAGGTAAGTATATAGCGGTAATCTTAAAGATAATTAAATAACAACAACTTAAATATAATGGAATTACTACACTTCATTGAAATATCGATTAAAAAAATACTAAATTACTACACGTAAGGGTTATTGTAAAATCATATTACTACAGGTAAGAGTAGCATCAAAAGGGCCTTTGTAATTGATTCAAGCGTTAAGAGACTTAACATATTTAGGCATTAGGATTAGGATTCCAAATCCTTTGACGCGAATGCCGCGCTTTCGTTACCAAGTCTAGTGTCAGAATGATTAGTGAGGGGACATAAACGTTGATATTTTAATAAGGCTAGTGTTGGGCCAATACACCGGCACAGTGTCGGATTTTCTTCCTAACAATATACATAAATCATTATTCTCATAAGAAACAATTACGATGCATACCCTATAATCTTTATAATTTCGCCAACGAAATTACGATTTTCCCTCTAGATAAATTTAATATTGAGAACGTGAATTAATATTTAAACATTCATGTCACGTAAATAAATTCAAATTGGATTTGGAAAGGCTTTTTATTTTAGTCTTTTACATTAAATGTACGTGCCTAGAATTAGCGTGAGAGATCGTATGATAAATGACGGGACCTAGAGTAGTGTTTTGTGGGATGCCTTTAACCGTGTAAAGGAAAGGCTTTTAAATGTCGTATATAAAAGTAAGCTTTAATATCAAACTTATTTTAATCACATATAGTTAAACTAACTTAGATAAAGATAATATAGATCCATCTAACTTTGTTGTTCACGCATGCCATAACGCTCGCCAAAAACTTTTCTTTAGTCGTTAGCGCCGGAAGGCGTTGGGGTAATCCTTTTCTGTACCGCACATTGTACTTGTCAACAGAGTCCCCACGACGCCGACTTTAAAATGACTAATTATATTCATTAGTTGTTAGCCGTATGCGGGGGCCTCCCCGCATACTAAACAATTCATCGTCAAATGAAATTGCTTCCTAAGAGATGTAACTCTTTTCGTATGATGAATATTTTCTTCGTTTTGAATAAGATTTTGTCTAAGTTGTAAATAAATCTATGATTTATTAATAAATGTATTTAACAATAAGTGTATTTAACATAAATGAGAGAATAAAAGAAGTTAATTTAGCTAAGCAATAAATTAAACTAAGAACTATAAATTGATTCGTAAAGTTAGTGAATATTTGTAGAGACAAAGTCGAAACAAAAGATGAATTTAATAAAGCCTAGAAAGACAAAAAGCTTTTGGCAATGAGATAATAGCAAGGAAAGAAGAATTTAAGACTTTAATTTTGAAACTTGATAAATTTAGGTTGAAGCGAAGCAGATTGGAGTCTGACTAAAAATTTATTTGCAATTTCCAATTTGAAATTCAAATTCACGATTCTATTTATATTTGAACCAGTTCTGGTTTTGTGAAAATATAAAAAAGTTTTTAATCTTTAATTCAAAATGCACGTATTCATTTAGCAAAATGAAATACATTACTATAAATAATGAACAAGAAAATGTTTTTGACCTTTGCCATTTCACTGCCTACATGGCAAATAAAATGAAAACACAACAAATGATATTAATGCCAGTTGTTCGCCGCGGGCAGTCTTTGAACGTAAAAATATAAGGCGATATATGTATAGTATAAGATATACAACCTAATTAGGGTTCCGTACCTCATAGGAAAAAACCCTTTTTCTCAAAAACGGGTGAAGGTATCAAGCTGGAATTTATTTTTTTAATTAACTATATTTTAAAGGCATTAACCTTACTAATATTATAAATGCGAATGTTTGGCTGGATGGATCTCGCTGAATTTGAAATAAATGTAGCATAGTCTGGACGAATACATAGGCTACTGATTAAGTTTTTTTCTTTATTGACGGAGTCACGGGCGACAGGTAGAGATTTATTAAGCCTATTTATATTAGAGATGTGACGTCACAATATGGCGTTAGTTATACATATTCTGATTTCAACTGCCAAAACACTGTTATTGAAAGACTAGCTATCACCCGCGACTCCGTACGCGCGGAATTAAAAAATAAATGTTGGCCGATTCTCAGACCTACTCAATAAGCTCACAAAATTTCATGAGAATCGGTCAAGCCGTTTCGGAGGAGTATGTGAACGAAAATTGTGACACGAGAATTTTATATATAAGATATTGTTGTCCCTGTTTTGTCAAAGGGAATGTGAGAGATGACGATATGTGTCAATACATGTAAAAGTGCATTCGGAATACACAATTATATTTGAAATTAAAACTTTGCTGCGTTCGATTTTTGTAGCCAAGTAATAACTTTTATTTTTTTTAAAGAACTTAGATAAAATTCAAAAATGCAACAAATTAACATTCTCACCTCTCGCTGTCTCGCCTTAGCGACCATCTCCTAGATGTAAGCGCCCGGATCATTGTTACACGATTATATCACTTATATCATCACCAACAGAGTTCAAAATACATTCAAAATGTTTTTAATCACAGTCACATTAATTCACTTAAGCCACAAGATCAGTCTATAGAATTTATTTTAATAATAACAATACAAAACACTTCATATTTGCTGTTTTATTATAAAAGAGGTGTGAATTACCTTTATTACATTTTTATCGTTTAAATTAAATAAATTTACAATGATTTATATTCAAAGAAAAGCGAATTTACAGCGATTATATTTATATAAATAAGAATTTAAAAAATAATGGAAATAGGACCACCAGGGGCTAAGGTACGCGGTAACATACATAAAAAAAACATACAGACGAATTGATAACCTCCTTCTTTTTGAAGTCGGTCAAAAACAGACGAGAAAAGTTACTCCGTTGTCTCAACTACAGTTAATATTTGAACCTAGTCGCCCGCGACTTCGTCTAACTTGACAAGCTATAAAGAGGAAATCAAAGTCGTGTCAAAATAGGCCAAGTTTTTTCCGAGATTCGACCGAAGCAAACACGGATTTCTGAATAGACAGGCAGACAAAAAAATTTAAAATTGGTTTTTCGAAACGCAACGCAAATAACATGTGAACGATTTTTTTTTATATTACATACTCCAATCTTATTAATACGTTTAGATACCTAAACTAAATGAAGATAGCTTAGTCATTTCATTTGGAACATAAAGGTATGTTTGCTTATTTACAATGCGTAAGTGACTTACATAACGCGGCCAAGGTCTGGGATATGTTGAGTTAATTCTTCAGATTATACTGTGGGCGTATAAAAGGGGAAAAGGAATAACGAATTCAAAGGGCTTTCGAAGAGTCTTCATTTAAGATTGTATACGAAATATCTAAATACGTGGTTTATAGAGACGAGATTATCTTTATTTTGTGTAAGAACACGGTTTTATTTTAAATTTATTAAAATTCTGGAAAAAAACAAAATAATGTATGTAATTCATCGAATAATACGTAGGTTAAAACACCACTAAACTTCCTAATTTATCTTACTAATCTCATCACCATAATATTCCTGATTTTATCCCAATTACGCAGGGTTGGAGCACCAGGTTTCCGTCCTCCAAATGAATCTTACTAATATTATAAATGCGAAGTTTAGATGGATGTTTGTAATAGTCTCCAGAACGATTCAGCAGATCTCGATAAAATTCGGCATAGATGTAGAACATAGTCTGGAAGAGCACATAGGCTACTAATTAAGAGTCGCGGGCGACAGCTAGTGAGGGAATAATCATAATTGGAACGGTTTAATTCGATTTCGTTTGTTCCGAACGTTCTATGGAGATACAGGTCTTTAATATTAATCATGTAGAGTCTACTTTTGTTTTTAAACGCAGCGATTGTTATCACAAGTGCGTACCGTGAGAAGTTAAACTGCTTGACGCTCTACAATCAAGCAATGTCCGTATGTATGGCTCTGACAGTATAAAATGTAACTAATTAGTATGAATGTAGTAGTAATCAACCTTCAATTAACAACAAATCTAAACGACGATGCAATTTTTAAGATGTGGTTAACGAAGTAAGCATTGTATAAGCAACTCTTCGGACCCACACTATAACAACTACTTTTTTTTAATAACAGAAGGGGGCAAACGATCAGCGGGAACACTGAGGTGTTCAATGACATGGATATCAGCAATACTAGAGGAACCGCGGATGCGTTGCCGGACTTTTTTACTTTTCTTCCAGTAATGTTTCAATCCTTTCGAGGAAAAGTTACATCTGCTCATCCACTCGCGGATCCGTCCGGGCGAATTAAGAAAAAATAGTTTACGTGTACTTCCAGGCTGTTGTTCTACATCTATGCCAAAATTAAGCAAGATCGATGCAGACGTTCTGAAGATGCCTTCTAACAACCGGTACATCCGCATTTATAATATTAGTAAGTCTACGAGATGTAACTGTTTTCGTCACAGGGGTTGGAATTCGTGTTAAATCAGTACCATAGCATATGTCTTAACAATCGTTTGCTTCTTGTCAAAGTAAAAGAGACGAAGAAATGAGATTAGGTGCAAAAATATTTCAAAATTAATAGTTAAACATGGATTCCAATAACGCGTAGTAACGTTTTCAGTCTAATGAAAACAGACGTTGAAAAAAATCTATACTTTTTTTTGTATTTTGCTTAAACAGTCATTGCCTGCGGCCTAAAAATTCGCCAACAAAATCGGTTTCCATTATCCTTGGCCCGAATGCAATATTTCATCACACGAAAATTTGCACAATTTAGGTGTTCCAAATACATTTGTAAACATATTATGATAATTTTAAAAGTTCTCGATTAAAAAAAAAATTGGAGCATGTTTTAGCTAAAATGACGCAAGAATTTAAATAACTAATATATAAACTCTTAATTAATTATAGAGTATATTAAATCAACACAAAAAGTGTCATATTCATTAACACACCTAATTAAGCCACTTAAAAACTACACACTACAGGAAAAGTAATGAAACTAATAAATTTTCTCGACAGCACGAACGTATAAACGTTTAAAAATTAACACAAATTGGAAGAATAAAACTGTTCACAATTCTTACTATAAAACACTTGGATGCTTTATTAAAAAATACACTAAAATCTATAAGACGCGTGTAAACGTAACAACGTCCTTGGACCACACGAAGGGTAGTCTAGTCTAGTAATTCAGCATCGGTCGTGGTCCATGTAATATCGATCGAATTTGTCTGCGTCAAACGCACGTGCGCATCGCCGCACGGTTCGACGTGCACTGAAAAGCTGAAGCAAGGCGAAACATAGAGCAAGTAAGACTAGTTGAACATGTAGGTATTAAACTAAAAATACTAAGAACTCAATTTTTATAAACCTATGGGTATTTAACCTTCAACCTCCGAGTCTGATTAAGGAAGTGACTATATATTACTTATTTGTCCTGTAGAATTAACTAATGTTTACCGTAATGACTAGTAAAAGAAGTATCCGTTCTTTTTCAAGTTTTCACAGTGTTTTTTTCCATTAATTAAAATAGTAAACAATTAGCAAGTGATAAAATTATTTACAACATAGATATTTGTTCAAACCTATAATTAGCGTATTATTACTTAATGAATAATTAAAAGCGATTACTGAATGTTAATTAGGTTTAAAATTGTTATCTACAACTCGTTTAGTAATTAAAAAAAATAAAAACCGGACCCGGTGGGTTATAAATTAAGCGTAACCTTGATTTATCCTATTTTTCCACTTATACACAAAGAAAACGGAAAAGGCAAAAAACATTGCAATTTACAATATCATTAATGCATGTATCGGTAAAGTAATTGAGATAGTCTTAAAATCAAGAATTCAGTTTATGTTTACAGTCTACTCTGGTGGCTTACTCTATGTCAAGTGGCCCAGCGCGGCGGCGGGTGCGGCGCATCGATGCGGTTGGATCGACAAGTAAACACCGGCATAGCGCCTTGTTTATAAATAAACACGCATTTCCAAATTATTCGAGCACCACTCGAAAAAAAAACATCGAGGGATGGAGCTATTTCCGTACAGCTGTACCAAGATAACTTCATTTGTAATCGAAGTGTACACAACTTAGGCACGTAACCTAGTAGGGTAGGCAGACATTATAGATTTCTATTTGGCGCAATCCTGGCCCTCCTCTCGTCTATTACACATACTTGTAATACCGACTCTCGAGACATAATTCATCTTCTACTGCGGTAACTAATAAAACACAATCAATTTATAGTTACGTGTTTCTATTGGCTTTGATCTGTGTACTAAATCACAGATTTTGATTTGCAAACAAAGATTAGAACCGGTAATTACTAATAATAATGATACTATGACGTAGAAATGCGTACAATTTGGAGTAATTTAGGATTTTAATCGATAAACACATTAACGAAACCTTGACATCGTATTTTTAAACGAAAATTACATTTGTGACCACATTTTTGCATTGCCTCAAAATGTTGGAATCTCACACTCATCTGCTTGTTCCGCAAGAAATTGCAATGGAACCTTATTGAAGCAAGATAACTGATCATTGTCAAGTCAGAAACGTGGCTCTAATTTATCAAGTAGATTCAAGGTCATTCGAGGGGAACAAAGAGGGCAATGCACCGTGTACGAGATCCAATCAAGAACTATTTGATGACTGGCGTTATCGAGACGATCAACATTCCATAAATCTTACCTTTAGTTACCCACTGGCAAAAAAAAACAAAAACAATTTTCTGTCCCTCTCATTCTCTTTGTAAAACTAAAGAAAACAATATGTTGCCAGTGTTTCGACGATGAAAACTCACGATTAGATTACTTACTAACTTATTGTTTATAGATATTTTTCTGTCCTCTTTTCCAAGCTTAACGCAGCAGTAATACTTTTGTGAATAAAACCTAAGCGGTTAAATCGTCAGGACCTAGATGCTAGACTAGGTCACTCTTTATACGATAGCTGTGCCGTATATTGCAAACTGAAGCCAATATATTTATTGTTATTGCAAACAACGATATACTTTTTTTATATTTTTTTAGGATCGCGAGTGAGTATAAAATTGCAGAGGTATTATTATTAGTCCTTTTTGTTAATACATTTTTTACTAATTCATAGTACAGCGTGCAAGTTTACCCCATGCCTCTCATAGCCCTTACATAGTTTAATAACATTATCGTACTAATATTATATATATTAGTACGATAAGATGGATAGATGGATGTTTGTTTGAAGGTATCTTCGGAACGGCTAAACGGATCTCGATGAAATTTGGCATAGATGTACAGTACAGTCTGGAAGAACACATATGCTACTTATTAAGTTTTTTTTTAAAATTCTGTGCGGACGGAGTCGCGGGCGAGAGGTATTATTTTTGACAAGTAGTGGTCTTGGCAGTAAAAGTAGTCAATCTCAAGTCCCTACTAAAGTTGAGTCTATAATTATCATTATTTTTGATATCATTTAAAACTTGTTATAAACACCAATACGTTGCATATTGGTCAGTATAAAAAGAGGCTTGGTATGTGGGTCGTAGCGCGTGCTCGACTTGAATACGGCACGTCATTGTTGCTAGGTCTAGGCAACACGCTATAGGACGTAGTTATATTGACCGAAGTACATTCGTTATTTTTTTATTTCTTCAAAGGCAATATGATTGCTATAGATACCGACACCAATAAGGCTTAAAGACGCTGTCAAATTTTACCAAATTTATAATATTTAGTATAAATGTAAAATAATATGTTATCTTGTCCGTTTTCTAAACCATTTTGCTAAATCTTGTACAGTCAGCTGCAAAAATACGTATACATTTAGAAAACATTAGAAACGTGTGCAGACCTTCGGTTTTCAAAATACGTATGCGCGTATTTGTCATTAGCTTGTATGCACGATCACATATACATTTTTGAAACCAAAAGCGCATACAAGTTTCTGGAGTTATATACACAAACATATTTATGCAGCTGACTGTACATGAAAAGGACAGATAACTGAACGGAACTAAAACGTTAAACGGAAATAGAACTTTTCCAAACCGGATCAATATGTAGAGTTATTCTTACTATAGAGCAAAACATATTAGATAATACTAGAGATAAAAATCTAGATTAACTTAACTCCCATAACATTGTTATTATGAACATCGTAGTTTAATTTGTCAAGATTACATTACTAAGGTATTTGTTTGCGTTCTGAGAAAATTCAGTCTCAATATTGACAGGGGAGAAATGACATCTATTGTTAAAAAACCGGTAACTAATGTTAAGAACAAAATCCGTGTACCGGTCTACCGGCGCAACACTAGCGTTATTAAAATGTCAACGTTTATGTCCCCTCACTAATCATTCTGATATTTGACTTTGTAACAAAAGCGCGCCATTCGCGCCAAAGGATTCTAACTAATAATCTACTCATGGGAATCAAATCTTCTGCCAATAAATTAAAATCAGAACCGAAAGTCACATAAAACATGTCCCAACACTAGTTTTATACTTCATAACCGTTAACAATCATCTAAATTTAAAACACATTTTATGTAAATGTTTCATCAGTGTAAACTCGCAATTATACAATCACGTTAAGCCATAACAAGAGCGTCACGGTATTGTACTCGTACATGGCGAGACGTGTCCCGCAAGACGTAACCAGAGCGTGGCTACCGTAATTCATTGTACCGAGCCATGTTCCAGAACCTAGACTTTATAATGTCAACATGGATAATGTGAATACACCTTTATAATCTCTAGTTAATGAACTTTAACAGTGGTAGAGCCCACTTTAACATCTTCGCATGAATTGGCCCGGCTCGCCCGGTGAAATACCACGACCACACAGAATACAGGCGTCAAGGGGAAGCTATTCCGCGTTTCGTCTGTTGAATGTGCGCCTCGGAGGCCTAATTTAGTCCTCTTTCCCTTCCCACCCGTTTTCTTATAAGGAAAGGATGGGAAGTGGAAGTGGACTTTCCGGATAAGAGGACGAATGGAAAGGGAGATATTTTCTTTCTGTGCATCCTCTCCTCCGTCGATTAAACGTAGGCAACGCATATGCAATTGCGTACGTCTATAGGTAACAGTCACTTTGCTATTTTAGCGATTTCAGGTGGCAGCCCGCTCGTTTGCCACTTTATGATATTAAAAATTATGTGCTATGTGCTACTCTAGCGACCTCTATAACTTAAGCATTCCTCTAATGTACATTTTTCTTACTAAATTACCATTTTACAACTTTGGTTGTTAATATGTTTAAATGCACTATATTATATCAAATTATCTCTTATTATGTCCAGTTGTGTATTATGTAAATATCTCGTCTCATCGATTATAGGTGGATATGTATGTTTGTTTCCATTGTCACAGATATAGGCTACGTTACCGTGTCGTGAGTCAATGTTAACTTTTATTGATAGTCTTCCCAATAGGTTCAACATTAAATGTATTGGTTATGCATAATACGTTAGGAATGTAAAACACCGTGGGTGCATTGCATCGGTCTAATCTCTAAAAACATTGATTACAATGTTATATTTACAGATGTTTCATCAATGGAAACCCACGTTCAAAGTATGGAAATGTATGAGATACTAGCTATCGCCCGCGATTCTATCCGCGCGGAATAAAAAAAACTTTATTTGTAGCCCATGTGTTCTTCCAGTTCATGGTCTATATCTATGTCAAGTTTTAGTGACATCGATGCAGCCATTCTGGAGATACCTTCTAACAAACATCCATCCATTTGTCCAAATATATTTGCTTCTATACTAATATTATAAAGCGGAAGAGTTTGTTTAAACGTGCTAATCTCAGGAACTACTGGTCTGATTTGAAAAAAAACTTTTTTTATTGAATAGTCCATTTATAGAGGAAGGATTCAGGCTATATAACATCACGCTGCGACCAATAGGAGCGAAGAAAAATGCAAACAAAAGATAATCGCGATAGTGTATCCGACAACCACGCGAACTGTTATATAGACTCCCTCTTCTAACTTTTTGCTATATGTACACAAAATCTTGATGACTACACATTAGATAAAGCTCATTGTAATTATAATTAAAACTGGCGAGCAGTCTCACTCCAGCCTTCAGAAGGGAAGGTTGCTTTTCCTTTATTAAATCATTACTGTCGTTTGTGAAACTTTGCTAAATCTCTATAATTAAAAGTTAGTAAAAAGGGTTTTCTTTTTTTAAAAAACCCGAATTCATCACTCCGTACAACAGAACGAAGTCGCGGGCACAGCTAGTTTATAATATTAGTAAGATTATCACTTGCCTTTACTGTATATTATATTAAAATACAGGTTACAATAGCGACAGATTTATAAGTAAACAGAGACTTAGTACCCAACATGTTTTCTAGTTTCAATTTTTTTTTATTAAATGCATTCATAAAAATAGAACTAGTAAAAATTCCATTGCCAAAAACTTCCGGCTATAAACAAAGTATAAGAACGGCTACGAGTCAAGCGGTGGGGTCATTGACCTTTTGACCCGATTCCACCCCAACTGAAATGCGGGACTTGATCTTACGTCACGCGTCGCGATTCCACTGCCGTAACAAGTTGTACAACATTCAACTTATGCTTGCATATACCACAATAGCTAACCAATGGCACACGACACGAAATTTTTATCACTATATGATCAAAAAAAATATTTTAGCGCGCGACAACATATATTACCTTACTAGCTGTCGCCCGCGATTCCGACCGCGCGGAATTAAAAAAAGAACTTAATTAGTAGCCTATGTGTTCTTCCAGACTATGTTCTACATCTGTACTAAATTTCAGCGCTAGATAACCGTTCTAGGGATACCTTCAAACAGACATACATCCTTCCAAACATTCGCATTTATAATATTATTAAACAAGGTTCATTATCGCTACATACAGATGTTTATTATTGCTTTAATTGTAAGTTAATACTGTCATAAAATGTCTCAAGGTCACAACGTGTTTTGTGTGCATGTTTCGACAATGTGAACGGTATAAACAAGAAGACTGACCTTGTCGCGGGCTGTATCAGTTCTGCGGGTTCATCATCAGCGTCATAAAAGTCATCTTCACCCTCGGACGAGGAGTACGATGTGTCGGGAACTAGGAGGGACATCGCTTGTCCTGCTCAAAAAAGGAAACAGAAAAATAGTATAATATTAAAAACATGATTTGTATATTCCATTTACGACCCCCTATTTTGTCTAAATTCCCCATTCCCGTGTATGTCAAACATACACAATCGTCTTATGACAGTTAAAGCTGTATATATTGAAGTAGTCCGTGTATGGCCTCGTTTATTAATCACCAGTATTACTGCAGATGTCTAACACTTGAGCTGCTGACAAGTATTATGGGACCTTTAAGGCCATAGTTTGTAAAATGTTAAATCTAGACATTCGCAATTGAAGATGCGTTGTCTTTAATCAATAGAGTAGGGGACACAAAAAGTAAATATATTTTTCTTTCCTATGTATCCCATCCTCTGAACCAATTTCCCTTCCCACTATATTATTTAAAAGAAAAGTGTGGGAAGGGAATGGATTAAAATTAAATCTTTGGCACTGTAATCTGGTTATACATACGTGGTGCATCGATGTGTTCAAGTGGAGTCAATGGTAGTGAAGGCGTCGTCAGCTCGCGACACTCCGCGCCCAGCTCCACGCGAGGTGACAAGTCCTCACCTGCATGACATGACATAAAAGAAAATAATTACAGGTCTAGTTTCAATGTTTTAACCAATGAGGATGCGGCAATGTTTAATGTTGCCATTTCTATAATTTTTAAATTCCATATCATAATTATGTATGAATGTATGTAAATAGCAAGGAGTTACGAAATTAGTACGAAATTTTAAAGGTAGGCAACGCATATGCAGTTGCGTATGTCTATGGACAACAGTCACTTCGCTATTTCAGCGATTTCAGGTGGCCGCTCGCTCGTTTGTCACCTTATGTTATAAAAAAAACACGGCTCAGAAATTCTTTTTGATGCTTTTTCAAGAAATTGTTGTTTTTATCATCTGACTTTTTTATTCTTCATTTTTTTATCAAAGCTATGTATTCAAAGAAAATATAAATAATGTCTAAACATGGGTTTCTGAGTCCAATTCCCATTTAAAACATTTATCATCCCTTCTTTGACATGTTTCACATATCAATACGTTTTAAATTAAGATTATGGTCTCAGAAACTCATTATAAGTAAAGTTTGAGTAGTTTATTTACCTTCTTTGATATGCATTTGAGTCGTATTTGTTGGTCCCTGGTAAACTCCGTTCACAGGATTCACCGTATTCTGTTTGTGAAACAAAAATTACCTTTAAATGTATAAAGGAAACGATAGATGTCGCTATCTGAGCAAAATATGTAAAAAAAAACGTAAAAAAATGATTTAATAATATAGAAAGAAAATCTTTACTTCTGTAAAATCTTGGATAACATTCAAAACATAATTTTCCCTAAAAAGCTGTAAAAATATTAATATAAAAATTGTGACTTTAAAAACTTTACCTTAGCTATTTGTAGAAGTACTATGGAATGTTTTATATTGTCCAACATTGCCTGTAAACAAACAATAAAATATCTTAGACTTCAACTATATTGCAACTATCAGAAATTGCCTCAAAATCGTTGATCTTAACAAAATATACAAACAAAAACATATTTTTCTACTATTATTCTATGTGGAAATAGACATTAGTCTTTTGTATTATTGTTTTGACAATGGAAGCCAATTTTAAGTCAAGAATTGAGAGTTAAATCAAATGTATTAAATACTAGCTGCCGCCCGCGAATAATCCCGTGCGGAATTAAAGAAAAACAACATTAGTAGCCTATGTGTTCTTTTAGATTATGTTCTACAACTATGCCAAATTGCATCGAGAGCCGTTGAGCCATTCTGAAGATATCTTTTAATAAACATCCATCCAAACATTCGTTATAATATTAATAAGAAGTAAAATGAAAATTTAACAATCCTATTAATAATTGGCCTAGTTAAACTATACTAATTATCCACAGTACGTGTAGATAAATGTAATGCATCTTTAAATACTTACGTTGGAGTGATCTAAAATTACTTGACCCTTGCTCTTTTCTTGTGGATCCGCGAGTTCTGATACGCGAATGCCCATTTTCTGTGAATTTTTAATTTAATATTAGCCCCACTAATATTACTTCGCAATTATATTTTATTAAAGCATAATTTTACGATCGAATTTGACGAAAATTTAGTTAGACAGACATTGTCAACAAGTTTTACTTAGGGTTTAAAAGATGGCGCTGACTGTTAATTTCAAGGTCGTACAATAGATGGCGCTGATACAAAAAATATTTTCGGCGTATAAAAAGGTTTTACATGTAATGGACATTGTTAATTATCACTTTTATGTAATATTTGCCACAAATTGCTTTCATACAGGTTGTAAGTAAATATAATAAATGGATTTTTAAATAGTTGATAGACCTTTCCTTGTTGAGGTCATTGTCCTGTTATTCTTCAAGTGTGATAACAATGCAATTTGATAAGAGTTTGTCATTCCTTGGCATTATTACTCTAGTAACCGATACGAAGTACGTCATATACCTTATCGAATCATTGTTAATACCGAATCATCGATAATGCATAAATTTATCAATGAATTATTATATGTGCACATAAATTTTCGGCTTTACGTTTACGTTTGGTATTACGGATATTAGGAAGATCACACTCTGCTTCTCATCCTGCAAAAGAGTCTTACCGTAGGTTTCCGACACCGAAATCTCTTTATAAAACCTATTATCATCTGTCATTGTCTTTGGCAAAACATGTTTTAAATAGGGATTTGGATATCAGAAACCCACGGTCACTGGGGTATAAGCGGGTAAATGTGTAGTTACCGTGACTAGTTCAATCATGATTTGCAAGTATGCGTCTGCTTCGGCTACTCGTCGCTCAAGGTCACCGTGCCGGCGTGCTGGTGCGGGCACGCAGCGCGCCCAGCGCTCGCGACGCCCGTGCCTTGCAATTGTTTCCTCCAATGCACGCACCCAACGCTCCCGTTCGCTGCCATCACGCGCCTAAAAACCTTATACATTAGACTGTCTTGGTCTTGAGCAGAAAAATACCAGGACCTCAATAATGATTTTGTAGATTCTATATCCCAATCTTTCCCCTTCCTCTTCTCTGTATCTACAGCACACTCAAGGAAAAATACTATGCCAGTGCTATCTTAACAATATGCTTCTCTTTCATTGTCAATACATTAGCAATCCTTTGAGAAGTAATATTTGGGATATTTATAAAAATCCACTTTCTACTAGAAATTCCGTAAAAGTGTTAAATCTATTATACTAAATCTATTGAAAGATGATGACGTAAAACTGAGTTGCCGCGAATATTTCTAAACTAATGAACTTGAAAAATACAAAGACGAAATATAATCTTGTTCCACTTAATCCAATAAAGGCGAGTCCGCACAAGTCTAGGCTACTTATGTATTTTAACGATGTGTTTCCATTGTTAAACGTCAATTGTAAACCAAAAAGACTATATTTCTCTAAAATCAATTTGAACATAGCAAATTTAAACCGCCCTTTTGTCCTCATTTGCGGAAGCGGACATCCGAGAGAAAGGCGTTGCTTCGAGATGATTCAACTAACGTCGCGTATTGCGCAAATATATGACGTTCCACATACTGCCCATCCCTCACGCAATATAACGTCAACTATTGAATATTATATACTATTCTGTCTCCGGTTAACAACCGATGGGTTTTAAAACCTCGTCTATTGTCCATATCTTATTTACTATTCCTTATATTTGTCAAACCTACACATATGTACGCATATATACATAAAACTTGCAAGTCATGCATTGACACCCCTATTGTTAAATAGAACTAACCGAGTTAAAACCTATTGGTAGTGGTCAGGGCTGCCACAGTCTGAGAAGGCGGTTTAACCCAAGATTATGATGGAGCTGGATCCAAAAGACCTAGCTAGGTGTTGGAGGGTGGCGGTTGTGTCCACCTTTGTTCCCGCAAGGATGGTATGCGAAAGGCATTTCCCCACGATAAAATAAAGGGCTGCTACAGTCCGGAAGTATTCAAATTCGTATGGAGCACCGGCCTAACATCGAGTGCATAGCATCTTCAAACGAGTGTGGCAAACAAGTTAATCAATGTAGTTTTATTTTGACGTCTGCTAATCACAAGTTGACCTGTGGTCGTTTTTTGTCATTACACAACTAACCTGAAAGTGAAACGTCTTGTGGTCAACAGTGATGGTGAATGTGGAATCGTCTTCATCATCAATTCCAATGACTGCCGCCCTCAACCGCACACAGCCTCTTCTCACACCGCGAGTCATTTTTTCTTTTGACTGGAATACAAATAAAACAAATTTAAAAAGCAGCCTTTGCGAACACAGAGAGATTATCGACCATCTTCTATCTTCTAATATATAAAAGAAAGTCGCGTTAGTTACACTATTTATAACTCAAGAACGGCTTTACCGATATGGTTGAAAATTGGTGAGGAGGTAGCTTAGAGCCAGGAGACGGACATAGGATACTATTTATTCTTTTTTTCGAATTTATGCTTTGAAGAGCTGCTTTTTAATTAACTTATCTATATATTAAGTTTTTTATATATCCACACAGACGGAGTCGCGGGCGACAGCTAGTTAAGGATAAATTAGGTGATCCTAAGTATGATCTTTAATTTTATTATTACTTAGAAACATGTAAGTTAAGTAAAAATGGATCGATTATTGGGTGTATTTCCTTTACTTTTGCGCTGTACAGATTGAATAAAATTAGGTATAACGTTCGCATTTAGTGTGGAAATACCTTATACGTTGCCCCGGTCGGCTGTCGACCCCACTGACATACGATATTATAATTTCATATCAGAGCATTCGTGTTTAAACAGGACTTCCACATTATACCTGTGTTTTGTCCCTTTTTATTGGTAAAAGGATAAGCGAGAAAGCAGTTTAGGTGAGGGACCAAGTCAATAGATTTTGTCTTTATTGATTTTCAGTTGTTTTCCCCAATGAAGATTTCAGTCATTTGTTTCGCAAATCCATTATTAATAATTACGAATATTAACAGTGGGTTTCTAAGTCCAAAATCGTCGTTTAAAACATATTGTTATCTTTATTTTTTTTTTCAAAGATGATGACAGGGACGAAGACATATATTAAACAGTGCTTTTAGTCTTTGAAGCAAACGAAAAGATAGTAAATATAAAACATAACTTGTAAGTATGCAAAATTTTTGCTTTATTGCATAATTATGCTTAAATATTTCAGGGTAAACCAAAGTTTTATATTTTAACCTTTTGTGTACCTATGTAAATGGTTCTAATTAAAGATTTCCATACAAAATAAATTTAACACGAGAATGTATTCCGTAAAGGATTGCCATACAAAGCGGTCACTTTTGTGTTGTTTGCTTCCTTGCTACAAGAACAATGGATACGATAGCCACTGCTTACAATACTGTGTTTTACAAAAGAGCAGGTAATTTAATTGCGAGAAAGAATTTTCTTAAACCATATTAAATAATCTTAAATCATTAGTGTTTTTTCAATATATAGTAATAGTGAGTTATTGCATGAACCAATTTAATGTGAATAAAATGTGAACAAAGCTATTTTTAATCCATGTACATAAATACTAATTCCTAGTTCCCTTGGTCACGGCATTACGCGTGACCAAGGGAGCATTTACGCGCGGCTGGATCGATTTTGCTTATTCTTTTTTTAGTTTTTTTTTATAACAGAAGGGGGCAAACGAGCAGCGGGAACAGTTGTGTTTGTTATTGCCAGAAGGTTCTTATTAAGTTAAAAATCGATTAAATTTGTCACAGATATAGAACAGTCTGAAAGGCTTACTAAGGTTGTTTTTTTAATCCCGCGTGCACAAAAGCTAATCAATAATAATATGTCTTAGATTACGAATTATCGTTGAATGAATTAGTAGAAAAACTAGTAAAAGTAAGAAATAAGTTTATTTTTAATAATATCAACTGGCTTTTTCTAGTACAAACAGCAATGTTTAAAAGAATTTCTCTCGAGACGTCACGTAGTGAGGGCGTCAACTGAATTAAAATTGGCCGTTCAAATAGACACTGTCGGTAAACAACTCTAGGGCTTGGTGGAAAGTTAATAATGTTAAATAAATGTAAAGAAAATAGAAATCAACAAAAGGGTAAAATAATATACTTGTAAGTTAGGTCTCAATTTAATCTGGACTCTCTCTTTTCTATTATCATTATACAAGAACGTTTGGTCTCTACTACTGGTTTCGTCTATTTTAAGTTAAATTTCTTACCGTTTCTGAAACCATAATATTATAAAACAAATCACCATCCCTCTCATTATCTTTGACAAAAACAGTGATATTTTTTATTGTATGATTGGTCTCAGAAACCAACAGTTAGTTACATACGTTTCCCAAACGAGCCGTCTCATTCATACAATAACAAGACTGCGTATATTATTAAACATTTCTTGTTTATATTAACTGAGGACTTACGAGCAGTAAAATGAAGAATATGTTTGATCAATTATCCGTTAGTTTGGGATATTTTCAGCTATAAAAATAATTTTCGTCCGAGTAAACACACAACCCCTAACTTAGGGTAGGCTCCGAGCCCCTCAGTAGGGTCGAATAGCTGATGATGAAACACAACAAAATTTTAACCCTAATTTAGGCTCCAATCCATCGGGGATATATGAGCTGATAATAAGTAGAGGGAGGGGTAGGAAAGCCCATCAAATCATTCATTGCTATACCAACTTATTAATTTCACAGATCCTCGTGTGAGTGAATGGCTTCTTATGACGTCACCATGGCCGTTGCTCTTCATCATAGCGAGTTATCTGACAATAATCAAGGTCATATTACCAACTTACATGAGAAGACGTGAGCCTTTCGACCTGAAGACTGTCATCAAATGGTACAATATTATGCAGATTGTCGCCAATGCTATCGTCACTTGGGGTGTAAGTAATTAAATGAAAAGCACGACAATATAAAAAGATAGAGATGGATATACATGTTACGTCATTAAGTGACCACTCTTATATTATCTACGTCATATCTGACCGGTTCCAAACAAGATATTTTGCTGATATAGAATATTTTTAGCAATGACCTTTAGCATGGCTATATTAAAGTAAAACGTGTAAAATATTTTACTAGTAGACTCCTGGGATGTAATTTCAAATTGAAAATGTCTAAATAAAATCCGTACATAGGAAAATCTATAGCTCATTAGTAGTAGTAGTAGTAGTAGTGTGTGTTTGTTCTAGATAATGACATCAGGCTGGACGACAACCTATCACTTCGGTTGTGTGCTTCCCGATTACTCAATGAATCCTGAAGCCTTGAGAATGCTTAGGTACATGTGGTGGACTGTCATACTGAAGCTGATGGAGTTACTGGAAACTATGTTCTTCCTGCTCAGGAAGAAGGAGCGCCAGGCTTCCTTCCTTCATATTTACCATCATGTCAGTACTCTGATCATGATATGGGCGGGAACGAAGTATGTTGGAGGTAAGACATTTTTTATATCGTAAGCAAACGAGCATGCGGCCATCTGAATTCTACAAAATATAATAGCTAAGCGTACGATACCCATAGACAATTTCGATTTCCTTTCCTTATAAGAAAAATTCCCATTCCCATCCGGAAGGGAAAGAGGACTTAAATTAGGCCTCCTGCACATACAATCATCAGACAACACGGAATTGCTTCCACTTGACGCCTGTCTTTTGTGTGGTCTTCGTATTGCGACAGAAGGGCCGTGCCGGTTGTTGCTGGTGTTCACGGTTGAATTAATACAATCTATTTAAAGTTGCTTTTACTCTAGCCGCTAGCATATTTAAAGCATCGGCATCGCTATAAACATCAACATAATTTGCAATAATATCGCACGGCATAGCAGCAACAATGTTAGGGTGTATATGGCGCCTCACGCAATCCGCGAATAAACGGCAAGTCTGTAGCCCCAGCCTAATTACAAACATATCTCGCCGTCGCATCAGCAAACACGAATTTTGCTATTTTTTGCAATTTTATGAGCTATGTTTCTAAATATAAAAGTATGTTGCTACAAACATGAGGTAGATCAAAGAATTGAAGGGCTTCTGTAAAAGAGAATATGTGTCAGAGAAAAGAAAAACAATATAGAGCTAGGAATCCTTAGCGAAGATGGGCCAAATTACTTTTATATACCCAAATCTTATTATACCCATTTATTAATATACCCAAATCTTTGATTCATTGTGAATTTTCACTAAAGAAAGGCTTGTTTAAAAATATATCATCGTCATTCTAATTTTCTTTGATATAAATCATCATCATCAGCTCACTATACGTCCCCACCGAGGGGCTCGGAGCCTACCCTAAGTTAAGGGTGATTGGGCCATAGTCAACTACGCTGGCCAATTGCGGTTTGGTAGAATTCACACATGTACAGGTTGCATCACGATGATTTCCCTCACCGGTAAGAACGTCAGATATATGTACATATGTAAATCGGGAAAAGAAAAAACACATTGGAACATGGCGGGATTCGGAACCCAGGACCTGCAGATTGCAAGTCAAGTGCTAGACCCCTAAGCCACTAACGCTCCGCTAATATAAATAAAATGACAATATCATTTGCACAATTCTTTCGGCAATGGAAATGTTGTGCAAAAGTTGACGAGGCGATGTTACAAACGTTATGAAACAGAAATATAATCTTCAAACGATTACTTTACGGCCTTACATTAATATAACAATCTATAAAAACGCGGACGTTATTACGTAAGACATTATTAGAGATTTACGGAGATCATTACTGCCTCGATTGATACATCTCGAGGCAATTTACAAAGTTTTGAAATTACTTATCAAGAGTTTCTTTGATAAGTGTTCGTCTTGGCTGGTTAATTCAGGTCACGAAAAACTCCTCAACAATCTTTTAAAAGGCTCCTTTTCTCTTTATCTCTACACTTCTAATCTCACTGTAACATCTGTACTTCATATGCGACGAAAAATGTGTTACAATTTCTCTCTCTCTTTCTTTCTCTTAGGAATTTTATATCTAATCGTTTCAATAATGAGAAATCGATATTTTGAAATTTAAACAATGATATACATTCCTAATCCTTTAACATTTGCATTCCAATTTATACAACGTTGGTTATTGTAATATAAAACTTATTCGAAGGTTACACTTGAAATTCTAACCGCTAAAGTCATATGTAACATAGTTATAAAATTTTATGTTACAATCAGAAATACGTTACTTATTAATAATTTTTAAGATTTCTAAATAAATCAAGTTATTTACGTTATAAAAATATTGCAAGACACGAAACGGTACACCGGTAGACGTAGGCTTAGGAAGAGAGATGGATTTCGTAAAAGGTGACATGACTAAGGAGCTGACAACGGAGATCACGGTAGATAGATTTGAAGGATAGAAACCCAATACTAATACAGAATACACAATGATTGTTAGTTCTAATTCTTTGTCATACTTAAATGATAAAGAAAAAATATATTTCTTAAAAGTGCATTCATCAACAAATGACTAAGATAACATACAAATATTTAATATATCTATAATTAATCATTTAAATATTGTCATCCCTATCGTTTTCTTTGAAAAGACAGAGATAAGAATATGTTTTTGTACAAGCGTTTCAGCAAATACTCTATGTACTCTTACGAAAATAAAAATAAGAAGAAATAAAACTTAATCCCTTAACGAAAGCAAATATTTTTTTCTTTTATAAACGTCTCGTTTCGTAACGACTAACGACCTTGTTTTTTTAATAACGTAAAGCTTTCTCACCGGCTAAGACAAAAGGGAAATGCAAATTCAGGCGCTGCTAAGGTACCTTTTTTATTCGCAATTAGGCTGAGAGGACTCTTTTTCGTGAGGGCTTTTAAAATGAAGTGCAAAGTATTTTCAAGCTTATAAAATCTTTAGGGTGAACTCTGGGTGGGAAATTCTTTTAATAGTTTGATATTGACGTACGTGAACTTAATAATTTATACATTTATTTATAGTGTTTTAAAGTATAAATAAAATATGTAAATTTATTGAACTTTGATCATTGAATGAAATAGCAATTCTCCGTGTTACGTATATTGTATTACTGTTATATTTGTTTGACTTATGTGTGCATAACGGAATTATTTAATCTACTAGCTGTCGCCCGCGACTCCATCCGCGCGGAATAAAAAAAAAGTCATAATTATTAGCCTATTACTTCTTCCAGACTATGTTCTACATCTGTGCCACATTTCATCAAGATTTGTTGAGCTGTTCCGGAGATATCTTCTAAGAAACATCTATCCATTTAAACTTTTGAATTTACAATATTAGTAAGATAGAAAGATTAACAAATTAGAGCTATACAATGGATTAACTTTAAGGCAAGAATAAAAAATTTCAGTCCTATATTTTACAAATTTATTGTCCTTCAGACGGAAAGGTATCTTCGATAAATCGATCAAATTCCGGCCCCAGAATAAGGTTGAGTACAAGACAATCAATAACAGTCAACTTTCTATAGCTTAAAAACAAAGGACAAGGAAAAATTACAAAATTAAATAAAATTTAAAAAGAAAAAAAAAACACTAATTTTTAATTTAAAAAAAATTAACCGACAAACATTTAGGAGAAGAATACGAATAGAGTAACATCTAACTGGTAAAAATCTGTTCATTTGTTTAAGATACAGGGGGTCACAAATTAATGAATACAAATATAACATACATACAGGCGAAAAAATCTTAACCGTGACTCAATCAGGTAACAAAGTTTAGATCAAAATTATTCATTAAACAAAACATAAATCAAGAAATCGCTTTTTATCGTTGCATGCGATCATAAAGAGGCATTTGGGAAGCAGTTTATGCCGGCATTTGCTCTATCGCAATAACGTAACGGCGCCGGTTTTACGACTTCGTTATAAACGCTTTTACTGCGCACGGATTATCGAACGTTATTATAAAAACACAATCTAAAGTCAACCCCAACGAGAAAAAATATGTAAACATTAGAAAATAGAGAAAATACGACAAAAATCGTAGAAAAAAAACACCTTTGCTTAACCTTGGCAAAGAATACAAAATGTTGCATTTGGCAATTCACATATCAATACCTCTCAAGTGTTTGGAAAACCTTATTTCTAAAAATTCGTAGCAAAAGTTAGTAAACTTTTTTGTAAACCTTTAGTAGAACTTGATAAACTATTGCACAGTGTGCTAATTTTGTGACTAAAAAATCGCATACTTCGGCAACGAATGACAACGGTCATAATATTTTAAAATTACTTCCGTTTCGACTAGAAAAATATTTTTACAAAACATATTGCTATCGTGCTTACTCTCTTTGGAGAAAGTAAGCATTGTCATTGTTCAAGTGTTTAGGCACTTAGTTGGATTAAAAAAAGTTACATATTAAATAAGAAATATCCGTAGCGTGCATTTAAAAGGCTTTCATTGTGTAACATGTAATGTCAAGGTCTGAATCACATTTTATAGATGCGACCTTAAAACTATTCGTAACATTATCTTTTTTCTTAAATTTAGCCGAAACATATATATATGTTTTATTAAAGAAAATGAAAGGAATACAAATATGTTTCTGTACAGGTTTTTCAGCGATGTAAACAAACGCATGTATCGCTTTTAAAACTAGCTAACGACTCCGTCCGCGTCGTATTTAAAAACTTAATAAGTAGTCTATGAGTTCTTCCAGACTATGTTCTACATCTATGCCAAATTCCATCAAGATCCGCTCAGCCGTTCTAGAGATACCTTCTAACAAACATCCATCCATCTATCTCAACTTTCGCATTAATAATATTCGTTAGAAGTGAGATAAAGCTTCCGATAACAGAGTTAATAATAATAAAGTATTAACCTGATTGAAATGAAATTAAATAAAAGTGCATTATTATTTAGTTAACAATCGATTAAAACATCGATACACATCATCTGATTGTGTATCGATGTTTCAATCAATTTAAATAATCGATTGAAACATCGTAATCGATAGTTCAAATATAAATGTAAATATTTATAGCAATCTTTCAACAGCTATTAAAATCGATTATTGATAGTTCAAGCACATTAAACATACATTATCGTTGAATCAAACATAATAAATGCTGTAATGTTTATTAATAGCAATATAGATTTGTATCTTGTGACTCTGATATTAAGATTTCATCAAGATTTTAAAGTCAAAATATAGTTATTCATCATCATCATGAGCTCACTATACGTCCCCACCAAGGGGCTCGGAGCCTACCCTAAGTTAGAGGTGACTAGGCCATAGTCAACCACGCTGGCCAAGTGACTTGACTTCACACATATCTTAGAATTAATTCTCAGATATGTGCAGATATGTATAGTTATTGACACATAACATTTATATATATCGTAAAATAGCAGTAGTTAAATAAATTATGTGTAAGTAAAAATTGCAATTGCTTGTTTCAAAATATGCTTTCGTACTATTTGATGGGTAAAAAAACAGGTCGAGAGTGTTCATAACATCCATTAAGCTGTCAAACTATATCTGTATTTTATCACAATGAATTTGTTCGGTTTCAAATCTCACTATTAGTCATGTTATTTACGAAACATCAGATGAGCAAATATTTTTTTATAATTCCTTGTTTTAACATGAAGTAGAATTTATACTTATAATGTTTCGTGAGTTTCCTAAAGTTTGAGTTTCAAACTTATCCGCATACCAAAATACAAGCTTGTTCTTTCTTTTATAACAATTAAAAAAAATCTAACAGTATTTTATACAGATATTATAAGTGTACTTTATGGAGAACAGTTTACAGCTCACATGTAAATCAGATCAGTAAACAGGCTTACAGCTCCGCTAAATTAGTAACTACATAGTTATGATTTGCATTTCCAGCTGCAAACTGCTAGTCATCAGGCAGCTTGCGGCTCACATAGTTATTTAATTATTGAACTGCAGCACAAAGATTCAATTTTATAATACTATATACTACCGCAGAGCTGAGTTACATATGAGTAGTGACATCAATTGCAAGTTATTTATTGCCCTGACATGACATGAATTTTCTTTTTTCAGGTGGAATAACATCATTCTCACCTATGATCAACAATGCAGTACATGTCATAATGTATAGTTACTACTTGCTCTCGGCAGAAGGAAGCCCTTCAGTGAAAGCTTACTTGATTAAATACAAGAAATGGATCACCATCATGCAAATGGTATGTTTATGTTACAAAGAATCTGCACTTCAGATAAAGTAAGATTTGGTTAACAATATTGGTAATTAAATAATAGATTTTATATAATATATAGTTGGTAAATGAGTAAGCAGCGGCTTAAATAAGAAGCTGCATTGCCATTAATCAACAGAGAGGATGCACAGAAAAAGGATATTTTCTATTCAAATGCACCCACTCTTCTGGCAAATCCCCTTCTCACCCTTTTCTTTTAAGGAAAGGAGAACAAAATCAGGCCTTTGGCATATCTATTATCTAAAATGTTTCAAATAGACAATATATTTACAATTTTTAATGCGCTTTTGCAATGACATACCATAAATACTTTTTACTTAAATAACTGCCAAATAAAACAAAAAAATGCTGCGTGATCTGACAATTAATTTAAAAATTAATTTTATTTCAGGTTCAATTTACAATAATGTTAGTTTATAGTGCTCAAGTATTCCTGCCCAGTTGTCCTGCATCTCTTGGCGTTACTGTCATCTACTTTCCCAATGTTATATTTGTTTACTATATGTTTTATAATTTTTTCAAACACAATTACACAAAAAATAAGCAAAATGGTTGTAAGTAAATAAGATATCAATTTATTTTAACAAAAATACGTTGTTTTAATCCATGTTAGATTTTTCATAATATCTTCCAGTGGCTTTCGTAATGTTATAATAGTGAATAGAATAGATCCTATTATATTTGTAATTTTATTAAAAGATTTTGTAAAGATTGTACTATTGTGATGAGATGTGTATTCCTATTTATATAAAAACCTTTTAGAACCTACCAGAATCATAAAAAGAAAGTTAAATGTTCTCATATTTATTTACTAATAATTTGAATTTAGTTAGGATCGCATTGAGTATGTTTTAAAATTATCGCACCCTTAATTACATTGGATATTTAAACTTTGTCTTTTGTTCGATGATATGAAATAAATTATCATAAATTAAACAGATATAACCTAATAAATATTATTTACTTTTCGTGTTAAATTTAATCGGTGAAAATAACTTTCTGACGCTAAAACGACAAGAAACGTCACTTACCGTGTAATAAGACAGGAGCCCAGCATTCTCGTCCAAAACAAACCACCGGTACTGCCATCCTTTCATAACATTTGTCCATTTGCTCAATGAACCTTCCATCATGATTGTATAACTTAAAAACAATTATCAAAAAACATTAAAAAATAATTACAGCAAATATTAACTGCGGCAGCAACACAATGCCATAAATAATCCATATGTTTGACATTAGTGCAAATCTTTGCCTGTTGCTAAAATCAGATGATGTTGTCACATTTCAAACATATCAAAATATTTTGTAAAGTAAAACGAATTTTGTTTCTTCTTAATTTATTTACAGTCATATAAAAATATGTTTTATTTTTTAATAATAATCAGAATAGTCGAAAATAAAAGTCACGGTTGTTTTGTATTGTATTTTATTTTGTAGCGCCATCTAGTAGAGGAAACTTAAAAATGCGTTTTAGCAACAATTTCATTGATTATAGCTACACATGTTGCATTTTTATGAAGTTTGCTATAAAATATTTTTAGTCCCTATATTTTATGGTTACGTGATAACTCCGAAGGGATTTCGCTTTTGTAAACATTATGTATTGCTATGTATTACACTTTTATTATGCAAAGATCTGTATCATGGCTGTGGGTTTTAAATTTGTTTAATTCTTAACAAGGTTTTTCCCTCGACTTCGTCTGCGCAGTATTTAAAAAGTGAAACGTGTTTCATGTGTTCTTTCAGACTGTGTTCAACATCGAGATCCATGCAGCCATTCTGGAGATACCTTCTAACAAATATCCATCCATCAATCCTTACATACATCCAAACATTTGCATTTATAACATTAGTTAGACAGTGAAGAATTTATATTGACAGGAATGGTACAAAAAAAAACAAAATTAAAAAAAATATTTTATATTATACAACCCGATTATCACTTTCATACAAAACGTAACGACTATTTAACATCACGTCGTTTTAATTTAGCAACACTAACACTATACTATTTACAAACTTCAAATCAAACGGTTTTTATTCTCTTCTTAATGATCTGCCGAGCTTTGTTTTACTGTAGCCTGAGGATATTGATACTCTACTGTCTTCCTGGTCTAATCTTATACCTGATAAATCTACAAATAATGGCACGTTCTCTGAACCTTCAGCTATGGGATCTTTTTCTTTGTCGAAGTTTTCCGGCGTCCCTTCACCTTCGATGGCCAGTTTTTCAATGTCTTTACTCAATGAATTGTTTTCTGCTGCTTCGACGAAAGCGTTTGACAGTTCCCCGCTTAGTTTGCTAACGTTGCCCGATGATATGTCATACATAAATATTTCTTTGTCTTCAGCTGGTTCGTCGTTCCTGTAAAAGATAAAATATATTTAAAAATAGTTGGTGTACAGAATGAAAAGGGAAAATACAAATGAAATAGGTTACGAAATCTCGCTATCGCGTTTACTTAAACTTATTATTATTTTACTTAAAAGCTAATCAGTAGAGCTATACTTTTTGGAAGTTCAATAGAAGTTTTAGTTATAAATATTCATAAGTTTCACCAGATACTTACTCTGTAACAAGAAGAATAACAGACTGTTGATCTGTTGCTGTTTTCTTTTCAATATCGAGCCACTTGTTGAAGTTATCTGTTGTCGGTTTCTTTAGCAAATCATGCAAACTGTCACCGGCAATGAATTTGATTCCTTTCAAGCTGTTAGTTGTCGCTCGTTCCGCTCTGCTATGTTCATTATTTAATTCTTCTGTTTGCACTGGCGCTAATACAACAACTGATGTTATCTTTCTGCCTTTCAATATATCGGGTACAGGAAATTGATTACCTTTCACTTTTAAAGGCAAATATCTGTTATATTTCTTATCATTAAGAGCCACTGGATCTACTTGAGTAGCATCTTCCTTCACATAATCTTTTGCTATATTTTGACCTTCTGGTGTATTGGGATCGAATTGTACCACTTTCATTTCGACAGCTTGAGGTGAATCAGACGGTGGAGTGACGTATGTCGCCATATTTTCTGATGCAGCAATATCCTGATCATCTTCGTCAAAGTTTTCATCAATTCTTGATTCAATTTGATCACCGTTGGGTTTCACAACGACAGGATTGTGCTCGCTCGACGCAATTTGTTGGCCACCTCCAGCGCTGAAGAAGTTCGCTAATTGATCTGGGGGAAGAGATTCTAAAGGCGTTTCTCCCACTTTGTCGTAATCTAAGACGCTTATATCGGCATTATCTAAGATTCCGGAAGACAGTAATTGTTGACGGAGGTCATCCGGTACTTCATCTGGAAGTTCTATAGTTGGCTTCTTCTTTTTCTCTTCTTTTTTCGGCTCGGGAGTTGATGGTAAGGAATTCGCAGTTGAAGAAACATACTTTTGGGTCGTTGGCTTAATTTCAACAGTTCTCGAAGTTGATTGGTAGAAAGGAGCTTGGGTACTAGATACAAAAGACTGCTGTGCTCTTGATCTTTCTTGTTGATCAAAATTGTATTGATTATATTGATTTTGTTCATATTGTTGCTGTGTTTGTTGCTGTTGTTGTTGTTGTTGGTGTACTTGTTGATTATACAGTAGTTGTCCTTGTAGTCGTTGAATTTCTTCTTGTTGTTTACGAACATTTTGTGCTAATTGTTGCCTTACTTGTGCTTGCTCAGCGTCAAAGGCTTGCTGTTGCTGTTGTTGCTGCTTTTCTTGTTCTTCTTTATGTTTTTGTTCTTGTTGTTGTTGTTGTTGTTGGTGTTGTACTTGTTGCTGTTGTTGATAATACTGTTGTTGTGGAGTAATGGATGTTGGAGTGGGTTGATTATTGTTATTCAAGCCATTAAAGTTATTTCGAGAATCACTTCCATCGACTGTTATGTGTTGCTCATATTTAGATATGGAAGGTACGAGCTCACCGTCTTTTGGAACAAACTGACCAATGTTTTGTTGGTGGTCAAGATTTGATTGACTTTGGAAAATTGTTTGATGTCCCGAGGGAGGCCTCTCTGTTTGAGTTTGCGATTGTTGGTAATTATTTAACGGTTGCTGATGAAAACTGTGTTGACTGGGTGTTGGTGATGGTTGAGGGTGGAAGCTAAACAAAGGAGGAGATGATGGCTGAGGAAGGAATTGACTGTGGGGAATAGAGGATGAAGACGGAGAAATATGACTTGAAAATGAACTATGTTGTGTTGGTGATTGAAGAGTTGGTCTAGCTACTGGCTGAGCTCCTTGATGAAAACTGAATTGTTGATTTTGCTGAGACTGGAAAGGAACTCGATTATTATCAATATGAGGAGGAGACGGTTTTAAATTAAAGAAGGGCGGTCTACTAGGAGTAATAGAAAATGAAGGATTACTTAAACCAGAGTCGAAATGTTGAGATGGCCTTTGCTGGGTGGGTGGTTGTTGATTGTAAGGAATCAATTGAGGTCTACTTTCTGGGAAGTGCGCAGAAGAAGTACTTGGACTTGGCTTTGGATTAAAGGTTTGCGCTTGCCTACTCGGTAGCAGTTGAACTTTAGGTGGCTCTACTTGTTCCGTTGTAATGGTATGATAATTTTCTTGTAAATATTTCGGCTCATCGAAATATGTTTGTGGTTGTGCTTGCTGTTGATGGAAAGGTCTTTGAGGCCCAGAATGGAATGGTGTCCTTGTCGGACCACCGAAATGTGGTCTTGAAGCGAACGAGGGTGGGCTGCTTGGCCGAGCGTGAAAAGAAGGTTGATTGCTGGGCCTTGAAAAAGTCGTAGGGAAGACGGGACCGATAGGACCGGGAACAGTTGGAGCAACGTTGGCAAAGTGAGAACTAGGAGAAGCACTAGGAAAACCTGAATATGAACTTGCCGAAGGAGATGGAGCAAATGAACTTTGCCTGGTTGTGTGGGGCTGGGCCCTAAATGGCGCAACCGATGGCCCTTGCCGTGGCAATTGATAGTCATTAGATAAGAAACTTTGTTGGAACTGAACGCGACTTTGGGCATGTTGCGAAGCGGACCTGTAAGTTTGTGAAGAATGATCTGATAAAGGACTAGAGTGGGAGATAGATCGACTTCCGGAGTCATGGTACTGAGATTGCGGGGACCCGGAATGTTGATAGGTTTGTGCACTCGGATGGGCATTTGGTAAAGCAATTGCTGGCCTCGGAGCAGTTTCCTCGTGATGCTCGTGTGGTCCAGTTTCTTCGCGACTGCTGTAATGATGGTTTTCGTTACCAAAAGTTACCTTAACACTGCTATCACTATGATATACTTCGGATTCTGGTTTTATGATAGCTCTCAAAGTAGTCGTTTGTGTCGGTATGTACAAAGGTTCAGGAGTGACTGTTATATAATCATCATGACTATCATCTTCATCGTTCGAAGGCGGAGTGATGGCTGGGATAGGCTTTTCATAAACTACTTTATCGTCGGAGTGTGGGTCCTTGCTGTATTTAACGTAAAACACTTGAACGGGTTCCTTCTTCTTCTTCAGTATGGGCTGAGGTGGCGGTGCTGGCAGGGATTCATTGGACTCCTTGATGATGATTTCGATGATAGGTTCCGGTGCTTCTATATAATGAGGATGGGGCTCGTAGCTGTAGAGCGGAGCGGTTGGCAGCGCTCCGTAAGGCGGACCAAATGATCCCTCAGAGGATTGGTCGTGAATGTTAAGAATTTTCGGTTGTGCATGTATTTCGTTCTTGTTCCCAACTGCATCGTCTAGATTACTAAGGTTCGGGTCGTATAGCGGATCTTTTTGTGAGTATTGAACGACGGGTTCCATTTGCACCGCGTACGGCGGAAGCTTTCCTCTGGGTACATTTGAAATTCTTCTGTTACTTGAAGTTGAGCGGAAATGTGTAACTCTGGAGTGTGGGAGCACCAAAGAGTACTGTAGATTTTGAGGAGTTCGTATGTTTTCGAGTTGTCGTTTCGGTTTTGTTTTCGCTGTCGAGTTTTTGGCACAAGTCACGCTGAGCACAGCCAAGGCTGTAACCTGGAACAAGATATAACATAAAGTTAAAAATTGAGATATAGATTTTTGTAACTTTTAAATTAAAGACTGCAGGTCCTGGGTTCGAATCCCGCCATGTACCAATGCGTTTTTCGATTTCCGATTTACATATGTACATCTGTCCGACGTTCTTATGGTGAAGGAAAACATCGTGATGCAACCTGCACATATCTGAGACGAAATTCGAAGATACATATGTGTGAAGTCAACCAACCCTCACAGGGTCAGCGTGGTTGACTATGGCCTAGTCATCCCTAACTTAGTGTAGGCTCCGAGCCCCTCGGTGGAGACGTATAGTGAGCTGATGATGATGAACTTTAAAATTATTAAAAGCTTAAGAAGATTTTGTTGTAATTAAGTAAAAATAAGTAATGTTTTGAGACCCATGTCCAGTAAAAATGTATAACGTTTCCTTATAGGAATATTACATTTTAAAACATAATTCCTTTGTCGGCGAGTAGCAATGGGCGTGCGTAAGGGACGTCAGTATGGACGACCGTAATGTATCAGTCGACCTCGTACCGTCACATTTCGAGGAACACGTAACGAATACTGCAGGTGTGTTTAAGGAGAAAGTGATTTAATGTGGAAAGCTTTATTGTCGGTTAATGTTCATGCACTTTGGGGACATAAATGTTTGGTCCAAGTGATAAGTTCAGTCAACTTTTGAATAATTATTGTCTTGTAATTATGTAATTGATCTGTCAAATTTAAATCATAAAGAGGGAATTTACATTGTTTATTTTTAGAACAAAAAGCTGGTAATAAAATTGGATTTAATACGTCTAAGAATAAATACAACCCTAATTTAATAAAATCGTCTACATAAATAATACTTTGTTTATATTATAATATATTAAATTATCTATTAGTATATAAAAACTCAGTCTTTAAGTTGTAAAAACAAACAATTTTTAAATTGTATATGTTTGATGAAAGTATTTCGTTTTTACATAAAAAAAACGCTTTGAACTTCTCACTTAAATCGTCAATTTAAGGAAGTTTCTTTCGGGCGGGCCAGTCCGACTGCATTCCGATGAGACCAAAAGTAACACGACTTTTGAACGCTAGGAAGCATTTCTTTACCAATGCATTATCGATGCATCACAGATTATAAACACATATATCACAGAGAATAATAATTTTCTCTACTGTTTATAGCTTATTTTAATAGTTAAAATATTTATAATAATAATAATTGTCAATAAATATGGAAATATTAATATTTAGAAAATGTCCAAATGCTTATTTATACTAATACTAGCTGTCGTCTGCGACTCCGTCCGTGGGGAATTAAAAAACTTAATCAGTGTTCTTCCGGAGTGTGCTCTACATATATGCCAAATTTCAGCGAGATATATGCACCCGTTCTGGAGGTACCTTCTAAAAACATCTGTCCATAAAAACTTTCGCGTTTATTCTATTAGTTACATAAAGATTTTATTGTTTGCATTAAATAGGCTCGGAAACTACTTAACTAATTTATTTTTAATTAAACGTGAACGAAGTTGTGGGCAACTGCTAGTATTAAAACAAAAAATTTTAAATTTGAGAGACAAAATTATTCTACAATAGAAACTATGCACATTGCGTCACGCGAAACATCTCGTGAATGTTCAAATTCGAATTAGTGCATAATTTGCGAGATGCATTAAAATGGTTACGAAATCCGAATGGCCACTGAATAACCACTTTAATACTGTTATGAAACTGTCAAAAGTAAAAGTCATGTCTGCATTCGTTTTGGATAATCAACTGTGTGAATTTTAAGTAGGTTTTAACCTTATATTCATTGGTAGCTTGGTTAAGGTTTCTTCTAAACTTATGATGATAATATCATTTAAACGTTAATAAAATAACTAAACCTGACTGACTGTACGACACTTCGAGGAAAAATACGAGTACTAAACGAATTGTTTAAGATACAAGAAGACATTGAAAACATTGCTCACTGTACGATCCCACTGATGCGCTCGGAGCCTACTCTAAAGAGGTGACTAGACCATAGTCAATCACGCTAGCCCACTGCGGGTTGGTTGACTTCACACTACTTTTTCTGACACTTTGTAATGAAAGCGCGCCAGTTTAGCCACAGGATTCTAATTAATAATATCTAAAAAACATACATATATATTAAACTAACATTATAATTTATACTTTAAATAAAATAATTATTAAAGACGCTAATTAAAAAGCAAAAGTTCCAAGTTTATTTTCTCACAGCGTTATTTTTTAATTAAACAGAGAAATGAAATTTTCACTACATTATCTCAAGTCAGTTATCGAATAATGTGAGAATTTATACCGGTATTCTATTATGCTAAGATTATCTGTGATAATTTGCATGGAAGATTGAAACAATGATATTTTTGACAGCAATTTTCATACTCAAAAAGATACGAGTACGGGTACGAGTACGAGTACGGGTACGAGTACGTATCATAAAATATGTAAATAGTTTGAATGTAAAGCTTAACAAATAATTGGTTACAACTATTTATTTTTTAATTTAAACGAAGGGAATACAATTTAATAGATTATGTTTTGACCTTGACGCAACATTGACTTTGGTACTTTGCGCCATTTGGTATGATTAAAAAGAAATGTCAGATATTACTGACAGGATTAAAGACAAACACTAGAAATAAAACTTGAGACAAATTGAAAAATCTCTTCCCGTTTTTAAGTCTGTTATTTGCAAATTTTTTATATTTTTATTTAATAATAAATTGTACTTTGTATTAAAAAGGAATGTCATATTTTAATGATAAAACTATCATTAAACCGTGGATTTCTGAGACCAAAATCCCCGTTTTAATCTTATTGTTGTCTCTGTATTGTAAACAATAATGACAGAGTCTCAGCAACCCACGGTAAGTGATGTAACATTACAGTCACATTATTGAAAAGTGAAATTATTGTCACTAATATGTAAAATTATTCAACATTCTAAATGAATATTCAAATGATAAATATAGATTTGCCACTCAGTACATGATTTGATTTAATTCAGTTACGTAAATAAACTGATTTATACAAGCTGGTTTTACAAAACAACAATCATGCATCAACATCTATTAATATTATAATTACAATAATAATAGTATAATTAAGCATGGGTCCCGGAGGCATAATTTAGTCCTCTTTCCTTTCTCACCATTTTCCTTATAAAGTAGGATGAGAAGTGGAAGTGGACTTTCCGGATGAGAGGAAGCATGGAAAGGGAAAATATTTTCTTTCTGTGCATCCTCTCCTCCGTCGATTAAAGGTAGGCAACGCATATGCAATTGCGTATGTCTATGGGCAACGGTCACTTCGCTATTTCAGCGACTTCAGGTGGCCGCTCGCTCGTTTGCCATCTTATGATATTAAAAAAAAGCAGTAAAAATCTTTTTTATACGGAGAAGGTGGAAATGGTTTTTTACTAGTGTAATCTTACTGCCTAGTAACTCTACTAATATTGTAAACGCGAATAATTGGATGTATGGATGGTAGTTTGTTAAAAAGTATCTGCAGAACGGCTTAACAGATTTGGATGTAATTTGGTACAGACATAGTCCATAGTTTGGAAGAATACATAGGCTGCTAATTAAGATTTCTTTAATTCGTTTTTTCCCGACATAACACTTTGTAAATATCTGTTTGCAATTACCTTTATTTATTATTTATTTGGGTTGCAAATGATTGATTTAATTTGTCGAAATTTATTGAAAAATGTAACTGCTTTCTTACTAATTATTGCCGTATATTTTTAAATAGCTGTCAAAACATTAATAAGTAGCCTGTGCACTTCCAGATTATTCCATATCTGTGCCAAATTCAAGATTTGTTGAGCAGCTCCGAAGATACCATCTAACAAACATCCATCCATCGATCCAACTAAACATTCGCATTTATAATATTAGTAAGATATAAGATTTCAATAAAATATTAAATTAAAATATCTAAATTAAAAGTTCGAAGTGGTCAGGTCAACTGTTTCAAAAATTCTGACTATGTAATACGTAATATTTATTGCCGGAAGACAAAGAAAATAACTAAATATATATATCATGTTTCCTTCACGAGATGTATGTCACGGTTTAATTTACTTTTGAAAGTAAAAGCCTAAAGTAAAGTAAATAATCCAGCAAGGTCAAAAAATTTTGTAACGGCAATAACAAAGGATAGATTTTAATAACATGGTAAATAGGTTTGATTTCGAAAATAAGTTTTGATGGAAATTTTTTATCTACACATATAATAAAATTGGAGTGTCTGTATATAATATTGAAAAAACAAATGTCAAATTTCGTACATATTATGGATGATATATAAAATTAATTTTTTGGTCGGTTCGTCTGTGGGTCCGTCTGTATATCTCGGACTCTGTCGGTAGAGCTAATTCATGCATATATAGTCTTCTTTTTTTAATTAGGCGACTAGTTTTTAATATGACATAATACTATAATTATATTTTTATTACATTTAAAGCCACACCATTAAAAACACATCAATTAAAAAAAGTCACGCCAAAACAACACATCAAATTATGTAATACGTTACATAACACTGTGAGATTGAGGTAAACAGTACTACATAACCATGTAATGTAATGCTTGTTTTATTAGTTTTATTACGACGATTAACAACATTCATAATCACATCCCATCTACAAATGTTTATCATTAAGAGAACACGTTTGAATTTACATGCGTTCAAAATAACGTAATAATACAATAATATTTATTAATTCGTTTGAAAAAAGAAAGTTACATGATTAATGAGTAATTAAATTCATGCATATTTTTCGGACAGCTTACGTACCGGAACACGTAGTTATTTGTTGTAATTTAATGAATTATCTTATCAGATTAATCATTACTACTGCCTACTATCAAGGATTGCAACGATATCTAAATACGACCATTTATAAAATCGCGTGTTTCCACGGTCGATAAACATGTATAATAACATCTCTTTCTTTCCATAGAGAATTAGAGAGATGAAAAAATGCTTTCGGAAGTTTTCAACTTAGGGTTATAGAAATAAAAACTGTAAGGACGTCATATTTAAAGAGTATCCGGTATGGATTTCAGAGTTCAAAATCGCTGTTTAAAACACATTGTCATCTCTGTTTTGTCTAAGACGAAAGACAGGGATGACGATGTTTAAACAGAGATATTAGTGTCGGGAACCCACGGGTTTACCGGTTATGCCGCGGGCATGAATATACCGATAAGCGGAGCGGGGCGATTTATACAAAAGTAATCCGATCGTTTCATGCGTGTTAAGGAATTTTGCTCATACTTTTGATTATATTGTTCCGCTCCGCTCGTCGCTCCGCTCCGCTTGTCGCATGGTCGTGGCTTTAGTATTTAATTGCGTATGCTTGGTGTCACAAAGAACAGGTTAGAAGTGAATAGATATAATAAATAGTAGAAATTTAATTAATTGTACTAAGCTTGTATAGTTAGTGCATTGACACGCCTGTCAGGTGTCGGCTGCCGTCCGCCACACTTACTTTCATTGTATACTTTATTGTTACGCAGAACTATTGTTCACGCTTAACTATTAGAAACAGTTTTCCGGTTTTGTATAGGAGTAGAAATCTTTACTTGTATTTATCATATCTTACATCTTACTAATATTATAAATGCGAATGTTTAGATGGATTGATGGACGTTTGTTTGAAGGTATCTCCATAACGGCTGAATGGATCTCGATTAAATTTGGCATACATTTGTGTTAATCGAGTCGAGGGCTACGGCTAATTTATCTTAACATACCTAAGTAAAATTAATGTTTGTGTTTTTGGCCCGTTCCAAAACTATATTGGATAGATTTGTAGAAATTTTGGTCGTAACCCATTGAGTTGAAAAATTTTTTTTTTTCTTTAACCATGATATTTGATGTAAAAAGCTACGTTTGAATATTTTCATCCGCGTTGTAACTTTTTTGTAAGTAACTTTTTAAGTAATCATCGGAAATATCTGTCATGCAAATGATTACCTAAAAAGTAATGTGTACATTTGACTTCTACCCATTGTCATGACAATGTTTCTTGTCATGTTTATTGTCGATTGTTACTTTTCTTATATCGATTTGTTACACTTTCGATTAATTACTGACATTTACACTTATTTAATAATGATGACTGTCAGTTTTATTGATCTTTGGCAAATTAAAAAAAATCACATTCCTATTTCAAAAATGAAATGTTGAAATTGGAATAGATATTTATTTTTAAACATAGCAAATGGAATTCAGGTCGAATGTTTATAAAAGGAAAACACACTAACAACAGATATGTAAATTTTCACCATCTCATCGTATTGTTTTAGGATCAAGATCAACTTTCACCGAAACGTACTACTATTAGACGGCCTATACACTATAGTATTCTGTTCACGCACTTCCGTACTGTCGCTTGGCTCGCACTGGCTTACTGAATGCCTTATTGTCAACAATATTTACGATAAACAGTGAAATCTTACAAACAAATTAAATTATAAAATGTTTTTTTTGTTTTTTTTAATGATATATAGTAGGGTTACGTAAATATTTATTAAGAAATAAGGAGTAGGTCAGCGTCAGTTCTGATGTTTTCTGTTAATTTAACTATCTTCCGATTACTCTATGTCACCTTTATAAGTCCGGTTTATACCGGTTGCAATCACATTAGCCTACTAAACTTAACAGTGACGGAATATTAAGTTATAACTTAAGTAGACTAAGTGGATCTTTGCTTGATTAGAAAAACATTTATACTATATCTATTCTACATTCTATATTTAAAAAACATAATTATTCAAACAAAATATCAATTGTAGCTCATTTAGTAACAGACAAACAGCTTACGGTGGTAACTTAATTGTGGATGTATTTAGTACTTACATTACTAAGTACGTATACTAACTTATTAACTAAGAACTATCCCTTGTTTCAATAAAAATAAGTTACAATGTTGCTTTACCTTTCCTGGCGACATTACGCTTTCTCAAACATAAAGTCGTTGATGTCTTTTGTATGAACTTAGTGCACGGACTCACGTCACCAGGATGTATTTAAATACAGCTACGCCTCCGTATGAAATAAATAAAAGTAAATATGCAAGCTACCAAATTCGGCAACTCGTTTAAAATGTGTTGACTCAACAGATTTTTAGATTGTATGTAATTCACACGTGTATTATATTTCTATCTTAAAAGTTCCAGTTTTTTAGTTTTAAATAATTGATGATTTAAAATTATAGATAAAATTTATTGTAAATAAGATAAATAATAAGATTCTCAACATCACAAGTTATGAGTGTCATATTATTTTCTCAGAAATACGTTAGAATGATTACTTGTCAGTTATATGTAATTACGACACAAAGGTTATGTGGAAAGTTAGAGATATTCCGAGTACATCAGATAGAAAGCCTCCCTTCATCACGACGCGAGTGCAATATGACGACGCATGCACTTGCACCGAGATCATTGGAATGTAGAGCTTTTTCTGATCGATATGAAAACCAACCATTAAATTACGATTATATAGTATCATGAACGTTCGCAATTTTCTTGCGATTTCACACGTATTATAATAATAATACCAAGAATATTATTGTTTGAGCTAAAATCTTATATAATACGATAATTTTAAATACGCACGATAACAAAGGATTGTATAACTTAACAAAGACCTCTTTACTTTTGTTACTTAATAGATATGGCGCGACCGCGGTCGGCGGACTGGTCCGGGAATGTAGAAAGCCGAATGGAAGCCGCGCAACGTAAACGTATTGGGTGCGTTTGGAAGGCGCAACCGCCCGCACCTATACCCTGTACGAAGTGCTGGATGATTTTCACCCGACTGTCAGAATAGTATGACCAACTATATGCCTTAAAGCATTACATTGTTCAGTATTTTTTTTTTACATTTATTAATTTTCTTTGTCATTTCTATGGGTATTGTCTGAAAGTAATAGTTTGGCATAAAGAGAAATTGTTGTTATTCTATAGAGGTGTTATATTTAATCAGATAATAATTTATTCAAGGCACGCCCGGTGAATTGCGAGAACAGGATATCGCATTAAAGTATTAGGTTTCTAACAAGATCGGACGTCGGGCGATCGAATCAGATTCAGTAATTTCACTGCGTGTTCTCATCGCTAATGTGGGAATGCCGTCGTACAAAGCCCGCGAGCTATGTCGAATCAATTATAATAATCAAGATAGAAATAAAACTAATTAATACGTAATTAAGATACAAGATTAATTATTTGCCCGCTGTAAAAATATACATCAAAATTACTCCAATTAAAAAAAGTAATACCAAACCTAGTATTACTTATCATCTGACATTATGACGCACATTCATCATCATGAATCTATATACAATTTAAAAAACATAACAAGTAGTATATGTTCTCTTCCAGACTATGTTCTTTACTTGTACCAAATTTTAACAAGATCCGTTTAGCCGTTCCGGAGAAATTTACAAACAAACATCCATCCTTCTATATAGACATTTGTAATATTAGTGCGATTAGTAAGAAGTAAGATTCTATATGAATCCAATGGGATTTTTAATAGCAGTAATATTATTTAATGTTTATAGCTTCGATCAATTTAACTTGAAGTTTTAACGGACTTATCTATATTTATGGAACTTTCTAGTCTCATAAAGTGAACACTTACCGTCTTATCACAAACTTAAGGGTCATACATTTATATTAATATATCATGTCTCTACTTTCTCTTAATTAAAGGTCCAATGTCATGAAAAATGTTTTATGCCAGTTCGTTAATCTTAATATATTATTTTAAATTTATAATCTTTTTAAATAATCAGATTAGAATGTGGAATTTGAAAATCGAATTACGTAATGGACGTTTAAAGTAATGTCTGACGTCATTAAATGGAGATATAGCAGCGGGATTCTATTGCCGTAATGTTTATATTAATTCATATTGTCATCTCTTTCACTCTCTTTGACAAAACAGAAACAACAATATACATGAATGTAAAAGTCAAATTCTCGGGAATTAAAGAGGTTTTATATATTTTCTTCTATATGAATTTATACAGGATTTTACCTACTTTAAAAAATAACGTAAAATTACTTTATAAAGTACTCAGTTTAACAAAATTCACCTTAACTTGATTATAAGTTGACTTGAAGCAAATCAGTATATGACAAAAAATGAGGCACAACGAAAGCGAATCTTTCGTCTGAAGATGATGTAAAAAAAAGTAAAAGTATATACGCCCATATTGACACGTAATACGTAAGCCTTAGGGTTCAAAATACCTCTTAAATTATTAACTTATGGTTACGTCGTATGTGTCAAATACTTTTACCAAACCGTTTAGACTTTCTAGGAAGGTCGTATGGTGTAATGGCATGGAGTCGTTATTAAACTATAAATTATTTAATTTATTTTAAATACAACATTTATTATTATTAAATAAATGAAAGGGACTTATGTAACTAATTTACACATATTTTTTATTTTATCGATAAGTTATTAAATAAATTCGTAATGTTTACTTTTAGTTTTAAATATAATTTATTATTGCTTCTAGTTGCTTATCCATTTAGCTGAAAAACAAAATAAAAATATAAATTATATTACTTCAATCCAGTAAGGTTTCATAACTAAGGAAACTACAATACTATGATAAATCATAAAATCAAAATTATAAATAAATGTAATAATTAATTTTTAAATAAATATTTTATAATAACAACTCCATGCCTTTAAGTTACGACTCTCCAAATCTCACAACGATGTGTTAAATAAAATTGAAGATTGAATTGTTCACACTTCAATACGGCCGTTGATTTGAAATGTAATTAGCATTGTTATATCATGTATTGTGTAATAAAATAATTGAGAAACACGTAAAAAACATGTGCGAATCTGGATTGAGAAAAACTTAAATTTAAAACACCACAAATAACTCTTTTTGTCAAAAAAGCGACAAATGAACAATCAAAAACGAGTTGGACAAATTATATGATAGTCTGTGGAATTTTAACACACTTTTGTAAATTTAAAATGTTTAGTGAATAATTAATAGTGCCTCGGTATTTTTTTTAAATTATATTTTATGGAAATTGGAAATATTTAAGTACGAATTACTAATAAAATGATGAAATATGAATAATGTTTTTCGATCTTACCGATAGAAAAAGTTAAGTTTATGTTTAAGTTAATTATCAACAAAACACGAATAAAATGACATTTTCTAAAAATGATTCCTAGCTAGATCGATTTATCGCCCCCGAAACCCCTATATACTAAATTTTATGAAAATCGTTGGAGCCGATTCCGAGATTCCAATTATATATATTTATATATATATATATATATAAATAAATATATATAATTAAAGATATAAGATTTTTGTGAAACAAATTGGGCAATAATAGAGTTGTCTTACAACGTTTTGCTTCTAAGATCACACGGAATCTGTGATAATAACAGTACTAAACAACTATTTTGACTCTCTATAAGTCGCAACAATGCATTATCAACTGCTGTGACATCTAGGTAATATTGCTGTTAAACGATAAGCTTAGTTTTTATTTCATTCTATCTAACGTAATACGCGAGTTTACTGGGGCGTCAAAGTCAAGGCTTTAACGCGGTCGACCGTGCGATAACTTTGCCTGTAGGCTAGTTTAAAAATGAATCAATGACTTGGATGCTTCTACTAATCTTAAACATAAACCGTATCGCGGATATAACTTTTGAAAGGGAACCCTTGTTCTACTATTTCGTTTAAATATATCTTTTATCATCGGTTTCTGAGACCGTTATTCTCGTATAAAAATATCATTCCTGTCATAATTTTTGACAAAACAAAGATAATAATATGTTTTAAACGTGATTTTGGTCTTGGCAACCAACGATAAATCGTACAAATGAACAGAAATTTGTAAGTCTTTATGTATAGAAACATCTCGAAAAAATTAAAATCCTTTACTTATATTGTATCGAATCGTTAAAGGAATTTGCTACATCCATGTGGGTGGTCCTTTATATCAATAGACTTGATGCCGGATGTCACGTTCCGACGAATTTACGAACGGTTTGTACGATTAAGCGTTGCTTTGTCAAATCAACGACCTCCTGAACCTAAGTTGATTAAACTCTATTGTATAATGTTTTCAATTTAAATTTCCTAAAAAGAATACGGATTTCTTAAAGAAAATTACCTTTTTACTAAGAGATAGTAATTTGGTCGTAACAAATATTCATTTATCGACCTTTCTCACACATAAAATTGACAGAAAAGCTTTACATTTTATAAAAATAACTCGCACGAAAACGGTAAAAATACAATTGTAGAAATAACATCTTCGTATTATCAATCTTTTTTATCTTGAAACTATTTGAAAAAAGAACGTGTTTACAGATTAAAAATCGGCAGAAGAATATACTTTTTTTTCTGTGCCAATACCTGGGTATGGAAGGGGGGACTTAACAGTGACAGGTGCGTGACTCGATTGATAAAGATTGTGCCACTTTTTTTTACACTCATTGAATACTATTGTATCAAATATAAAGAAAGTTTTATTGCGTTATTTTGGTGAACGAGGTTCCAACAGCTTTTCTTAAACAGTTCCTTAGTGTTTCCCATACTAAAGATACACTAAGGTATGCTCTTAGCTACCATTAAATAAGTTTGAGGGCCCCTTAATCCTATCGATATGCCTTGTTTATATTAAAAGGTTTCAAGCGAGCAAGCAGACAGAATTCGCCGAAAAAGCGAAGCTAACGCTGACCATAGGCATCCGCAATTACAGCGTGCCTACCTTTAACTATAGAAAAAGAATATATCCCCTTCCTATGCGTCTACTGATTCATCAAATTCACTTCTCTTTCCTATCGGTAGGAAGGGCAAGAGGACTATAATATGGACTTCGGCTAGCACACTCATCAGACGAAAGGCAGAGTTACTTCCTCTCTTTGCCAGTCTTCTGTGTGGTCTTTGTTTGACACTGGTGAAGTCGGCCCATTCGTGCAACATATGTTTTTGTTGCTGGCATGTACCATTGTTAAAAGACCTTCTGGAATTTGCAAAATAATGTAACATAACTACAGATGAAAAATTGCTTTATTGCAAATTATAAAAGATTGTTATTGCATATAACAATAAAGTTATATAACGGCTAATGTATTTTGCAAAGTATATAATATCTGACCCCTCTCATCTCTTATTTATGATTACGTAGATTTCGCCTCGGCTGAGCCCAGTTACGACACGTACAGACCTACTATTTATTATTTATGTAAACGGCAACATTAAATTTACATTTCGGTACGTCTGTTGCATAAAGAGGTAAAAGCCGGAAGGAGGTTGAACATATTTTTTTTCGTCATGAACACGTTCACAGGCTCGTGGAGATAAATTTGCTATTGTCTTATTTTTTGTGTGTCTCAGAATGTTACAGAGAAAATGAATGCGATAGTAAATGATTTAGTAAAAAGGAAGCAAAATAATGCAGCAAACAATTTTATAAGTTATAATATTTTAATAGTGGTAGAGCCCGCTTTAACATTTTCGCACGAATTGTCCCGGCTCGCCCGGTGAAATACCACGACCACACAGAAGACAGGCGTCAAGTGGAAGCAATTCCGCGTTTCGTCTGATAAGTGTGCGTCCCGTAGGTCTAATTTAGTACTCTTTTTCTTCCTACCCTTTTTCTTATAAGGAAAGGATGGGAAGTGGAAGTGGACTTACCGGATGAGAGGATGCATGGAAAAGTTTTCTTTCTGTGCATCCTCTCCTCCGTCGATTAAAGGTAGGCAACGCATATACAATTGCGTGTGTCAATGGGCAACGGTCACTTCGCTATTACAGCGATTTCAGGTGGTCGCTCACTCGTTTGCCACCTTATGATATAAAAAAATCAGCTTAATAAGGTTGCAAATTCTTGTAATGTTGTAGTATTTGTAAAGATATTAATAAGCTACGTTTGCATGCATAAAACATGACCGACTTATATATAATATATAAATAATTCCTATGAGACTCCGTGGATCAAATGACATTACATTTAAAATCTGTCAATGCATTTAAGTTTAGGCGATCACAGTGAAACGGACAGACATACAAACCCACATACATACTTATTTACGTATCTACAATATATTCACAGTTAGGCAAAAATTACAAAACCATCGCAACCTTTCATCCAATAAACATAATTATAAATCCCTTAAAACCATGTGCTTGGATTTTTTTAATACGGATGCTCGATAAGAGAAAACTGACCGCTTGACAAGAGTCTTGTTGAGTCAAGTTCCGGTCGCAAATTTCACATCGCGTCGGCACCGTGCCGTCACCGTATCGTCACCGTACCGGCTGACATACTTCGTCCAAATTTTTACTTATTTACGCAACATTGAAAGGTCTACGAAAATGAATTTGTCACCTGTACGATAATTTGGTGCTTTATATATTCGTTACATAGCACACATAATACTCATAAAAAATTACAGGTTAATGTTTAAGTTAATAAAATAATTAAGTATTTACCTAAATTTAATTTTACAGAGTAAACTTAACCTATTCATTTTTGGATAATCATAAACAAATTATTTTAAAGTCTTCCAAAAGAAGCCCACAAAAATAAAGAATACACCAAATTAGCAATATTTAATTTGTTCCATCCTATATAGCCTGTAACTTTAAGATTCCGAGATAATTTTCTAATTAAAATGTGAAAGATTTTACAAACATTTCATTCATAAATTTTTGAAAGTTAATTTGCATTTTAACTATTCTACAAAACAACTAACTTTTAAATTTTATTAGTGGTACGTAAATTTTTGATTGAAGTTACTGTCGACAAATAAATTAATGAAGATTTTGTGCAAAATGATACCAGAGCAATCGTAAAAATAAAGCCCTCATCCGATGAATCGAAGATCACTCGACTTTCACTAAAGAAAGTGGACTCGTCCGTTCAAAGCCGCACCAAAATACAGAACTCGTTAGAGCACAGCACAGATAAAAAAACAAACTTCAAACTCACCCAAAAGATTAGCCTCATTGTATCCGAACACTGCACAGGATTTGAATTAAAAAAAAATGAACCACAAAGCACAGGCGCGAGCGAGCGCGCGTTCCTCACAACTGAGGCAAAGGCTCCGTCGATTCAGCCTCCCCGCCAAAGAAAGTCACCAACCTTCACATTAGTCGATTATGTAAAGTCAAAAAAAAGACACAAGTGCATTATGACCGTACCAATGAGAGAATGTTTGAAAGTATTTTTTTTAAATAAAAGAAATAGGATAAGGTCGTTTGGCTAAACTTATAGTGGGGATGATATAAATTTTACTCATCCTATGAGTCAAATTTATCTATTTGTACTAAGATTTAGGGTAAGGTAATTGCGTAATTTTACGTTAAGAATTTATGGACAGTTTTTCATTTGTTTAATTGAGCTAAAATCGTATAAAATCTTTCGAGTTTAGAATAAAAAGAGTAAGGTCATATATGTGTCATAACCTGTATGTAAATAAATCGTGAGAATAATTAAACGTTTTTAATTAATCTTTAACATTTCGCTAGCTTTTGTAACTGCGAGGTCAATTGACCCATGTAAAGCTCTTGACAACACACTTATATCTAAAAGTAAAATTTCGAAGTCGGCCTCCAATTTTATTAGTGCAATATTTATTTTACTTAGTTCAAATGAGACAATGACTTCGCGTCGACGAAGCAATAATTTTTTCCCGATTTACGCAGAAAAAATATTTTTATATTGTTCTATTTTTTGACAGATTGAGAATTAATTTTTCATTGGAAAAATAGCGTTCAACCCAAATTGGTTTGGGTTAAATTGAACTCAGATTACAAGCTAATCTTTCCATTGCTAAAAAAGCTTTCTATTGGCGAAAATTTTTTATGATCAGTTCAGTTGTTTTTATGTTAATTTGAAAAAAAAAACAGTAAATATGAGTGTGCTATTTAGTAAACAACAACAATTAACCTTTAAGAACTTAATTACTAAATTACTTCGTCTCGTACTTTTAACAAGTTAGTTTTAGCAAGCAATTTATTCCAATAGTCAACTTATAAAATTTAAAATGGATAAATAGATACATCTAATTATTAATTTGAATCGGATATCTTAAAAGATTTTGCAATATCATTTCCGATAAATTAAGAAGCAAACTATCTAGTGAGTTATAAAAATTATGTCAAGGATCAACAGAGAGATCGTTTCGAAACAGATCTCAAATGATAGAAGCCTAATGCGGTCTTAAACAAAATCGCTTAATTGTATAAGACGTAATGTAGGGTGACCAAGCTAGTACAAAGGTATACAAAATATTTTACAATCATTATTTTGCGTACAATAGTATTATACTATTTTAAAGTTTATAAAGATGAGGATACTACCAAACCTATAGTCGGAGAGACACATTAAAGAAAGAAAAAGAAAATTATTTTGATGACTTATAAGTACATTTCTGAACACAACACCCTGTACAACAATAATCCATGATTTGTTAGTAAGATATTATAGAACTTTGATCTTCTAATCAGTGTTTTCATACAAAAATAATATATTTGCTCTTTTACTGCAAAAAAAAAAAACTTTAAATAATCCCCATAAATAACAAAAGACACTATTAACAACTAAATGTCATACGTAAACAGATATTCAACAAATAATTTTAATATTATGATCATGGTCACCCTTAACAATACTTTGCAAACAATCAATTTTGTGCAGAGAAGTAACGAGATTGTCCTTACTCCACATAATATTGCTTGATGTCTGTAATTCACAAAACAATGAAGTGCTCTACCGTGTCGAAATACACATATAATTTAAAGATAGATTTAATTCGCCACAGCCGTATTGATGTCATTTTATTATTATTCAAGCACGTATTGTTAATTTATATTTTGTATATTGAGTTACAAAATTTACTCTGATTAAAAAGCTTAGTTATAATTCAACCAACCCGCACTTGGCTAGCGTAGTTGACTATGGCCTGGTCACCCCTAACTTAGGGTAGGCTCCGAGGCCCTCACTGGGGACGTATAGTGAGCTGATAATGAAAAAAGCTTATGATAGTCTTGTCTTTAGCGTTCCGCTGTCGAACTGTTGTATTTAAAACCCTTCTAAGATTTTATCTACTTAATTAATTATAAAATCATTAAGAGATGTATTTGATACGAATGTGTTTGCGGATTTGGGTCTATTAACCTACATTAGTTCGCTTTCACTCAGGAATCGAACCATAGACCTACAATGCAAATGACTCGAGCCTACACTGGTCTCTATACATAATAAAATAGAAACATTTAGATTTATTTCCAAACCAGCTGTCACCCGCGACTCCGTCCGCGTGGATATATAAAAATCTTAATAAGTGTAGCCCGCCCGTCCATCCATCCACATCACACCACAAGGCATAATTTCGAAAAAATAATAATAAATAGTATCCTATGTCCGTCTCCTGGCTCTAAGTTACCTCCTCACCAATTTTCAGCCATATTGGTAGAGCCGTTCTTGAGTTATAAATAGTGTAACTAACATGACTTTCTTTTATATATATACGAGTATGTAGAAGATATGTAAGCCAGGGATTTCATTTATCGTTTTTTATTTTTTGTTTCTTCAGTAAAAACAATTCTATCAAATATTTATTGTTGATGTGTACCACAAAATTTAGTACCATTGTAAAATCCTTCTTACTGCTGTCCCTTAGCGAAGAGTATGAGAAATGCAAGAGGTATACTTAAGTGAAGATTAAAATATGTTAATTGCATTTAATCTGATTAGAGGCAAATCGAACTCGTTTATATAAATTGTACAAGACCTTGTTAAAAACGTGGAACGGATGTGAATTTAGCGAAGAGGGTAAATCTGGACAGGGGAACGTATTTGTTCTGTACTTACTCTTTCCTGCCCACTAAATGTTGGCAACGCATCTGTAACCTTCTAACTTTTTGCAGTAACTAATCGTTTGTCATTTTTTAGTTGGTTAAAACTATAAAAAAGTTCTTGTTTACAATTTTGAGCTTAATGGTACAAGTTTATGTTGAAAAATTTTGTACACAAGTGTACTGGCAGTCCTGGTATTCGGTGATCATTAAATGGTGTTAGTTTGGTTGAGTCTAGTCACGTCCTTGCATTGCAGGTGCTTTGAACTCCAACGAGTGCAGTGGATCATTGAAGAAGGGTCCGCTCGAAGCGCATAATTACTATCTAACTACCTATCTGCTTGTCATAGATTAACATATAGGCATTTGGAAAAGGTGGTTTTGAAGACTATTGTCGTCTCTTTCATTCTAATTGAAAAAACTGAGATACAAAATGTTTTTATACACGTATTTCCATAGTGTAAATGCTTAAATGATGATTACAATTATTGTATTTCACATCTTTCGGACTTCGTTTAAATACATTTATACTCTTTGATGCAATATTTTAATAAAGACGCTTACAAATTACATTTTAAAATTGTAATTCGAATCGTGATTTCGCATTTTAATTTAATAAATTCATCTCAATGATAGATTTCGACATTTACGTTCCGTTTAAAGACTTTGCTGGGAATTTAATAACGATTTAAAATTAATAAAAAGATAGTATTCAAGATTTCCCTCCCCCGCCATGTCAACTTCCCTTTTCCATCCTTTCTTTATTAAAAAAGGGTGGGATGGCGTAGAGTTAGAGCAAGAATTAGCCTCTGGTGCACACAATTATCAGACGAAACGCAGTATTACGTTTAGTTTGTGGTACTGTCCGATCCGGTAATAATAACGAAGTAACGGCCCGAGCCGAAGTTCCTGTGGGAGTCCTCGAGCTTAGTTACTCTTAAACGAGGTTTAGGCTAAGTGCCATCTGCGCTCGGCCACTTCAAGCCCGGTGAAGCTGTAAATGCCTCCTCAAGGCAACCAACAGCAGTTCAGTCACGAAAAAAAAACAAAAATAAATCGTGGTACTGTATCAAGCCGGCAGCTGCTAATGTTGTTGACCATAATAATGTCAGCAATATTAAAGCTAGATATCACAACAAAGTTACACAATAAAATTATTCAATGTTATTCACGATTTTTCATTTTATCTCATACTTGTAATTTGTTACGCGGTTAATGAAATGCTGTAATTTGTTCGGCATGCACCAACATTTGCTGCATTATGTTGGTCAACTAATGGACCTTGTACATGAGTTAGACATGCTTAAAAAGCATTAAACACAATAATTATTAATTAAAAAAAGCAATTCTAATAGACAGAACTTATAAATTATCGTTTTTTAAATTTCTTTGTTAATTTTAGTAGTAGAAGGTCTTGAAATTTTACATATACAGTTATTTTTTAATAATATAATGAGTTTTACGTCTTGGTAAAAACAATTAGACAACAATGCAATATTGCAATATTCGTTACATTCACCAGACTAAGAACATCGTTATGCAACATGTCTACCCACGATTCTCGACTCCTCATTACATTTAGACGGACTTACAAAGGAATCATGATAATTTTTAAAATGCCTATTATCAAATAATTTCAATCTGGTATTAATTGGCTACGTATAAAAATGCACAAGCTGTTTTTAAGTAAGATTTATATTTGTGTAAACTAGCTTGGTGTGTTGTGTATACATTGGTCGGTTTTCTACATCATTTTTTTAAATCATCTTTAAACTTAAATAAGAATTTATAGACTATATGTTGTGTAGTCTATCATCATCATCATCAGCCTATGCTAGTCCACTGCTGGACATAGGCCTCTCCCAGGGCATTCAGGTATTGGGCCGCGGACGAGAGCGAAAGCGTGCCCGGGGTCCCGTCCCGATGCGTTGGAGGAACAGAGAGGTTTAGTAGGTATGTCTCCACTATGGAGGAGAATCCCACATAACTACCGCGTCCACCCCGGGGCGCGGAGTATGCATAAAGCAATCCTCTCTGGAAAAAAGGGCATTCAGGTATTCGATAACTGAGTTGTATTCAAGTGATCATTTTCATATGCTTACGAACGGTATAGTCACGGTTCACTTTCTCAGAATTGCATTAATATTCACCTGATATCAATAGTATGACATGTAGAATATGAAATATATAGACGCAATATATTACATAATACTCAGTCATACAGAAATACTTGGTATACAAACAAATTGAATCAATAACAACTAACAGTAAAACACCTAACTCAGAATATTGGCCAAAAGATGGGCAACAAAAATCGAAAGTCTAAAACAGTATTTTTATAGTATAACACGATACAAACAAGCTTAAATCGCTAAAATAGCGAATGGGAATGTACAGAAATAGGGCATTTCCACTCTCTATAAAGGTCCCGTCCCCCGCGAGTTCAATCCCATTTCAAATCCCATGAAATAGGAATGATAAAAGGACTATAATTGGGCCTCTATTGGCATGCGCAGTCATCAGACGAAATGCGAAATTACATCCACTTCCCGCCTGTCTTCCGTGTGGTCGTGGTATTTCACTGGTTGAGCTGGTACATTCGTGCAAATATATTGTTATTGCAGGATCAAACTACATTAAATTAAGTTAAAAATTTGTATAATATTAGCATAAATTAAATAATTATTGATGTTTTAATAAATTCTTAGATTTTATTTTAAATTTCATCTCATTTACATTTTATCAAATTTATATCACTTTCTAAATGTAGACAAATAAAAATAAAATAATAATAATAACACGATTTTTATTTTAAAAATAAAAAAAACTGACTGACTTTACACTATCATTGAATATGAAAAACACCCCAAAAATGACATAATCAAAATTGATTCAACCACCATTTTGGCTCTACATGGTAGGTTCAGCCGTTTAGTTTCTACATTGTTGGTTCAGCCGTCTAGGTTCCACATGGTTGGTTCCAGTTTAGGTTGCAGATGGTCGCTATGGAGCTTATATACGTACATACATTAAAACAAATGCTCGCCAATAATTTTAACCCAAACACTGAGCGCATTCTCAACTTGGTATAAATTGTTATGAGCTATTTTTTTTTACGTTTTATAAGCTAGCGCTTCACCACGATCCCTGCTGGTGAAGTGGAGATTTGGTCGAAAGATGGTACGCGCTAGCTTAGTAAGTGCTTATTCACTCTACTACTACTCTACTCTATTTTGCAATGCTTAAAGTTGTAATCGGTCAAATTTAAAGTTCCTTACAGCTTTTATCAACTTAAAATATCTTTTTGTTAAAGTCATACTTAAAAATTCTATTGTATTGTATTTTTATCAGTAATTGTTATCTGTTACTTAACATTAACTTAAATTTTATTATCTGTTACGTATTTTTCGTTTTTGGATTCATGATTTAAAAATCAATAATGTATTTAATAATTGAAGAATCAATAAACAATATAAATGAACAAACCGAAACTTGAATCAGTAGTTTTAGATGACTCTTAAATATATTATTACTAAATATCTTACTAATATTATAAATGCGAATGTTTAAATGGATGGATGTTTGTAACTCCCAAACGGCTAAAGTTATCTCGATGTAATTATTTTTTTTTATTATGCGCGAACGGAGTCGCAGGGCCAGCTTGTACTTAATAACCACAGGAGTTAAGTTAAAACCGCGCACAAACTTACTTAACGACAATACTTTCATTGACCACTAAGTTACCAAGTTGGGAACAGAAAGCGCTACCTGTCCGCAGTCTCGCTATGTTTAGATAACCTGAAGCTCTACTAGCCTTTACTTATTAACTTACATTATATCAGTAAAATGTCTTATAAAACCATCCAAATATTTTTGTTTAAATTAAAATTGTCAGAGAATTTTTTTTAGCTAATATATTTTTTAGCGAGCTACCAATAAAAAATCTAGAGATCGTGTCATCTTCCCAACAGTGATATTATATAATTTTCAAATTGGTCCAGTAATTTCTGACTCTATTTAATGTAAACAAACAAACAATCAAATCTTTCGTCTTTAATAGTATAGATAATCTTTGAATTATTGCGATTCTTATTTGAATTTTCAACTTGATAACATTACTCTAACTCCGGCTACGAACTTTTATAACTCTCTTCTTAAGTTAGTGAATATACTTAACATGTCTATATCTTCAAATTAAAGTAAAAAGCTACATATTGCGTGTTCGATATGTATATGATTAAGAAGGAAACGAAATGAACATCGATCTGAATTTGAGTGGGATAAGGACAAAATGATGAAACAAGTATACGTTCTAATTATATGACGTAATCCATCTTATATTCCATACAGTCACGCTTCCCTATGCTCGGCCGAAGTGAACCGAATTACGAAATAACTGAGAACGAAAGTGAGAGGCCAGCGGAGTCCAGTGACGCCCAAACATCGGCGATTATAAACATGATCTATAGATCACCCGGTAGCACGCTCTTGTATATCTGCTAATGAACTATTCGAAGTTATGTTGAAAATAAGTTACAGGGTAATAAATAAAATAATCAAAACTAAATATAAATTAATTCATACATGGCAATTGAATGCGCACGAAAAGCATTCGAATAAATAAAGAATAATCCAAATATGTCATAACACAAAAAATATGCAGACGAATTGAGAATTTCTCTCTTTAAATCGACTATTTTTTAAACTAAGTATAATACATGTTAATGTTAAGTAATTTGAAAACATGCTTCCAGTTTGATGTTATAAAGCTAAGTTTCAATTTTGTGATTAGACTTGTTAAAACATCTGACATTTAAAGGGTACTAAGTTACAGGAGTCAACATCGAGTCTAACCGCAACTTAACTATGAACAAGGTAATGTTAAGTAATGTCACAGTGACCAAGTGAGTAAAGCATCTTCCGGATAGTACATAGGTTAGTATCATGTTACATACATTTTAAGCATATAACAATTATTGCGCGACTTCGTCCGTGCGGAATTTAAAATAATCCTAGTAAAAAAAAATTCAAATCGGTTTAGTTGTTTCCAAGCCTATTTAATGCAGAAATAAACAATCAAATCTTTTCTCTTTATAATATTAGTATTGATATTGTAAACATATATACCAACATAACAAACACTCACAAATCACTTTTAAAGACGCTCGCTAAGGAGTTTAAGTTCCAATGACTAAGGCTCACTTTAGTCTTGAATCTTAAAGAAGTTGATTTGACAAGACATATTTTCCCACACCATATTTTAAACTGCATACTTCACTTCGCTACTTTTATATCATTGCAGATTACAGGCCCATTCCAATCATAAGAATGTTCGATGTTTAAAGGACAGACTCACAAATTGAGATATAGTGACTCAGATAAAAGATATTTTTTCTACAAACCAGGAAATAATCTCTTGATTCGTCAAATAGATCCGGTGCAGATTATCACTAATATAACAACTTTCACTTTTAGTAACAGACCAACAGTAGAAGTTTATATTTAATAGTTATGTTAACCCTCTGTCTGCGAGCATCGAAACCAGTCACTAGGTTGCGTAAGTTGTAGTCGATTGGTGGTTTATTGGTACATTACTTTTGTCACTGTTTTCTTAAAAAGAAAGAAAGGGACATATGTGTAAATTCAAGGGCCACTTCAATCGAAAGTCATAGTGAAAAATATAATACTTACACAGCAATTTATATGTTATCTACACTATGTTCATGTATTTTTTTAAAATTTAGGCGCATTTTTTGGGTCGGAAAAACTAAAAAAAAACTGAAAGAAGATTTGGCACAAGATTGCGAATCCGTCCGCGCCAAAAAAAAAACATACATGTATACCAAATTTTATTGAGATCCGTTCAGCTATTCTGGAGATATCTACAAACAAACATCCATCCATCTAAACAGTCGCATTAATAATATTAGTAAGATATAAGGGATATAATAAATATATGATAAGTTAGAACTTTCAATGGTTTAGAAGTGTGCCAGTCTCTGACTGCAGTCGCGAGGCCGAGTCTGGTGAAAGGATGCGGCTCCTGATGTAATATCAACATTTGCAACACCCTGTTTAACTCACATCTTAAATATGATAACAGCCTGTATACACTTTGTTAACATACCAACTTATTTGCAAAACACGATTGTTGCAAATAAAATGTGTTTGTTTATAAATAGAGATGTCGCTTTTAATGTCAGTCCACTATACGTCCCCACTGAGGGGCTCGGAGGCTATCCTATGTTAGGGGTGACCAGTCGATAGTCAACCATGCTGGCCCAGTGCGGGTTGGTCTCTTATCAGATATGTTCAGGGTGCATCACGATGTTTTCGTTCGCCGTAAGAACGTTGGATAAATGTACATCAAAAAATACATTGGTACGTGGCGGTTTCGAACCTAGGACCTGCAGAAAGCAAGTCAAATGCTTAACCACTTAACCACCTCGATTTAAGGTGAGTATTTTTAAAATAATAATTTTGGAAATTTCAATCCTAATTAATTATTATTATATTATAACTAACATTAAGCTTGAAAGACTGACGAGACATTAGTCTCTACTTTTCCTAAGAGAATGAGTGGGATGACAATATGTTTTTATACAAGTATATTAATAGTGGAAACATTTAATTAGCATGATACGTGAAGTTCTTAAAACTATACATATTGAGCTGTCTGTGAATCGATCATGTTCCAATAGTAACACCTGGAAATGGAATCTTAAATTCTAAACATTGTAAAACATATCTTATAATCAAGACATAAGATTTTATATTGATTAGATTAATATCGATTTTATAATTGCCGTGTATTTGGCAATGTCCCGGACAGATGATAGCTGGAGTCCACTTCGTGCAAGAGACTTGCGTAATGAAAGGTGAGGAGTGTGCTCCGCGCGGATAAATTTAAGGCGAAGAACATCAATACAGAATTTTAAATATTACTATCTGTCGCCCGCGACTCCGTCCGCGCGGCATTAAAAATAGATGTTGGCCGATTCTTAGACTTACTCAATGTGCTCACAAAATTTCATGAGAATCGGTCAAGCCGTTTCGGAGGAGTATGGGAACGAAAATTGTGACACGAGAATTTTATATATAAGGTTATAAATATTTTACTTATTTTTAAAGTTCATTAATTTTATTCATATCATTGTCCCGTTTATTATTATACATGAAAACTTTTATCAGAAAATCTTGAATTGTACTTTAACATACTAATTACATTATTCAAATAATTAGACATTTAAGATAGAAATATTTTACAGAGTGTTGGTTGCGATGAATAAATGTGCAATAATTTTTATAAGCATAGTATTCAGTAGTTGAATTAAAAACGATTACAAGTTATAGGTTTTTTTTACAAAAACCCTCTCCCAATTTATAGTATCGGGATTGTTAGAGAGATAAAATAAAATTCACTTTTTTTCGAAAATAAATGTGTATTGTTGAATCTGAACAGAAAAAGACAACGTATAACATTTTTGACATATTTACAAAAGTATTACTTCTTTCTTTTCTGTGTGGCCTAACTGAAAAGCATTGAAACTCCTTGGACAGTATTTCAATTATTTTTAAACATACAACTTCGCCTTAACAATGTGACTGGCTGTTTATCCGACTATCTAACCGTTCCCTTTTCGCGCAACAAAACATTTATTACGATCAATTATAACATTACAACAGACAAGAACATGGTTTGCGATAATATGATGAAGATTGTCTAGTAAATTACCTATCCTTTCTATATTAAAGTTCACTAAGGGCCTGTTTTATAATGTTTCTCTAGTTTAACTGTTTATTTGAAGGTCGTAAAACGTCAACGACGACTTTATTTGACAAATTAATTTTATTTAGCTTATACAGGACTTTCTTGGACATTACAAAACGGGACCTAAAGATAATATATTCAACCTATCCAACGAAAAGAGTTATATCTCAACAGTTGTAAGGGATGTATAACTGTTTTCGTCGACATAGTCAAACTACTGAGAAGAAATAAACTTATAATTTAATCTATAATAAGAGTGTTTAGGTTTAATATTAAGGTTGTCCAGTGTTGAAATTTATACTTTTAGACATCTTTAGTTAGAATCCTTTGGCGTGAATGACGTGCTTTCTTTACAAAGTCCAGTGTCAGAATGAATAGTAAGGGAACACAAACGTCGACATTTTAGTAGGGCTAGTGTTACATCAATACACTGGCCCGTTTGGAGACTTTCTTCCTAGCAATATAAACATTTTTAGTTAATATCATTACCTAGTTCTAAGATTTCAAATTCACGTGAGAATAGAATCGTTCTAATTCTCAGCAATTAACATAATAAAAAATGTATAATTTTAAAATAAATGGATTGAAGAATTCTCATAGTAAATTGTTGGCTATCTTCGTTGTATTAAAACAAATGAGGTCGTATTAAATGTAATCGCATAGGAAATGCAAGAGAGTTTATTTTATTCGACGATCAAGGACTTAAGAAGATTATCCCTACTTTTTCGTGTTAGATATTCATTAAATTCTTTTAGTATAGAGTTTCTAGCTTAAAATATATAACATTTTATCAATTTGAGTCTGTACAATTCTAGTCATAGAACTTACGGGGTCAACCTGGATGGAAGATGCCCAACGCTTTTGGTCCTTCGTGGTCAATATAGCAAATCTATCTTTTCATACATTATTCTTTGGTGTACCTATATTGGATCACAGTATATCTTTTGTTACAAATCCTGTTACTGACCTCAATATCAAAAGTATGATCGTCAATGGTAGTCAAGAGTCGGCACTAAGGTTTATACAGTGTTTGTTTTTTTGAATTATAAGGTGGCAGACAAATAAGCGACCGTCTAAATTCAACGTCGAAATGGCGAAGCAACCTCCGCCAATAGACATCCGCATTTGCAGATGCGTTACCTTGTTTAATGTGTAATTAATTAAGACAAACATCGACACACGGACAGTAAGATGGCATTCCAAATGTGAAAAAAAATCAGATGTCACATTTCAATTGAAAATTATCCCGTCTATCAAATTCAAGGCATTATATTTATGTAGTTAACTTTTTATTTAATATTTATTTATTATTTTGCTTGCGAGTCGTTACGTCCGTGTGTCAGTGTTCGGACACAATACGAAGGGGCACGTGCTGAATAGAAAGGCGCGGTGAAAGTCTACGTCCTTGTAGTGACCCGGTCTTCCTCATTTTTAATACTATTTTAGTGTACGACCCAAATCAATATTTGATCCTGGACTATTTCTACTTATCCGTAGTATTTTCATTTAATTCCAGTACAAATTTAACCGATGTAAAAAAATCGCGCAAACGAAACATATGATCGTTGTTTTTAATGTAAAGTTTTTTTATTTAATATTGTAAATACGAATATTTGGATGGATGTATGAATGAATGTACGTTTGTTAGAAGATATCTCCAGTATGACTGCATAGATCTTGCTCAAATTTGGCACATATGTAGCACATAGCCTGGAAAAACACTTAGGTTACCAATTAAGCTTTTTTATTTCGTGCGGACACTCGTGGGCGGCAACTAGTATGAATATATTGTGGGAATTAAATGAATTGCGAGGGATATAGAGTCCATTCGACGAACTCAAAATGATTGCGACAGCGGCCTTCTCGCAAACATATAAACAGCGATAAAACCTTTAATATTTTTATATATCTCATTAAAATAAGGATCAAAGAATCTTAAATTACCACCATATAAATGTTGTTTTTGAATATAATTATTTAGACCAAAAACATCTAGATAAACGTAAAGGTTAATCTAGAATAGAGTCCGCGCAGGCGGAATTATTCCGTTTTTTTGCAGACCACACCAATAAAGTTTTTAAAGTCGCTATAAGATAATTTTTTTATGAAGATTATTTAAATTCTAATGTAATTGGTATAAATATTTTCACATTTCAGAATAAAGTTTGGAAAGATAAAAAAATATAATTAAAAAAAAACAAAACTATTAGCGCCAAAAGCTTTCATTGAATTTGAAAAAAATATTTTTCCTTTGCCTTTTTGTAGTAAAATTAAAAACAAAATAACCAATAATTTTACTATGAGTATAGTATACATTGCTTCTCTAGTAATTTAACTATTCTCACACGGCTAGTCGCTGAGACTTCAGTGAGCGGTAGAACTTCTATTTCTCTTTCGTAATTCACACTCAGTTGTTAAACGACAGTCATGTATCCATTGTAGACCACGACACGATATTACATCTATTACATTGAAACACTAAGTCAAACCGGTTGAAAGTTGATTATTAATTTTATTTAAAACAACAATAACATAACTCACGACGGAAATCCAGAGGGGTAGGAAGAGACCGCCATTTGCCCTGACATCTTGCTTCTTTTACATTCTTACATCTACTGCATACATACACGTAGATTTAGTGTGCTCTTAATATCTTTCTTGAGGTTTACCTTGTATTGTAATAGTCCGTCAGTGACGGCTCTATTCGACAATAATTTAATGTTGATTATTTTTTTAAGATTTTGATACAGTTTAACGAAGGAATTTAGCTTAATATTGCTTAGTCATCGTGTAATATTGTAGGCTGAAATATAACTAATTACATACGTTAATAGTTACCACGGCTTATACACTTTACCTACTACAACAACGCCAACATATCTACAATTTTGCTTCGCATGCTTTGCCCATTTATCGTGTACAATAAATATAGAAGTGCAATGGGAACGTGCCTCACTCCAACTGCATCTAACTTAGCGCAACCAGCTATTGTTGTCAGCTTGCAACAGCTCCCAGCGAACTGTCATTACTTTGTAAAACAATATAGCCAGCGCCTAAGGTAACTATTTAGCAATGGTCATATTGATTTTAATGCAGCTTTCGCCTTGAAGTATGAATAAGACGGAATATGTCACTTTGTGAATTTATTAATTTGCAATTTGCCGACTTTTTATAACTTGCCCAGGTAAATTATATACAGACAGTATTCGACATTTGTCAGTTACATCTATGGATAATGCAAGAAAAGTTTATGAGCTTTAAACAATTGAAATATAAAATAAAATGTATAAATATACCAAGTACTAGTAATTGCGTCCGCGAGGAATTAAAAAACTTAATTAGTAGCCAATGTGTTCTGCCAGATTATGTTCTACATCTATGCCAAATTTCAGCGAGATCCATGCAGCCAATCTGGTAATATCTTGTAACAAACATCCATCCATCCATCTAAATATTCGCATTTATTAGTAACAAGTAAGATTATTAAAAGTCTACGAGTTCCAGTTTGTTAAACTTATAAAATCAAAGTTGCATCACATTGTAAACTTTTCACCAATACATCCCACGCGATCTTTATCTGTAACAAACAATACAATTTCCTTGTGCAACCTATTGTAAACAAAATAAGTCAATTTTATATATTCCCAGATAACGTTGCATATTATACAGCCTATTGGCAATACATGTGAAATATATTTATGAAACTCATGCGCTTGCTGTTCACACCTATTCAATTGTTTAGTTATAAATTACATACAAACTAAAGCATATCCAAAACGAAAATAAAAGATCAGAGTAAACAAGAAGTAGAAGTCTTATTTTAGTTCCCTTTTTTAAGGAATGGATAGGAACTTGAAGTGGATTTGCCGGAGTTGAGGATGCATAGGAAGGATATCCCCTTTCTATGTCAATATATCAATTTCCTTCGTCTTGTTTTTATTACGGTTGTCTATGGATACAGGTCACTTCACTATTTCGAAGAATTTAAATGGCCACAAAAAAAGGATTTAAAATGAGTAAAATCTCCAGGGTAATGAAGCCTACCTTTTCATATAATCCTCTTTAAAAATACTAATGTTTTTTAATTCATTTTTTCGCCGAATAACATTTCCAATATGTCATACTTGTCGTCTTTAACAAATCTTCAATATAGAGAACTCTCTAAATGGAATACAATATATTAAAACTGTCTAATGAACTCTAAATATATAATCTATTGTAAAAGGTCTATAGAATTCGTCCGGAAGTGACGTAAACGACTCAATATAGTAAAGTAAAATTGTACCATTGTTTTGTCTCTTCCGGAATACGTAATCCGTTGCCAAATGATATTTTGCACAGATTTAATCATTCACATCTTTGGAACCGCTATATTATCTTACCATTGTAATATTAATTGGATTACCTAACAGTCGTAATTTAATGTCGATTATAATATCGCATAACGCCATCTATCGAAAATTTATCGAATTTACGAGACAAAAGCGAAGTGACTTTCTGACACCAAAATGTCAGGTTAAAACATATGTCAAAGATAATGACAGGGATGTTTTTCACGGAGATTTTACTCTCAGAAACCCATAGTTAGAAAGCTTTGAATTAAACACAAATAGGCAACAATCCGTCATGTTTTATACGTTTTCATAAAAGGCATCATTAGCGACATCCACGCTTAGTGTCAAGGGCTAGCAATGTTAAAAGATTTGTATTTTCTATACGCATAGCCTTGACCAGCATCCCACAACCATTTGTAAGTTGTGGTCAAACAGTTCTACCTTCGTTATCTGATTTACTACCAAAGAAGACCATTACAAAATCATCTTAAACCAAGTTAAGTATGTAATAGATAGTCAGTGGCTCAAGCTGAGCAGGTCCTAGGTTCGAATCTAGGTTGTGTATGGAATTTGACGTTCCTCTGTTACGGCTTTGGATCGAAATTTACATTAAAGGCCTTGTACGATTTGTTTTGCTATGCAACGTATAATACGTAAGTAAATAACCTCCCACTCAGTAAAGAAGGAATAAACATTACTTGCTAATATTAAAACGCAATATAGCACACTGTGAAATTCTTAGTGTGGGTGAATGGATATGTATTAGGCCTAGGTTAAACATAGATAAAACAAGTTTAACTTTAGGTTTTCACTGCAGAAACATTTAAAATAACACATCTGTCTACCATTGTATAATTTTTTTAATTCAGATGTTACGAAGTTTGAATTTATGAAAGCTTTCAACAGACAATAATCTACAGATTAAAACGATTCATAATTACGTTTTACTTAAAAACTATAAAGTTTTGAAACTAGTAAATACTCGTAGCTTTTGGATGTCGTTTTTCAACACTTAAATTTCTAAATATACGTAAAAACAATAGTATGATGAAAACATCAGTCCAATGAGTAATGAATCAGACCTTGTTACACATTACTTGAACCCTTCTTTGCCGTTCACTTAAATGTTTTACGTTCACAAATAGTTTAGTTAATGAATTTTATTTCAAAGCGGCATCGAAAAGAAATGAATGGAATGAGTTAGGTCTTTCGTACACAAGGCAACGTAATCGAAACCGGGTGATTTAAGTCGCTAAGCGACCAATGCAATGCCATAGAGGTTCGTAATTAGCGCGCGTCGCCAACATTTCTAACCGTTATCGCTAAAGACAGTAGCTTGAAACCTGTTTGGCAAGATCGTCGTTGCAATTTTTAAGACGCCGGTGCAAATCTATACAGTTGCCATGACGCTATGAAGCATAAGAGACGCAAGTCTCGCGACGCAACCATACGATATTTGTTTGACGATTTACGTTACCTTGTTACAAAGAGCCTTAAGTACAGTCAAGGACCTTCGCGGTGTTCCACTTACAAAAAAATATATTGATGTCACTAATATTATAAATGCGAACGTTTGGATGTTTGTTAAAAGGCATCTTCGGAACTGCTTCATTGGATCTCGCTTAAATCTGGCATAGGTTTAGAACATATTCTATAAGAAAATATAGGCTCACAGACAGAGTCTAGTTATAAAAATGTTTGAAGAATGCAAAATAAAGGTCAATTTTTCAATAAAAAAAAATAAAAATGCAAAATATATCACAATAAAAAAATTTATTTCTATATAACATAACATCAGACCATAACCGTAGAATGAAATGACTGTATATTACATATTATATGTATACAATATACATGGCGATGAGCGGATGGGTCTCTTAAAAAAATGATTAGAGTAAATAAAGACTATTTTAGGTATATATTTATCCATTTAAATAAGCAACAGCGGAGTTAAACAAAGATTTTTTATATAACACTATTAAATAACTGAAGATTATCCTAAATGTTTTGACTAAAATCCTGCAAATTTATTTGGAAACACAAAACACACAATAGATAAATGTCGCACATTTAGACAACGGATTTTTGATGACTAATTTGAAAATAACCAAACAGTGTTATTTAAAAAAATATATTGAGCACTTAATAGGTATAAGTAACATTCCCTTTTTATAGAAGGAAGTTCTATTGTTAATAACAGTACCCAAAATTGGACTTAAAATATTAGGAAGAGACGAAAATTAAGTTATTGGTTACACAAAGCATTATAATAAAATATTTTATTTCTTTGTAAAAACTAATACTATTTTTTATGTAAATTTTGCAATACGTTACGGTTGTGTTTGGATAAAAAATTTCAAACAAAATTGGACTTTATTTCAAATAAAATATGGGTATAAATTCAGAGACCAGGTTACGCCATATTTGTTGTGAGGTTACATGAAATCGTCGTAGTCATCATCGAAGTTGCCGTAAGCGTCGTATTGGTTAAGATGGGCCTGAAAAATAAATGTATAGAAATCTTACTAATATTATTCCATGCGGACGGAGTCGCAGGCGACAGCTAGTCTATATATATATATATATAAATGAAAGTCGTGTTAGTAACACTATTTGTAATTCAAGAATGGCTTTACCGATATGGTTGAAAATTGGTAAGGAGATAGCTTAGAGCCAGGAGACGGACATAGGATACTATTTATTCATTTTTTTCGAATTTATGCAGCTTTTTATTAAACTTACTAATATTAAAAATGCGAATGTTTCAATGGATGTGATGTGGATGGATGGATATAATTTTTTAATTATAATAATTTCCTTAATAAATCAAAATCACCAAATAAGTTTTTTAGTTAACTTTCTATGGCTTATAATTAAAATAAAATTGTACGACAATTTAAATTGAATTCTTAAGGAAAAGTTTAAAAAAATCTGACAAATTTATATTGAGTATGTCAGGTCATCAATCTGCCTTTATCCCTATTGAGGGTTGACACAGTATGTACTCCTCCATACATCTCCATCGGCCGTCATATCCAAATCTACTTCCTTCCTATGCATATCCTCTTTCACACAGTCATACCATTAGTCAGGTAAAACAGTAAATAATTTTAATGTTATATTTTACATTTTAATACTAATGTTTCACAACAGTGTAAACTAAAATTATACTTACATTGTCTCCTTCAACTTTTAATTTAGCTTTACCCTTGCCCTTGGCGGGTTTCTTTGCCTTGTCGCTCTTCTCAGCTTTCTGTTTCTCAATGTAAAGGTTATCCACTGTCATCTTTATCCTTTTTATATCCAATGATGACACTGCAAATAAAATTAAATAAAGATAAATAATATTTTATTTAGACCAATACCAAAAGTGGACCAGACTCCTTATGGATTCTCGTACACTTGAAAGTATACAATAGCAGCAAATAGGCAAGTTTTGACAATATTTTTGTCAAAATGTGACAACATGAGGTGATTGACACAAGTATGAGATCTAATTTGGACAATGGTAATCAAAAAATCTATGTATGTTTGACTGTAAACTAATGGATAAAGGTTTTAATAAAACTTTGGTAGGATGTTTGATGAGCACCAGGAGAGGAGTTACTCACATAAAAAATAACAGACAAATTGATAACCTCCATCTTTTTGAAATCAGCTAAAAAGAACAATACTATATATTTTAATATTGTATATACACATGGGAGTCAACCAACCCGCACTGGGTTAGCATAGTTGACTAAGACCTCGTCATCACTAACTTAGGGTAGGCTTCGAGCCCCTAACTGGGGACATACAGTGAGCTGATAATATATACTTACTTTGTACAATAATGTTTTTGACAAGATCATCAACAAATCCAGGGAACTCTTCCTTGGCTTTGTAGATATTGATCTTTTTGCAAAGTAATTCCCCAAACTCTGCAAACTCCTCCTTGTTTGTCGGATGGAAACTGTCCAGTTTACCTCCGCCACCTTCAGAAACGCCTGCAGACAATATACAAAACTTATAATTCACTCTCATCCAAATCAAAAAAAAAAAACTGTAAATCTCTCTTAAATAACTTTATATCACCTATGTGCATTATTGTAAGTTTGAAATGTAAATTTTGAACATAGAATTTTGGTTGTCTATCAAAATTTACAATTCCTCTTTCTAAAGTTACTTAATTTAAAAAAAATAATCCAAAGGTGTGAATTGCAAAATTGTGAATGTAGGAGCAATCAATTGACAAGTAGCCTACATGTTCTTCTAGTTGTCATATAGCTATGCCAAATTTCATCAAGATCCACTGAGCCATTCTGGAGATACCTTTAAACAAACAGCAATCCTTCTATCTAAACATTTGCACTTATGAGTAACCCTTGTTCCAAGTGTAAACCAGAGTTTTGTAAACAAAAGGTACTAACATTTTACATTATAACACATTTAGTTCTAATTAATAAAGATTTTCTTATCAAGTGTCTTTGCCGATAATCCCAACTGTTATTAAGTGGGAATGTGTTCAACATAAGTTATGCACTAGCTTAGTACATCTTACTAACATTAGTATGATGCAAATGTTTGGATGGATGGATCCAGGATGTTTGTTACAAGATATCTCATGAACAGCGGCACAGATATTGCTGAAATTTGGCATAGATGTAGACCATAGTCTGGAAGAACACATTAGCTACTAATTTTTTTTAATTCCGCATTGATGGAGTCTCAACCTACAGTTATAATATATAAGTTACCAAATGTTTCCATGGCGAGTCGCAGGTCCGATTCTTCTTGCAACTTCTGTTGCCGGAGTTTCTCGGCTAGCCTTTCTTCAGGTGTGAGCTCTTCCAGTGCCTTTTCTGCTGCCATACGTTCAGCTTTCTCTTTTTCTAAGCGCTGAAATTATCATATTACACAATTAAATTTGATTTACTATAAAGAACATAGCTGTTTGATTACAAATGTTCATTATCACGTGTCAATACTTTACATCAAAGACTTCGATTACTGGAAATTGTTAAGCAAACTTTCTAATAATCAGAATAGTGTGCATTGATTTTTTTAAAATACAAAAAGCTATATAACTATAACATAAACCTTTTTAAGTTATTAAAAATCATGATCTTTTAACTAAATTAAAATTTACTAATGGCTCAAAATAAACGATTGTATGATCAACGACAATTTTTTCTAAAAAAAAAAAGTTACAATATGTTGATTGTCTTGGAATTATAATCAATAGAATTACTCCATATGTTTAGTGAGAAAATGGAATTTATTGCCACACTTCAATTTAATATATATCACTACTGCTTTTGATCTGACCTTGTCATAATCTAAGTATGTGTAATACATACAAAATTAGAGAATGTTACAGACTCACCTCTTTTTCTGCTATTTTGTCTTGTATTTTCTTTTTAGGCTTTGGTTGAGGTGGAGCAAGATCCTTTTTCTCTTCATCTTTTTTTTCTTCCTCCTCATCCTCCCAACTTTCCTGCAAAATAAAGTTGACGTCAACACGTAGGCAAGGTTGAGGTTATAACAGCTAATCAAAGTTAAATCCAAAGAACCTTTTACACATGCCAAATGACAAACTAAATAAACACTTGGCAGCTGTTTCACTTACCTTTACGACCTCTTCCTCATCTTCGCCTTCCCATTTATTCGAAGACGTCAACGTGGTCGGCAATTTAGGCTCAAAGTTATCTGCGTCTAGAAAAAAAATTCCCGTTGTTATCGTATTTATAATTGTACCAAAAATATCTACAAAAATTTACACGTACCCCAAGACATATCGGGATCCATGGTTGTCGATTTTTTGTTAGCACCAATCCGATTTTGTTGCCTTTTCACGTGAAGACAAAATCAGACAGAGGCAACTTGCGGGTTTTTTATCACAAGATGTCTCCAGGGTCGACTGAATTACAAACAATACACTCAAGCGGATTTTGTCAAACGAATGTGATATTTCTGCAATATCCGCGACCGAATTGAAAAACAACGCACAAATGACATAATTTGGGTGAATATACGACAGAATTACAATCAGAACTTGTTGCGTAAAAATAAGACTCCATGGCAGACGATAATTCTCGAATCACTAAAATTTCAATATGGCGGAATTTAATTCAGTGTTGCCGTTGCCACATTGCCATAACGAAAAATACTTGAAGCTCCAGATTATTTTTGTTCATAAGGAATTATATAAATAAAAAGAAAAAAAAACGTGGCAATATTTGTTTTTTTTTCTTGTTATATTATTTTGAAAGTTACGCGGATAAATTAATAGATGAGCCGTTGCTCAACGGTTTAATTTTAGGTTAGTTGAACTTTTGAACCGGTTCACAGCGGATTTTCACCCGTTTCTCAATCATTATAGTTATCTTTTTTTGCTGATTTTACAAAATTATAACATGAAGATGTAATTTACGTAATAAGAGCAAAATTTTTTAAATTTTCTTTAACATTCAAATTGAAAAATTAAAGCCAACTAAATAAAATCATAGCTTCCTAGATTTTAAATGAAACCTTAGATAAGATACAATATAAGCCGATACATACATAAAGAGGGTCTCAAATCAATTCTTTTAAATAAATCTATTTTATAATGGCTAAAAGAAAAATAGAAATATACATAGATGTCTATACCGAAAAAGACTTTGATTACCTACTCAATAATTATAAGGAAAATATTATTTGTAAGTTATATTTAAAAAAAATTGTATAAGGACTACTAATAATAATAATAATAAAGCCTTTATTGCTGAAGATAATTAGTTAGACAAATTTTCAAACATTTTTTTTTTTTAGTTACATTAACAGTAAGTAATATATATCAAAAAAGGACTACTACTACTACACTAAACGAAGCTTGTGATATCAACTAAGAAGGAACAATCAACTTCACGAATCGAACAATGTTTAGACTTGAGTTGGCACGTCCGGGCATTAGGAAACTCACATTTCCGGCGTGCCAAATTAAATATAAGAACTGTAGGATCTTTATTTGCTCTCAGGTGCACAAATATACTGCAGTTATTTCGGTTATTGCACAGCACTCGATCATCTTTTCTTGAAAATAAAATTGGATTGGAGTGACGGACAAGCTGTTCTTTTAAGAGTACGTAGAAGTTTTTTTTAATAATTAATTCTAATATTAATAATGGGACTTCGGATATGATATTTAGACGTAACTTTTAATTGAAGCTTAGTTTGAATTATGTACATACAGGTATAAATTATTTTTTACAATAACTACGCAAAGAGTATATGCAATAGAACAAAGGGTTATTTAGTCTATATCAGCTTGCCACAGATTACAAACAATTATATTCTAAGAAATGATAACAGGAGCGGCCACCCTGCTCTTGTTACCATTTTGCAAGTCATCATTTGATATCGAATGCTCATAATATATAACATTGTTATGCTTTATTTCACTATTTGTAACTTGATTGTTTATAACCTACAATTAATAGGTGAATAGTATAGCAATTTTTTTAAGAGACGACACCATCGACTTCTATATTTCACTAGAGAGGTTATAAGGCGTGGTGTGGTATTTTGTGTCTATTTGATTTTCGCGATTTTGACAATGTTGCCATCATCGTCTTATTTCCTGTATAGAGATCATTGCATGATAGGCACAATTTGAACATCAGTTTATTTATTGATACAATTGATACAAATTAATGTTCCGGTAGGTTTTGCACTACCGGGCTAGAATTTGAATATTACTCGATAAAACTTTTTATTACAGGTTGCGGCCGATGAAATCGATTCTCTAGAAAGATTTAGGGGTCACAGTGAACCTGTGTTTTTATTCATTCTGGTATGTTATAGTTTTAGCTTTTAAATAACCTAACGTAATATAAAAATACAACACTTAGATAAATCTTTCAGAATAGAAGAGTCTTAAATGTATTTCGCGGCGTTGATTATGTTACATTTGGAGAAGTCGCGAAAAAAGAGATCGAATATTTTAAGCAAATGAAAGAAGGTTGCCATATAGAAAGACCAACGTTTGCCATAGACGAAGCAACACCTAATGAAATTGTAGGTACTTATTTCAAATTAGTAAAATGGTAGTAATTACATGATTACTTTTATGACAACAAACTTATGATAAGTCTAAAACTATTATATTTAGGAATGGCTGAACGCCCGTAAAACGGAAAGAGAGGAAGTAATAGCGACAACGTTAGCTCTAAAGGTCTCGCGTCAAGAAGCCCGTAAAAAACACCGCGCTGAGCTAATGGTACCTCACTTACGGCACCTCAACTTCGTGCTGTACTGGCCACACACAACACACGCCCATCCTGAACTCTACGAGCGATGGGGTCCACACAGTTGAGTAAAACTTAAGTTAATAATATGCTTGGTCTCTTTTCTAATCAATCTGCTTGTGTTGCCTTGTTGACGTTACATCAACTTCGTTCTAGACTAGTTATGGGCACCTCAAGCTTAAAGACGATGGGTCCTAAGGTGTCTTATACAATCCACATTTCTGTACTGTTAACTAAAATAGTTTTTCATCGGTTCATATTAACGAATTATTTTATTTGCAACTTGGCAGATATAATAATGGTGGGTAGAGAGGAGATACAGCTGACAAAGGAGATGGCCGAAGACGTGTTGTACGCAGGCGACGCACCCGTCAACGAAGCCTCCATGTACGAATTGCTGTCAGCACCGGCACTGGCTATTTGTTTTAGAATATTGGATACTGAAAGGAATTTCGTTGGTAATTAATATTAATAAATTAAATAATAGTATCAATAGGTGGTGGCTTTAACTCCAAGAATGATACAAGGTGGTGCGAGGCCTAGGAAGTTTCTCTTCGGAAGTTATTGACGGAACCCAAAACTCTGGTTACTGCCGCTCTCAGAGTTTCATAACCCTAACTCGACGACTCTTAGTGCGGCATAGACTCGTAGTTAGATTTCATAATAAAATGAAATGATACATGTAAAAATTCTTCTTAAGCTATACTTATCTTTTATTAAAGAACTGGTAAGGAAGATTCTCTACGAAGAAATACCTCCCATAGATGAATCTAAACCAATATCTGATCAACCACCGCAGAAAACGGCTTTCGATTTGTATAAATCTTACAGTCTGACCAAGGAAGAGATATTAGAGACACGTCGAGAAGAAAGAGATAGGAGAAAGGTAACAAATATGTTAATGTAGGATTTACTGTCTTTGAAAAAACTTAAGTAACTGACTAAGGATGCAGGTTGATGTTACACGAGCGATGCGTCGTCAGTTTTCGGACAGTATGCAAATGCAACAGAACCACGTGCGATTTGTGTAAAGAGCTAAATTGTTTCTATATTGATATTATATTTAAAATTGAAATTCAACTTTACTGTTCCTGTTTTAAGGCACAGGCTAGGGAAAGTCGTGCGCGACGTTTATCTGAAATGCAGCGAATGGCGCGCCAAGCCATGGAAGATACTATTGAGGCTAGGCGTATAGAAAGAGAGGCAAAGAAGATTGAAATATTAAAAGCTGGCGTATGTATATTGTTAGTGGTGGGTTAGTAGTTAAAAGGGCTTGTAGGATACGCTAGGAGTGCTTCGGACACTAGCATGGGTAAAGAACACTACAGACGACCGCCAACGATGGTGTCTCGGGTTATACTGACTATGACTATTAATCAAATCGTACTACATAACATTTAAAGAGACTTCATAAACATTATTTTTATACCTTTGTTTTAATTTGAAAACTAGTAACTTCATATGGAATCTACTACAATTTTTTAAAAGCTAATTAATTTGCAGAATTTAAAAGCACTTGAAGAATTTGAACGGAGTTCATTGGATATAGAAGTGGATATTGTCATACCAGAGGTATTTTTGGATTATTTTCACCATAAGTAGCGTAGCATAGGTTTCTATTACCTATCCAGTTTTTACAATACCTATTACAAATATTTTCTAAAAACGTACAATATTATGCGTGCTTTCAATATGTCAAATATATGGCCAAACTCGAACTAAGTCATATTTACTTATCCTAGCAGTTAGCAGTAGCAGCTTTTAATTTACTTTTAAAATTCGAAGGTACAACTGCTATTAAGTAGGATTTCTATTAATCTAATTAATCAAATCGTCTAAGTACAATTTAAGGCATTATCCGATGAAGAATTAGAAGCAAGCAGCGAGGAAGATGACGAAGATGAATATTTTCCACCGGCCGGTCTTCTAATACCGGGTTTCTACGCTCCACCCAATGAGATTGCTAAAGTTAATGGATTAGCAGTACTATTTCCTAAAGTAAGGAAGTTGTATGCACCAAAATTATTTTTATGTATAGTGTCAAGCTTTATTGCTCCTTACCAATTCACACGAGACGCTACGCTGGATAAAGAGCCGATTTTAGAAACATATTTTGAAAGTTTTTCTTGGACACCTTTATGATATATGTCTTATAGGTATGCTTTTAATGTCATGTCAACACCAGTAAAATCATTCAAAAATTACTACAATTTTATCTTTTATAAAGCGTATGAATAGTAAACCAATCAAGGCAACAAATAATACTTTATTTGTCGTAGATTGTTCTGGAAAGTGTTACCCCCCAACCAGAGTTTCTTCCACCGCATGTGTTAGTGTTGCTTGACATGACGAAGAGGTACAATGCTGTGGAGATATTGTCAAAGCACACGTCTGCTGTAATACATGTAAATGACGTTTCTTTAGTAATAGTACTGATCTACATAAATGGATAGGCGATTGTTGGTAATGACAGCTTTGTTGCGTTCCGAGTTATATGCGTTTGGCTAAAGTCAAATAGGCACAAAATACAACGTCTTATAGCCAGTCCATTTATAGAGGTCAGTGATAGTAGCAGACTTTGTTTGAATTGTAGTTTTTCATAAGCTTATAGATACAATAGTCAGGGGACTAGACTAGGGCCGCGGACGAGAGCGAAAGCGTGCCCGTGGTCCCGTCCCGATGCGTTGGAGGAACAGAGGGGTTTAGTGGGTATGCCTCCGCTATGGAGGAGAATCCCACATAACTACCGCGTCCCCCCCGGGGCGCGGAGTATGCATAAAGCATTCCCCTCTGAAAAAAAAAAAAAGGGGACTAGACTAAGAAGGGCAGCTGCCCTCACCCTTTCATGTGGCATACTAGCTGGGGGAGGGGTAAGGCGGGGTGGTAACATTCTTCTACCGTTTGTTTACGGTATTATTTGGTTTTCAGATTGGGATATTTCAGTTGACTGATCCTCCGTTTTCTAATAGCTTACACGTTGCGTATAGTGTAAAGCAGTTTGAGAGTCTTCAATTAACCCCTAATCTGTAAGTATTTGCGTCAGTACTAAACTAAAACTTATCACACTTTGGTTATGAATCAGTTAAATTAATCAGTAGGATAAGCTTAGTTAAGCCCTGATGATGATGATAATACATAGAACGTGATACGTTACATATTGATTTTCACATGTACATTTAGCCGACGTTCTTACGGTGAAGGAAAACATCAACAAGGAAATTGAAATATTTGTGTGAAGTCAACCAATCCGCATTGGATCAGCGTGGTTGACTATGGCCTAGTCACCCCTAACATAGAGTAGGCTTAGTCCCCTTCAGTGGGGACGTATAGTAAGCTGATGATGTTGGTTACTTGAATAATTAATAATAATAAATCTTTTATTCAGACACATGGTCCATACAAAACAAAAAACACAAATTCAAATTCTAGCACAAAAATAAAACATAAAATTCTTCAAAGCACATGTAGACGTGTCCACATGGCCAGCACTGGAGAGCCCAATCCCACTGTATCCACAATGAGTTGCAAGTAGCTGTTGGTGCTGTCCCGCACCTGCCTCATCAGGCATGCTGCTCTCTTCCTAATCAATGTGCGAAGCCGACAACACCAGCATCAGCAAACATCCCCGACGCGTTGCAGAAGCGCGGCAGCCCTTACAGCGCCCAACATTAATATGCACTGTATGATTTGCAGAGACAACTTAAAACTAGCAGTGATGTTGTCGGTACAAATCGACTTGCCTCTCTTAGGCCTTATGGATCTTAGTCCTTGTCATGTAAGCCGCGATGCGGCCGCGGGAGAGGCGGAGTGCGCAGCCATCTTTCCTGTAGACTACGGCGATGATTACCCAGAATTTGAAGACTTCGATTTGCCTTGAAGTATTTGTAGACTAGCCAATAAATTTTGTTCTTAGTTACTTAGCCCGGGTCATAGACTAGTAGCTAAGTGGAAATAGGCTAACTTTTTAATCTTAGTAAATTTAAATACTTCTTCACATCATGTAAATTGTTTTTTAGTTCATTAAAAATGGAATAATAATTGCTCAAAGAGAGTCTCTCCAAGTCCTGCATAAAATTTTATATTATATTAGGTCGTAAGATTGGAAATAAAAGACATTTTATTGTTATATTTTATTACACAATATTGAAAACAGAGTTGAAATGACAAATAGTCTTAAACAAACAAGAGTTATAAATGTTAAACACTGGAAATCTTTATTAGATTGATATGAAAAAGTTAATTAAGCTACATTAGCTTTGGAGTCATTCAGTTTGTCCGCCTCCAGGAGAACTGAACGCCAAATGTATTTTCTCAAATAAGAAGTTTGTTCTCGAACAGCTTCCAATATTTTTTGACTGGTCAATAAAAGTCTTTCATCCGTTATCATATTGTGGTCGTCTCCTTCGTTCTTGGATCCTCGGTATAGGTTTTTGGGACCCGGAATGCATGGTATACCATTCAAAGTATTTTCTTCCATTGGAGAATTGATAACAGCTGGATGCATTTTTGAAAATCCGTTATTGTAATCGGCCAGTACATTTCCCAACCAATCGCATGACAAGTTATTTCCATCGATGTAAACAATGAGATCGGTTTTGTGATTGAGCCAAGCTTTACTATCCAGACTGTTCATGTGATTGTACCTAAGCGAGAGGAATTTCAGATACTTCAGATCGAGTAAAACCGCTGAATCGAGTGAAGAAATTTGATTATATGAAAGGTCAAGGTTTACCAGAGAGTTCAGTCCACGAAACACACCATGATTGACATTTTTTAAATTATTGTGGGATAATCTTAAAGTATGCAAATGTTGTACACAATAGAATGACGATGGGTTGATAGTTTCAATATTATTTGAACTTAAATCTAGATTAGTGAGAGTGACAGGTAATTGTAATGATTTTTCGTTTAAACCAGTGATAAAGTTTTTGCTCATGTCAAGCTTTAGGAGTGCGCGATGATATTTTAACTTTATCTGCGATGGATCGGTGATTTTATTTGAACGTAGAATCAATTCAATAAGGCCTTCAGCTTCTCTAGGTGCTATTATGAACATGTATAAATTGTTATTCGACAAATCTAGTATGCCTCCTTCGGCATGGAAATTTATGTGGAAATTCACCACTTCTTGTATATCATTTTGGGTAAAATTTAAACTTTTTAATTTATTGGCATATATAAGGCTTTTTGTTGGTAGATTTTCGAAACGATTATTAGATAAATCAAGATTTTGTAAGTTGTTCATGTGCGAAAATGTTTGAAATTCTAATCTACTTATGAAATTGCCGCTTATATTGAGAAATTTAACGTTTGATAAGTGTTCACTATTCACTAAGAAAGTGATTAAATTGTTATTTGAAATATCAAGAGATATCAAATTTATAACATATTGGAATGCATTGTATTCAATGATGCTTATATTATTATTGGATAAATCAATTTGGGTGGAAACGTCTACTAAATCTTTATTTATCTTAAGCATATTTTCTTCGGAAGTAGCATTTCTAATAACCGTTAATCGATTCCCTGAATATGTAATTCTACAAACTGTGTGACCCTCAAAGTGGTCCCAATGTTTAAAAAACAATTTAGGGAAGAATTCTATGTTGTTATTTGATAAATCTATTGTCTCTAAATGGTATATTGTTTTATCTAATGTTGCCTCATCTATTTTTGTAATATCGTTGTCATTCAGAAATAAATGTTTCAAATTTAAAAGTTTCTTATTTATAGCGCCATTTAAATATTTTATATTATTATCGTTTAGTTTAAGTGTTCTAAGACTTGTCAGGTTATTGAATGGTTCTTCATTTAGATCTTCAATTAAATTGTTTGATAAGTCTAATTCTACCAGACTGATAAGTTCTTGAAATACGAAACCGGTCACTTCTCTGATTTCATTATAAGAGAGGTAAAGTTTTTTCAATCTGTTTGAATCCGTGAAAACGAATAAATCATCGATTTCCGATAATCGATTGTGTGATAAGTCGAGGACATTTAAACGGCTTAGGTATTGAAAGGGACGACCATAAATATGTTTCATATCCAAGTTAGTTAGTTGCAAATATTTTAGCTTCAACGTGTATTCTAAAAATGAAAGATTTGTCTGTGGCCAGGATCCGTACACGGCTAGTGAAGTTATGCTTATAAGAAATTCTGTATCCGTTATATCTACACTAAAGTTTTGATCGACGTTTTTGAGAGTTAGGTCAACTATGACATCGATATTAATAGAACCTTGACACTCCTGGTCGAGTACAGCGCCTTTGATTGTATTATAGCATTTCATTTGATATGTGCAATAACCAAGGCGGTGGAAATCCTCCTTGGGGCAGCTGCTGGCGGCAAGCGAAGCTGACAGCAACAAGAGCAGATACTTCGCAACTGTAAGACAAAACAAAACACATTTCCTTACAACAATTAAGATTGATGATTGTTTTAAAGATGCGTAGACCGTTGCAATGATTTGTTTTATTTGAAATTATGAAAAAAAAATTGAATAAAATTATATAAATGTTAGAAAAGCTTAATCTTTAATGTGAGTATTTATAAATTGTGTTACAAACTTACTAAGGAACATGCTTGGACCGATTGCTGAACGCCTTCCAATAAATCTGAAACGAAATATCGATATGTTTATAAAAAAGCAATAGGCATAAAGTAAAGTAAACATTGTTGCACATAAACAGTAGTCGTTTGTTTGTCGAATCTGTATTTAGTAGTTGATTATTCATCTAAATATCTTAAAAACAGCATAGATACCTAATACAGTTATCAGAAAAAATATTGTCAACCTAAGTTGACTAGGTCTAGACATGCTTTAAAAGGTTATGGTTAAAAAAAATGAACCTCGAAATATTTAAATTGAAACATAATCAATTTAAACCTATGTGCATTTTGAAAAACAATGAATAATCTTATAAATTTATTACCTACTAGTTATATTAAATGAACTGAATAAAATGATTAGCGTTAGCATAGTTTATGAAGCGAGCGAAAATTTTAATCGACGCCATTTTTTCAATTTCAAATTACTCCAATCCTAAATTAAATTAACATAGTAACTATTTAAATTTATTAAGAAAAATAATGTAATTTATTGTAAGTATTTACTAAAGTAGCTACTTACTTTTAATTAATTTCCATGTGACACACTGGTGATAGAAATCACGGACGATGACAGAGTGCGGTCAGGTTAGGTGTAAAGTTCGAAGCTCGGATTTTGCTGACCTTACATAAAAGGAACACCGTGTTTATAACAAAGAATATGTCATCACAGATGTCAAAATAAATTTATCTATACCTTTCCATTATAAGGTGGCAACATAGCGAATAGCCACTTGAATTCGCCGACATAGCGAAGCGATCGCTGTCCGCATCCATCCATAATTGCAGTTGCGTTGCCTTCCGTTAATCGACAAAGGAGAGTACGCAAAGAAAAGGGATATATTCTCTTCCAGAATTTACTTATACTTAAAAAAAAGAGTGGGAAGGGAAAGAAGAGTAAAATTAAGCCTCGATACGCACACTCATTTGACGAAACGCGCAATTGCTTCTAATGCCTGTCTTCTGTGTGGTCGTGGTATTTCACTGGGCGAGTCCACTTACACATATTTCTATCTTATTTATTAGAGAGAAAGTACCTAAGAGTCGATAATATATGTTTTTGTGTGAATACTTCGGCAATGGCCTGAGCAAATTTACAATGTCGCAAAAAAAACGTTAAAAGTTTATTTTATTAAATTCTACTTATACTTGCAGCTGTGGTCGTCCATTTACCGAATTTCGACCACAATTCATAATCAAAGTTTTTTTTTTACTTTTTTCTTCAACACTTTAATGGTGTATTGTAGTAGGAAGTTAATTTTTTTTACTGTACTAACTCTTTGACAAATAGTTTAATTTGAATGTGTGAATCTATGTTTATTATCTTCATTTGTATGTGTGCATCTAAATTCTTGGAGTGTAAATACCAGGTAGCTAGCTACAAAATCTTAGTAAGCATAGTTATTTCGCATGATTCCCAAACTTTGATGTACCTAATATTAATTAGTGTAACCTAACTAATTGTTTGTCTAATAACACACTAAACTACAGACCTTAATTCGAATTCATATACTAGATAAAATAATATGAAATATTAAAACACAAAAATCGGAGTAAAAGAACACCAATCTAGTTTAGATGGATAGATGTTTGTTAGAAGGTTTCTCTGGAACGACTCAACGGATCTTGACGAAATTTGGCACAGAATATAGTCTGTAAAAACACATCGGCTGTTTACAAAGTTTTTTTAAAATTCCGCGCAGACGGAGTCGGGCGACAGCTAGTTTCTAATAAAGACGTAACGAAAATAAATAATTACTTTCTCTAGATTGATTGTTTTTATAATCATAATACAAAGATATATGTAAACATAATCATGCCTTCGGAAAATATCTTTTCCTCTATTTAACCACCTATTACTCGGGTAAAAATAGTTTGGGAACTGTCGATGTTTATATTTGAAGCATTGAAAATAGATCCTGTCACTTTGTAATGCGCGCCATTGTTATAAATGCATGACGTAATGTATCACCAACGGTCAACTTATATTTCACCTTAATTCTTATCATCATGAACCTACCCAAAAATCTATAGTCTGATTGTTGTGGGTTTTTTTTATATTATAATATGTGTTGGGGAAGTGCATTATGAAAAGAAAAAAAAATAATTACTTATTATTCGTACAGAAATGTTACCAAATGTAAAACTGCAAAGCTGAGGAATTCATACTTGTAACAACACATATAAACATTATTGCACACATGCAAAGCAGTACGTCGCTAAAAGATGTTGTGGTATTTTTCTCCAAAAATGGACAATTTTGGTCATACTAGGATTCGCCATAAAATGTACAAAATGTTTAAAAATAAAATAAAATACAAAGCAATCAAACTATAAAGGATTCAAACTTTAATCCATTGCTGTTAAAGAGGTTAAGATTGAACGAGTTTATTTCTTCTTCTTGCCGCAATTTATTGCAAAATAAAGAAATACGATCAGTCAGGGTGAGGAGATCAAGTCACATTAGATTAATAATGTTACCTCAAAAATAAAAATAAAAACACAAAAATTATAAATTTATGGTATTATGGCTGTCAAACGCGACTCGGTCCGCGCGGAATTAAAAAAAATTAGCCTACGTGCTCCTCCAGGATGTGTTCTACATCTATACCAAATTTCAGCAAGATCCGTGCAGCCGTTCTGGAGATATCTTCAACCAAATATCCATCCATCCATCTAAACAATCGCAATTATAATATTAGTAAAGATTCTATTTAATTATGTATTTAGTTATGTACAAAGTTATTTTAATACTTTCTATGTAATATTATACGTAATAAATGTGAGAATGGCAACACTATTCAGGGGAAGTCCCCAATAGCGTTTCTTAAACGATAATCTGTGGGTCATGTGTCAGTATCCGGTAGTACTATCAAGCACTATCAAGTTTCAATAGAGCGGTCTTTTACTGAATTTAATAACTTTCCTTATAAAATGTTTTTGTTTTTTTTATTCATTAAATTCTAAATTCCAAGTAATGGCCTTTTGCCAATGAAAATGTTTGAACATCGAACATTAGAAAGAGATTACCCGCTTATTTTAGTTTAGTAGAGCGTTGTCTTTGTCACACACTATAATGCGACTCTGTATCGGTTTCCATTTGCGCGGCACTTTCTTTGACACATATTGTTGTCTCTGTCTCTTCAAAGAGTATGTGAGAGATGACGGTATGTGTGACTGCAGACCACAATAATATAAGTTAAAGAACGAATGCTTGATATATATTAACGTCCAATAGAGCAAGCTAGGGATATAAATTTATCAGCAAACTATGCATTCGGTTCTGGCTGTTTTTACAATTACCAGTGAAACTATTGTTCTACTTTAGAAAAAAAAAATGCTTTTTATTTTTCAGGGGACACCCGGATTTGAACCAGGGACCTATCGATCTGCAGTCGATTGCTCTGCCGCTGAGCTATATCCCCGATATCTCAACCGATCTTAAATTTAATTAAGAACAAGACTATAGAAGTATTTTCACTAAGGGTTATACTGACATGATTGTATTGCTATTATTATTGCTGTCTTTGTTTATTCAAAGTGAATAAAAGAGAGGGCAATATATATTAATACAAGGTTCACAATAGTGTAGAATAATAGCAACACGCCTTAATCAATTAAGTTGAAGGTTATTTTCCGTTGGACCGATTGGCCTACCGATCAATCGGCTCAATGGAATTTTTCCCTTTGGACCGAAACACCCAAGTTCAATTAATTTGGTTAGGTAGAGCGTTAAAATGTCGTGAGAGTGGCAGATAGATGTGTATTTTTTTATTTGTGATGTTTTTAGTAAAACTCGTCTTTTTCGTGGATTAAATATAAAAGCACGACGTAGAAACAGAAAAGTAACAACAATTCAGTGTTTTTAAATTTTTAAACCGGACGGTACTTAAGTGTGTACTTTATTTTCATTCCGGTTGAAATCTTTTTGTTTAATGTGAATGAAATTCCTAGAGCGACATTTTACTGGCCATGACGTTTTTATTTTTCATTTAAAAAAATGTACACAATTTAATCCACTGACCTCTATAAATGGACTGGCTGTAAAACTTAGTATTTTGTGCCTATTTCATTTTCGTCATTGTGGCGCTGATTGGAACTAATAATATAGATAGAATTAAGTGTCGAACTTACCGAAAGCTGTCATTTCCAAACAATCGCCTATCCATTTATAGCGTTAACCTCATGGATTTTTTTCTTTAATTGGTTCGGCAATTTCGGCCAATGACTCGAACTGAAAATAAGTCGAATTTTAAGAAATCTCCTAAAGTAACTGGGATCGGGTGAAATATAATATTATAATTAATACGAGTGCTTACAATAAATCTCAAATTAAAAAAAATCTAGAGCATACCGACCCTCAAAAGATAAATATAAGGATGTATGTTAATTATACACACGTTTTTTTTTTCTCTCAAATGTTTTTAAAACAAATAGATACCACTTGCTATAACAATCCAGTTCACAAATTATTTATAACTGAATTTATAATTTTATTTGTCATAGCTTTAAATTAGCACGAGGTCAATGTCCTCTTCCACAGACTAAGTAACAAAGCGCACGAAATTAATTATCATTTTCTTGAAATGTATTCAAGTTGTTTAACAGCACAGAGTAACAAGATGTCTGTTTGTTTGTCTTAATTAGAATTCCAGACATGTTCCAAAACTTCTCGTTCAGCAATAAGTTGGTAAACCCGTCATGATTGTAGTAAGCAAAAGTATTTTATTTTCAAAACTTTACATCGTAATCGAAGTAAAGAAATTTTAAGGCTAAAAATCCTCGTAGATTCGATAGTAACTACGCATAGTAAGAAGTACAAAAATGGATAGATCAAGCTTAGTAAATTTCTATTGTAATCCTGAAGCTGGTTAGTTATAGATGCAGTGGAACAATAATGTTACTAGAAATAAGTATAAATAGACCAATAATCTATGTTTTTTTTTATATCATAAGATGGCAAACGAGCGAGCGGCCACCTGAAATCGCTGAAATAGCGAAGTGACCGTTGCCCATAGACATATGCAATTGCATATGCGTTGCCTACCTTTAATCGACGGAGGAGAGGATGCACAGAAAGAAAATATCTTCCATTTCCATGCATCCTCTCATCCGGAAAGTCCACTTCCTCTTCCCATCCTTTCCTTATAAGAAAAAGGCTGGGAAGGGAAAGAGGACTAAATTAGGCCTTCGGGACGCACACTCATCAGACGAAACGCGGAATTTCTTCCACTTGACGCCTGTCTTCTGTGTGGTCGTGGTATTTCACCGGGCGAGCCGGCCCAATTCGTGCGAAGATGTTAAAGCGGGCTCTACCACTGTTAAAACTATTTGTTATTATATTGCGCAATGAATAATGGAATTATTAATTTACTTCTTATTTTTTTTTTCAAATAAATATTGAATTATAAAATTTACATTATGTAAAAATAAAAATCTTACAGAATAACTGAGATATGCATCAGATTGTAGACTTACTTTGAAAATTATTCTAGGAAAACCATCCTTTCCATTTTCCAAGCTGACAACGTTAAGCTTCGAATATATTGCAAATTTTTCAAGATGCAACGCAGCTTATGGTTGTTCAAAGATTTACTCCATTTTGTTTTACCTCTTACTCTAATAAATTATCAAGAAAAATATTAAATTGTATTATATTAAATAGTCACAAAAAGCGTTTGTGGCGTAGTTATATAACATTTATAATCTGCACGTTCTGGGTTCGTTCTCACGTAGAATGTAATGTTCGAATTTCGTGTAAACTATTGTTAAATAATAATCTGCACTTTAAAAGAGATTCGAGGATCAAGAAGTTCAAGGAGGTGTTAGACTAACCAAATTGTGTCATCAAGTATTTGAGTTGACCAGTGATGACGTAATTGTCAACTGTATGACATCGCATGTGGATTTCGATGACGATTTCCGCAAGCTGTCAATCAAAGTATCAGCATCGTAGAAGTCAGAATCATGACGTAATTGGAAATGTCACATTTGTTACGTTTGATTTGACTCTAGATTTGAATATTGCACGAACTATTGTTAGAAATTAGTAGTACCAAATACAGTAAATTTTACAAAACTTGTGTTCTTAATAAATATTACTTTTGACAAGTAAAGAGAAGAATTAATAATCCTAATTAAAACTACATCATCAGCTCACTATACGTGCCCACTGAGAGGCTCGGAGCCTACCATAAGTTAGGTGTGATTAGGCCATAGTCAAGCACGTTGGCCAAGTGTGGGTTGGTTGACTTCACAGATATCTTTGAATTTCTTCTCAGACATGTGCAGGTTGCATCACGATGTTTTCCTTCACCATAAAAACCTCGGATAAATTTACATATTAAATTAAAACTAATTGAAAATAATATAAATATAAAATTATAGGATTAATTATTGGAGGCGATGTCGAAGAGTTGAGGCCTTTGTAAAAACAATGACAAACATAATAATTTTTTTCATACAATTGCTTTGGATTAAAATATATCATGGTTACGATTCAGAGGAATCTGAATTCTTGCGTTATTTTAACATACAAATAACATAAAAGGTTACGTGTTTGAAATAAAAATGTAAGAGCAAATCGAACTGCTATTCATTGGTAAGAGGGGAACATGAACGTGGCTGAAGTAGCAGACTCTGCCTTATGAATACGTATAGAAACTATCTGCGTCTTTTATTTAACACTAGCTATTGCCCGCGACTATGTTCGCGCGGAACTAAAAAAACTTAATTAAGCCTATGTGTTCTTCCAGACTACATTCTACATATATGCCAAATTTCGGCGATATCCGTTCAGCCGTTCTGTAGATACCTTCAAACAAACATCCAACCATCCATACAAACATTTGGATTTATACTATTAATAAGAATTCAATAGTTTATAGACATTAATAAAAAATCTATATATTTTTGAATTAAAAAACAACTGTATGAGAGCCTGACCTACTACACAAATGAGACAACTGAATTTTGGATTATTAAAACTAAGTTCGGGTTTTGCCAGTCACCTCAGATATTCTCGGAAATAGGAATTGAAAAGCTGTGATTTTCAAGATGGCGGATTAAAACAGTTGACATGTCTCTATGTCTATGACTGAATAGACGACTTATGGTAACGATTAACTCTCTGTACGGAGCGCGCAACGCGATGCTTACGACGCAAGGATGCAATATTAGTTTCGAAGATTCACGTTGCCTCGTGTACGAAAGGTCTTGCACCAGAATCACACCTGGTAATCATTGTGTACCCTAACAAAAAAATTGGAGAGATAAATTAAAAACATACAAACTGTAGTAGGAAATTGTTGAAAAGAATAATAAAAACTTGTCCTGTACGAATTTACGTCGCCTCCTAACAAACGTAACGACCTAATTTCAAATTCAGTTTCCTACTTGCTTTTATACCGGAATTTCATAATAATCTCGTTATACGTATTCAGTTTTACGTACAGTTGACATTGATTTTCTGACTTAAGATTAAACCGGGAACGGTGAATATGTTATTCGTTTGTTTTTTTATTTTTTATAATTCTCTAACCATACTTGTCCCAGCCATTATCAAAAGAAAGAAGAAGAAGAAAGATTAAGAAATAACATCAAACTGCAACTGCAGAAAAATTATAAAGATTTTTTTTTTACTTTTAAGTTTTAGATTTTTTAAATTCAAATCATCTCTGGCTACCTCTGAAAAGGAAATTACGATATGTTTACTGCTTTAGAAACTTATATTTATAGATATTTATTAAAAAAAAGACTATAAAGTACTGCACGCAGAGGCCCATTTCACTAAGGGCAACACTAAATGTAGATTTAATAACCATTTTAACATGTAAGTCTGAGCTTGACTACAAAGAGTTATGTTACAATACTGTGCCGTTTTCACGCCTTTCATTAACTAACCGCCAAATTTTTAAAGGGCACGTTCTACGAACTTCAAACACCACACACTGACATTTCTAAAACGGTATCATTACATTTTTAACAATATGCGTAGATGTATAGATGTCATTTTATAATAAAAAATAAGCATCTTAACTCAAATTAAATTACTATTAATTACCGAGATTCTACAGTATTTTTGATTGTAAATTTCATAATATCTGCAATAGATTGGAAATGAAAAAGAATGTAAACGAAGCTAGAGTATGTCGCTAGTTTTTTTTTAGTAAAATAGAAAACATAACAAATCCTTTTTCATAAATGAAATATTATTACATTTTGCGACTTTCTACTTCCATGTAGCATCTAGATTTCAGTTGTCAGCTCGAGAAAATGAACAAATGGCTAGAACTCTGAGAACACCTTATTTATTCTAGTTTACACGTGAGTGGAATTGTACTATCTTCTACGCTCAACAATGCGCTTTACAAAGTAACTTTACCTTGAATAATATTGCTTATATTTATCTGTTTACCTCTTTTATTTAACGTCAGAACATCAGACAAAAACTTTAACTTAATTGCTTATTCTTTTCTTAGGATTATTATCTTATATAAACAAAATTTCTCGTGTCACAATGTTAGTTATACTATCTTCCTTCGAAACGGTTTGACTGATTAAAAAAAATTATATGCATATTCAGTAGATCTGAGAATTGTCTTATATCTATTATTCTATCCCGCGAGGACGGAGACGCGGGCAGCTAGTTATTAATAAAAATTCAATTTCGGTTATTAGATTTTTTTATTAAGAAACGGCAAACCAGCACTGGTGTTCAGTGACCGTTACTCATCGATATTTGCAGTGTCAAAATGAAAAAAATGATGTGTGATTTTGCACAGAGGACAGAACAAACTGAAAAAAGATTTTCATTTCCTAGAAGGCATATAACATTGTACTTAATGTGATTACTTAGTTATTAAGAAATATGGTATCGAAAACTAATTTGTATTTTTATTATATTAAAAAGGGAAATTAGTTTTCATATTTCAGAGATTAGTAAGTACGTGCTCTCTATATGTCTCTATTAACCGTAATGGTTAAATTCACTCCTTTCTAACACATCCTCTTTCACCCAATCCATATCCATATTTTCTTATGTCTATCTTTTTATCCACATTGAAACTTACTTTCTTGTTGGTTTGGAAATTTGATAACAAGTCACTTTAGTTGCCTTTTGGTGTTTCAATAAGATTGTTTCAAGTAAACAGTTTCTGTAGCTTGTGCGGCAAGTCACTGCGGTAATTAGATAATGACGTCATCACTTTATTCTCGATTGTTAATGACTTCAAGGCGTTTATTACAGAATATTATAAATGTGCTATATTAAAATCGATTATTTTCTTTATATGATAATAATAATGTTTATTTTAATTCTAACTATATAGATCCACATTTTTCTAGGGTTAGTAACGGCCTAAAAACTAAGTAATAAAACTTAGTAATAAAAATTGCAATTTGATACCTTCACGCGTTTTTGAGAAAGAGGGTCGTGGCAGACAGACGGACGGACAACAAAGTGATCCTATAAGGGTTCTGTTCTTTCCTATAAGGTACGGAACCCTAAAATATTAGAAAGAAGTCCCTCAGAGATACCAGGATGCGCTAGCCTACATGTAAATATAGCCAATGTTACATCTCGGAGTCCCACCTATCCATCAAAGTAGCCTTAAATGCATGATGATGTATTTATACATCAGTGTATTTGTCCTTACATAATTTCTAAACGGTAACTCAAACACAGTATTTTTTGCTTTTATTAAATTATTTATTTTTTTATAAAAATATACTTTTTGGAAAATAAATATTTTTTTCTTTATTTTTCCCTTTATCTATGCTTAATTATCTACCTGTGTCAATTTATGGTATTAAAAATCATGCTTTCGTTAGGGCTGTCACGCACTCGCCACAATAAGGAGTCCCAGCGATTTCGCATAACATATAACTACGCCGACTGCATCATAATGGTATAGTAAAAATTCATAGCAAAAGGTTCCTTGAAAATGCTTTTTTCCATCACATATTTAGGCTAAAAACTTTTTTGACACCCCTGAAAGTTTACCAAAGTTCTTGAATCTTACGCCTCTAGTACGTAATATAAACTAGTTAAAATTATATGCTTGAATTAATTAATATAAATATTTTTTTGGTATTGGTCCATAACTATTCTTAATATAGACAAAGGGAAAATTTCTCTCGTAAAAGAAACATGTTTAATATATGAATTCCATGAGCGGTGTAAAAAAAGTAAAGGGGTCTGCAAAACACACCAAACTCTTTGAAGTTGAAATTTTTGTACAAGCAAAAAAATTTAACCCCTGAATTGTTTTCGAATTTTTATTTTACATGATACGTGCTGATGTTATGCTACGGAGTAAAGTCATTCCACGATAATTTTATTTAGATGTGTTTAATTTTGTTCTTATACTATCCGTCGCCAGCGACTTTGTCCGCGCGGTGTAGAAGAAAAACATAATAAGTAGCCTATGTGTTGAGTTGAGATTTATGCAGCCGTTCTGGAGATACCTTCTAACAAACATCCATCCAAACATTCGTATTCAATTGGTAAGGTAATATTAGTATAGTCGCGGGCGACAACGAAGTAACGGCCCGAGCCGAGGTTCCTGAGGGAGCCCTCGAGCTTAGTTACTCTTAAACGAGGTTTAGGCTAAGTGTCATCTGCGCTCGGCCACCTCAAGCCCGGTGAAGCTGTAAATGCCTCCTCAAGGCAAACAGTGGCAATCAGTCACAAAACAAAAAATCGCGGGCGACAGACTACGTAGAAGAAAAAAGCTTAATAAGTGGCCTATGTGTTCTTTTAAGAATATGTTGTATATGTATGCGAAATTTGATCTAGATCCATTTAGCCGCTCTGGACAATTAAAAATTCACTTACTCCGCTGGCGCATCGACCCAAAGTGGGTCTTGGCCTCCGACACAAGAGATCGCCAAAGTCGCCTGTCCTGCCATGTCCATGTCCATTTAAACATTCGCATTTATAATATTAGTATGAAAAAAAGAATAGATGACGATGTAAATGAAAGTACATGATTACTACTAGTGTTATAAAGAGCATTAATTCTTGTACTAAAGCAACTCTAGCGAGTTTTTTTATATATTTTTTATTTATAACAATAAACAGTAAAACATTTCTTCGTTACTTTTCCATAGATTATCTCTCGTTAATTCTCAGGCAACATCTGCAAAGCGGCGAAGAAACTACTATGAATAATTTATGTAATAGTCCATTATTACGATCCCGCAGCGATTCTTCTTATCTTTCTTTTTCTGTGCAGTTCAAAATGTTACCTCCAGCTCTTTTATCCATGTTTTAAATAGTTTTAAGTTCGAAGAACAAATTAATTCGCATACTAATGTAATTAATACAAAAATAATCTTACGAATATTATAAATGAGAATGTTTGGATGTACGGATGGATGTTTGAAGGTATCTTTAGGACCGCAAGCAGAAAGCCAGACTGGTTGTGGTCATCAAATATCGGTAACCCTTCGAACGAGACACTATTATGTAGGAGACTACAGATCCGAACGGGACGAACTTTTGTGCGTCCCTAAGGCCTAATTTAGTCCTCTACCCCTTCCTACCCTTTTTCTTATAAGGAAATGATGGGAAGTGGAAGTGGACTTTCCGGATGAGAGGATGCATGGGAAAGGAAAATATATTCTTTTTGTGCCTTCTCTTCTCCGTCGATTAAAAGTAGGCAACGCATATATAATTGCGTATGTCTGTGGGGAACTGTCACTTCGCTATTTCAGCGATTTCAGGTGGCCGCGCGCTCGTTTGCCACCTTATGATATAAAAAAGGCGGTCTGATTTGGTCAGTCCATCTTATGCACGACCTTACCCGTCTAGCGCGCTCCACTTTCCCCTGCACCGCCAAGTGTTCGATAGACTCGTCATTACGTCTACTGACATGACCAAAAAATATTAGTATATACGAGCTTAAACAATCGTAGACAGACGGTGCATGATTTTTATTAACAAAGTGTTTATTTATTTAGTTCTATAAGTAACTCTATAACATAGTATATCATCAAAAAATTAATACGAGCCTTGGTACTTCGGGGAGTCTCCGCCGCCGGCAGACGACGCTCGACGGAAATTTAATTATAATGCACCATGTAATTCCATTAGTCAGCGAAACGCGAGACGAACGATACGTTCTGTATTTTTAAATAAAAACAACTTTTTATTGTTTATTTAAGTTGATATTCTGTAATGAAAAAACTATGAACGTACGGTCGTACTGACTTTGCGTATCTAAATAATTTTTATCCAATAATAACTTCATTTTGTCACTTTTTACAAATTAAAACAGGATTACAAGGACAAAGGTAAGGTATTAAAAGCACGAAATCAACGACAACACATGGATATGAATAGGAAGATGCTAAAGAGATGTGCCAAGATTGCGCTAAATATCCCTAATCTACCTACTTGTGTTACCGTTGGTTTCGGAGACCAAAATCTTTATGTAAAACATATCGTCATCCCTGTTACGATTTTTGACAGAACAGAGATTACGATTACGTTTTAAACGGAGATTTCGGCCTTAGAAACCCACGGTTAGGTTACGTTAGGTTTTATTTGTTATGATATTTCTGTGCCTCGGAGACATAAATACAGTATTAGATTTTTCTTTATATGAATTCTTTGAAGTTGTTAATCCAGTATTTTTCAAGATCTAGTTTATTTCCTCACGATAAAACTTTACTCAACGGTTAACATAAACTGTGGGTTAACGATGACCGGTTATCTGAGTTCGCTCTTATATCGTCTTTTATATCATTTTATGTGAGGAATTGACGTTTTTAAAATTTCTCTTTTATAAATTATTTCATATTTACGCTATATATTTTTTCACCAAAGAATATAGTAAATTGCATTAAAGTATGGATCTATGTTGTCTGATATATAATAAATAAAATTATTATTATTATTATAAATCTTAAAGACATCTATGTATGTGTATAAAAATCATAGTATTAAATAATTTAGGCACATAAATATAGGGGATATAGCTCAGTGGCAGAGCAATCGACTGCAGATCGATAGGCCCCCGGTTCAAATCCGGGTGTCCCCTGCATTCTTTTGAAATCCAGTTTGTTAAATTTTTCTTCGGTATAAGGGTCAAGATTTTTTTTTAGGATCGTTTTTTATTTGGAGATTTAATTTATACCCGTAAATTACATTTCATCGATAACATTGTAATTAAATAAATGCATACGTGAGAGTCGATAGTAGTTAAAGTTATAAATTCGTGTATATGTTTTGTGATATTTAAAAAGAAAAAAAAACATTTTTATTTAAATACACCAAAAGATTCTCCACAGAGTTTTGTGGAGAATCTTTTGGTGTATTTAAAAGAATTTTGAAAAATCCATTGAGGGTGTACCAATAAAAGGAATGGAAAGATATTTCATAATTCCTGTAATGTTTTCTTCATTTTGTTGGAGCGCGGACTCTTTTGAAGCTAACTTAATTAGGGCTTCGCGGATGAATTTTTTAGTTTGCCGTCGGTTAACATTGTACTCGCTATGAAATAAAATTATTTTGAATATGCTAAGCTGTTTATTATTGCTTCGTAGCTTCCAAATATTATTACAAAATATCAAAGACATACTTTTGCTAGAAAAGTTTACACGTTTAAGAAGCAATTATATAAAGATAGACATCTGTGATTGGTTTTAAGAGAATGAAAGAAATTAAAAATAAATGTATACATATTTTGAAAGTAAAAATTCATGGGTAGATTTATTGGTTGTTAATTCGTTAACGAATTGTCACTTTAGGAAAGGATCAAAGGTGATCCTCTGTCTTTGTTTAATTATTCTTAAATAAATATTAACACACTCTTTGCGAACATGTACTATATGTTTTATTTAATTGGAAGATTACGTTATCCCTACAGATGGAATACTCGATGTGAAAGTAATAAATAATAAAATTTCAATTATCACTGTACAAATATTAATATTTCGTTTTATCTGTGCCGATTGAAAATTTGAACATCGGCTTTGTAAAGCCAGCTACACACCTTCAGCTTTTATGAAAACATATCGCCATCCTTCTCATCTTCTATATATATAAAAGAAAGTCGTGTTAGTTACACTATTTATAACTCAAGAACGGCTTTACCGATATGCCTGAAAATTGGTGAGGAGATAGCTTAGAGCCAGGAAACGGACATAGGATACTATTTATTCTTTTTTTTTTTTTATAAATTATGTAACTTACTAATATTATAAATGCGAATGTTTAGATGGATGGATGGGTGTTTGAAGATATCTCCAGAACGGCTGAACGGATCTCGATTAAATTTGGCATACGTATAGAACACAGTCTAAAAGAACACATAGGCTACACTATTTTTTTTTATATATCCATGCAGACGGAGTTGCGGGTGACAGTTAGTTATCTTTAAAATAGAGACAAAAATTTTAAAACCAGTGACAACTGGTTCGTAATCTTCTCCATTATATTATTGGGGTACATTTTTGAGGATTATAAAATGTAAGCATCAATCTTGATGAGAATGAGGAATTGAGATCTTTAAATTTTTTTTTGTCCGTCCATGTGCTACGGCTTGCTACGGCTTGCTACGTCGTGCTACGGTACCGTTACATTCATCGGTATAAATAACAACGGCGGCGAATGTGTTGAAATATTTTCATAGGTATACCGGGAAAATGTTGATGTGATTTTGTGAAAAAAACGTATATGCCATTATTTATTCACGTTAACATTGTCTCGCGGGCGGTCATGCCTGCGGATTGTGAAAGGAAAAGTTTCAAGCGCTCCACAACTCTGATGGCATTGGCATTGTTTTAAATACACTGTATAAGTTAAAATAAATATGAGATATTTTTAAACACTAGCAATTTTATACTAGCAGAGTTAATACGACATACATTAAAACATTTTGTCCGATTTGGGAAAAGTTTTTGAGTATGTCAGATATACACACAAATCGATTTGAATTATCTACCTCGATAAATTAAATATTATTATTTTTTTAATCTTTTTTTTTGGGGTTTTTGTCCATATCGGAAATGTCAATCCCATAGTGCCCTTCCTTATTATTTAATAAACGAGCTGGCATAATCGTACCGCCGCGATTGAAGTAGGGTCTGACAGAATGGAAAAAATTAGGCCAACATAAATTAAATATTATATTATTCCTACTTATGTTTTAAACTTCATTCTGTTAGGGTCCTTCGTGACTATTTTATAATTATATAGTCATTGAGGGCGTAATTCATGTAGAAATGGTATTTGCATTGACTCAAGACTAGTTGCGCAATTGATTAGCTTCCTTAAACTTAATAATTTACTTTTATTTGTATCGAGTTGAAAATACATAATTGTTTTAATTATCCGTAAATTAATCTTAACCTGTTTTATGATTTTAGATTATATTGTTGAATGGTTACTAAATGTTTTACTATTTTAATACGACAACTGAACGAACGTCCGGTTCCGTTGGATTGGTCTATAGAATAAACGTATAAATGTGAAAACGACCACGGAGACGGATTCATTCGTTGAGTAGTCGACAACCGAAAAGCACCCGAAGGTGATAAGTATCGGCAATTGACGTAATCATTCTAAAAACGGATTGATGATCGATGTTGTGGAGCGAGTGATTAAATAAACGAGTGCAAGGAATATTGTTGTTTGAACTTTTGGTCATCCCCAAAAATTCTTTATGCCGAAAATCCTAATATTATAAATGCGAATGTCTGGATGGATAGATATTTTTTAGGTGTCTTCAGAATGGCTTAACGGATGTCGGTCAAATTTAACATAGATGTACATATAAAACACAGTCTGGAAGAACACATAAGCTAATTAAGTCTTTTCTAATTCCGCGCAGACGGAGTCACGGGTGTTAGTTAGTATAATATTAGATTTTTTTAAATAATTTGAAATGAATTGTAAAACTGGACAACTTCATTTTGATCTGAGAGAGTTACTTTTAAAGTGAAGACTTCTAAAGCTCGTAGTATTCGAGTCACGTAATACATGCAGCTTGGAACACGTTGCCCTCTAAGTAAAATGATGAAGTGTTCACTGCAAGATAAGTGACGTCATTTCACATATTTTGTTTCAAAAGGTGACATGACTTATATAAACATAATTAAAATAAAAACTTTGATAAAAAGAAGCTTTTATTATAATAAGCTTTAATTGATTCAAATGAGTCCAAATTCCATGAATAACTTTTCTGCATTCTTTAAATTGGATGTCCGTAGTACGTTTTTGTTTCGACATTTAAAAACAATAGCGTTGTTTCACCAGACATTGATATGGGGATATAGCTCAGTGGCAGAGCAATCGACTGCAGATCGATAGGCCCCCGGTTCAAATCCGGGTGTCCCCTAAATATAAAATTTGTTCTTTTGTCTTTTTTTTACTTTTACTAATCACAATATTTATTTATAGGATTTTAGAAATTATTTGATTACCTAAAAACCAAATGGACACAACAATTTACTTTTCAAATGATGATATTTTAAGAGATCTCTAAAATAAAATAAAAAAAAATATTTTACTCACCACCGAAACACATGCAAAGAAACATACAATTATTTTTTTATTAAAAACATTGTATAATCTGTACATTTTGCCTATACTATATCTCTGAATACATTAATTTAGTCGCATTCCTTTACCCTAATAGTTTCATATTAATAGTTAGATTAGCAGAACAATTTGATAGGTAATTATATTCCTAGGCCTTTACCTTCCACAAACTTAAAGTTCCCCCTAAATTTAACATCTACGAGAGATGTTCTTTAGTGAATCGGAAATATCAGAATATATATTGATATTTCGAGGAAACTGATGTACAGTACAGTTTAACGTATATAAGTAGTATTTATACACAAGACTTAGAAATGTAGGCTGTATCAAAACATTAAGGTATTAAGTAAATTCAACTCTAACGTAATATAGATAAGATTTAAAATAATATGTGAGATTCCTTGTAAAATAAATTATGTTGGTTGCATGTTAGCAGTCGAGAGAATCCTTCTTTGTATTCTGTAACGAGTTCCAATGTAATTTTATTTGAATGTATTATTACGTTATGAAATATCTTCACTAAAATAACAAAGACGTGACGTCAGTACCAAGGAAGGAAGGATTTTCAAAACTTCACGATAAATTACTAGTTCGTGTCTACATTACTGATGTAAGATAACGTTATCCAAACCATTTGCTTTGGTTAAACGTTTTTTTGTTAAAAGATTTAATATTACGTCTTTATGGAGTTTTTACTAAGGATTAGTCAACCCCAACTTAAGTTAAGCTCAGGGGTCTCTAGGTGGGAACATATCGGAAACAATTGAAAACGCTTAATAAGGTATTCGCTTCACAATACAGTAATTTGTGACAAACTATTTGAAAGCAGCGCCATCTATCGGTATCTGACTGTAATTTTATTATTTTCTGTGACAATTGTTTATTGTTGGAAGAAAGTCGCCCGCGACATAGCCGCAATAAAAAAAACTGAATGAGTAGCCTATGTGTTCTTTTAGACTATGTTCTACATCTATACCACAGCGTGATACATACAGACGAACTGGGTATACTTTATAACAAACATTCGCATTTACAATATTAGTAAGGTCATCAATTTTACACAGATATTTTTTACATTGTGTAATTCGGAGTGTGTAATTAATTGTTTTGAAAGTATTTATTTGTAGTGTGTAATTAATCGGCGATGTTATACCTCATACATCGTTCTAATTACGTTGAAGAGGGTGTGACGTGTGACGTCTGACGTAATATCCCATTGTTAGTGCTGACGGATCTCATCCGCGCTACTTTGAAGATAGTTTGACCTTCATTACTTAAAACAAGATTTTTTTTTATAAAACTACAATTTTACAGACTCGTATAATGTATCTGTTTTCTTAATAACGTATTCTATCGGAAGAAATGTTTTGTTTACAGAAAAGTTTCTAATATATTTTAATATTAGATTTCGCCCGCGACTCCGTCCGCCCGTTTCGAAATTTGAATTCAACAATTTAACATTAGTAGAGTCTCCTACAACAATGTTAAGAGGGGCGTGGAGTAGATACTTCGATTAAGATAAAGGTTCGTAGACTTAATTCTAGTCCTACTTTCAGCAGAGGAAAACAATTTAATTAAATACCACAGGCCGTTTACTACTACAATATTATTTTTGTATCATATCTAATTGTTATCATATCTAAATTGTATCATATTTAATTCTTTATAACAATGAAAAACTAGATCTTGAACTGTGTGCGTTAGAGAATAATTATTAAGTAATAAATAAGGCCCCAACAACTATAATATCGTAATTAAGAAGCCTCTAACTGCTTCGAACTGAAATATAACGTCCAATGTAATTTGTTATTAACTGTCGACGTTCAAACATTTTAGTTATTGTTTATTAATTATGTATAGTAGATTAAAGGATAAGAAATTAAATAATATAAAAAAATAAATCCTAAAAAATCTGTCTAGTGATTTAGTAACGCGTTCAACACAAACCTATTGTGATTTTTTAATGTGAGATACTGCCCGCGTCTCTGTCCGCTTAGAATTAAAAAAAAAACTTAAATAGTAGCCTATGTGTTCTTCCAGACTATGTTCTATATCTACGCCAAATTTCAACGAGATCCGTTCAGCGGTTCTGGAGATACTTTCAAACATAAATCCATCCAAACATTCGCATTTATAATATTAGTAAGATGAGTATTTAATTCTGTGTACGTTCGGTTGTTGATCATAAACCTTTTTATCAAAATAAATAAAACAAAATAAGTAAGATTAATGCGGTGAAAGTGAGTGGCAATATCAGTTAGGGACGCCCTAGAGGAAAATATATTTTGAATACGACGAAATTAGTTTATACAAGGTGAAAAGGGATTTTATAAACTACACCCATTCTCTTAGAACATGTAGGTAATATTTACGAGATACAAGAGAGTAGAGAAACAAAAGAAGTACTAAATTTTGATACATTATGAAATAAAGATATTTGAACCGTTGAGAGGGGCGCTACCATCGCCATTGGGTTTTTCTGAATATATATAAAACCTACTTAGACCTAAAATAGGAAATAAAAAAGAAAAAATGACTTCTAGTTAGTTAAAAATATTCATTTTTTTTTTCAAAAGGTGGCAAACGAGCGAGCGGCCATCTGAAATCGCTGAAATAGCGAAGTGACCGTTGCCCATAGACATACGCAATTGCAAATGCGTTGCCTAGATTTAATCGACGGAGGAGGGGATGCACAGAAAAAAAATATCTTCCCTTTCCATGCATCCTTTCATCCGGAAAGTCCACTTCCACTTCCCATCCTTTCCTTATAAAGAAAAGGTTGGGAAAGAGGACTAAATTAGGTCTCCGGGACCAACACTTATCAGACGAAACGCGGAATTGCTTCCACTTGACGCCTGTCTTCTGTGTGGTCGTGATATTTCACCGGGCGAGCCGGGCCAATTCGAATTCAAGCAAGCTTGTTATTGTATTTGGTGTTAATATTCGTCCAGTTCTGTTTCCAATACTGTTATTTCGTTATTCTGTAGGAGAGGAATATTTATACCATTTGCAATAAGACGATGTTCGCCGACATTCGAGATAAGGTAATTTTATTCCCAGTAATTTTAACATTACGCAGAACTGAACAATTATTCCTAGTTTCTAGTTTATTGGATTCTCAGAATCTTGTTATAAGATATTATAATAGAAAATGGCGTAACAATTTATTATTTGACTATCTAAAGGTTTGTTTTGCTTCAACTGGTTACGCTACGAATTATTTTAATCGTGTTTTCCAATTTTCCCCCATTTAGCCAATTTATCAGTAGGCCAATGGGAAACACCCATTTTTACACATTGATACTTAATAAAATAGGTAAGTTAAGGTTACTCTAATTAGATACATCATCATCATCATCTCCTTGACCTAGTCCCACTTACGTAGGGTAAGCGCACTAGGTTTCCTCCAAATCAATCTATCTGCCTTCATCATTGTCGTCACCTCCTTCTTTATCATGTCACCTTTCACGTGATTACGGATGGATTCCGGATGGATTCATTCGTCCTAGGCCTACCGGTGTACCCGTTCAATTAGATTTATCCAATATATGTATTCACTTTAAAAAAAATTGAAATGACTCACTGCATAAGATGGATTGGCGTTTCGAGCCCCATGCCGCATTCAAAGTGTTGACACGGGATATTATTCATGTTGATGCAACTGATGCTATGATTAACTGATTTTGTCTTTATACGGAGTACCGGAGTACCAGCTAGTAAGCTGTCGCCCGCGACTCCGTCCGCGTGGATATATAAAAAACTTAATTAGTGTAGCACACCCATCCATCTATCCACATCACATCCATCTAAACATTCGCATTTTTAATATTAGTAAGTTAAATACCAAGCAGCTCTTCAAGGCATAAATTCGAAAAAAAAGAATAAATAGTATCCTATGTCCGTCTCCTGGCTCTAAGCTACCTCCTCACCAATTTTCAGCCATATCAGTAAAGCTGTTCTTGAGTTATAAGTAGTGTAACTAACACCACTTTCTTTTATATATATATATATATAATTATTATTAAATATAATAATTATATATATATAAAAGAATTTATATTAAATATAAATTAAATTAATTAAAATTATTAAGCTTCTTTTATATCCAGAAAAAGAAAATGTTGCATCAGTAATTTAGTAACAGTCTTTTGTTATTTGTTGTTAATGAAAAGCAACAATGAAAGTTGGATTTTTAAAACGAGAATTCAAAAGCATCTTATTTTTTTTCAGTAGTAACAAGGATCAATTACGATTCTTCATTTAAAATAAATAGCTCTATTCAGAACTAATGAGCAATCATCAAAGCTTAATAGCTCAAATGTTAGAAAATTTTCATTTTATTTCTATTTAAAATCAGCTAGATAAAAAATCTATTCATCGGAATATTGTACTAATTAGTTCCGAGTAAATTAGCTAAATTAATTTGCGATCTGAAGAAATAATAAAACTTTATTTTAGCATAAACTAGATGGCGCTACTTACGTTTTAAAACACACTTATGAGATTCATTTTGATATGAAACTTTATATTACACAAAGACATTGTATGATGAATTTTATTTAAAATTTACACTAACTCTGATACTGAAGAGAAGAGCTTTCTATTATTAAAATCTATATATATAAAAGAAAGTGGTGTTAGTTACACTATTTATAACTCAAGAACGGCTTTACCGATATGGCTGAAAATTGGTGAGGAGGTAGCTTAGAGGCAGGAGACGGACATAAGATATTATTTATTCATTTGTTTTTCGAATTTATGCCTTGAAGTGTTTCTTTTTATTTAACTTACTAATATTTTAAATGCGAATGTTTAGATGAATGTGATGTGGATGGATGGATGGGTGGGCTACACTAATCAAATTTTCTTTATATTTGAAGGAAGAAATTATTTTTAAAAATGTTGAAATAACTATAAAACTATACGCTGCAACTTATCGTACCGTACAGCTGGTGTAGTTAAAATTTAAATTTCATGAATGCAATATCCGACTTCGCGAGACGCTCTGAAGTTAAACATTGCATATATCCTCTGAGGTAACGTAAATAAAGTTAGTTATTTTGGTTTCAGTGCTGACCGTCGAATTATTTATACCGAACTAGCTGTCGCCCGCGACTCCGTCTACGCGAATATAAAAAAAGGTTACTAAAGGGTTTTCCCGGCAATTATTCGAACTTTTCTCACCTTTTAAACCTTTCCTGGACCTCCACTAACATTCATGACCAAGATATATATATATATATATATATATATATATAAAGTTGGGCTTTCTTCTTCTTTTCAGTCATATGACGCTCATTGCTACTAGGCATAGGCCTCTCTCAAAGATCATTATGTTAGGTCCAAATAGTGGTGGGATATGTTAGGTTGGTTTTGTGGTGTACAGTACATTAAGTTATTTCCAATAAACATTTCGTAAAGTAGTAAAAGTATACCATTATACGCAAACACCATAACAGATAAAAAAACCATAAACAAATGTTGCCACATCGGCGTTGGCCAGCAATAACAAAAATCTTTTTTTTTATCATCACATAGTTTTATTCCAATTTCCCAATATGTTTATATAAAATGTTAATTTGATACAATTTAAAATAACAATTTGTAGAATAGTTTTGTTAAAGTAAAAATTAAATATCACTGTATCTTTTTTCAGTTAATATACAATGCACAGTATCATATTGAATGGAGTCACGTAGAGTCTGCAATTGGCGCAAAGACAGAACTTCTAAAACATGTCTCGAATTCTAATTAGTGTGAATAAACATTACGTCTGTGTGTACGAGTAATAAACATACAGAATAAAGTTGACTGTACGTTTATTGAACGAGAACATGTAATAAATGTATAGATTATTAAAAGATACTTAAATAAACCTAAGCAATTACTAAAAAAAGAGCGTCGGTGGCTCAGGGGTCAAGCACTTGATTTTTAATATGCAGGTCCTGGGTTCGAATCCCGCCATTTGACTATTGTCGTAAACCATAGGCACAAGCCTAGAGCTTAGTTGGAATGGTAAAAGAAATATTAGTAAATTTACAAAAAAGTCTGGTAATATTTTATAAAAAAAAAAAATCGCTATCATAAAGTACAACAAAGCTAAACATCGTAAGATAGTACTTATTTACAATCGCCATGATCAATATAATACCTCTATTATCCGGATAGTATATAAATAAAACAGTACAACATATAAAAATAAGTGCTATGCTAATTTATATTGAAACAAAATTTAATGATCGAATATTAATCTACGTTACGTATAAAAATGATTAAAAATATTTAAGCCTTGGAAAGTAGAAACACATCTCCAGAGAAATCTTGTAAAATTACTTCCTGTCGCGTGATTTATTCGCAGAACAATGTTTTGCTAAAGGGCTGTTTCCAGTCTGTTTTTTTTTTAAGTAGTATCTAAATTATATTTTTGCTTACATAAAAATCTGTATATTGTATCTGACTATAAAATAAGTTTGATTAACAAGACATAAACCATTTGGCTCTATTTTGAGGCCTGCTTTAAAATCTATACTACTTCCCAATTATTTTAATAGACTAAAAAGGAGGAGGTTCTCAATTCGTCTGTACGTTTTTTTATTTTTAGGGTTCCGTATCTCGAAATGATAAAACGGAACCCTTATAGGATGATTTTCTCATCCGTCCGTCTGTCTGTCAAAACCCTTTTATTACTTCGTAACTCTACTGGTTGTTCTATTTGAAGAGAAATTCATATAGTTTTTTTGCGCGAAACTTTCTGCCTCGCACAGCAGCGTTGTGGAATGGTCTGTCCTCGGCGGTATTTCCAAACCGCTACGACTTAGGGTCCTTCAAGAAGCGAGCTTATCACCACCTCAAAGGCCGGCAACGCATCTGCGGTTCCTCTGGTATTCCTGATGTCCATGGGTGTCGTTTAACACCTCGGTGTTCCCGCTGCTCGTTTGCCCCCTTCTGTCATAAAAAAAAAGTTACTTGAAATGGAGTTCACCTCTTGCTTCGTCTAAAAAAGACTATACTTAATAGATGTAAAAGTTGAACATTCAACTTATTTTAGCTAAAAGTTAATTTCATAAGCCTTTGCTACAGTTACGAGTATATTGCATGTAAATTTGTCGCGATTTACATTTTATGATGAAAGACACCAAGCGCTTTACAAAGGCTTTTAATCTTAACGTACTACAGAGCTCGTTTCATACAAATATTTTTATAATCTTTATCATATTACGTATAAATAAATGAAATAATCTACTAATATCTTATATATAAAATTCTCGTGTCACAATTTTCGTTCACATACTCCTACAAAACGGCTTGACCGATTCTCATGAAATTTTGTGAGCATATTGAGTAGGTCTGAGAATCGGCCAACATCTATTTTTAATCATTTAATTTTCGGGGGCGATAAATCATTTTTAGAAAATGTCATTTTATTCGTGTTTTATCAGTAATCAACTTAAGCATAAACTTAACTTTTTCTATCGGTAAGATCGAAAAATATTATTCATATTTCATAATTTTATTAGTAATTCGTAGTTAAATATAATTTCCAAAAAATACAATTAATAAAAAATATATATATTAGTACCTGGATGACCAAGCAAAGCTCGGTCATCCAGGTACTAATATCAGTAAGATATGTTTTCTACAAATGTTTTGGCAGTTGAAACCCAAAATAGGATTTTAAAATAACCTAACCAGTTACAAATTTGTTATATGGTTGGATGAGATGAAAAATAGGACACTTTCATTTTAAATTCTGGGCTGACGAAATCGCGGGTGACAGCTAGTATTATATAAAATTTGTGAATATAATCTTGTTCGTACAAACTCAAGTCTATGTTCAATATTCGACATCATCTTGACACACCTGTACAGGTAAGATTTTTGTGAATTATTCATGATGTGTCCCATTTTTACGGAGACATGTAGACGCTCATTCGTAGCGCGGATATTTTTATGAATGCATAATAGAATTCTAAAGCCCGTAATGAAATATGTTATCAATCTTTATTTGGGTTTTTGACAAAGAAATATTTGTGAATATTTTAACGAAAATTAAGATAACGCCTAAATTGTTTTCTTAAAAGAAAAAATTACCCACACATTTACAGATATCGTAGTTCTGTTCTTTGCTCTTTAATTAGTAAAAACTAAAAGTTCCAACAATTAACATAAAAATTAATATTAAAGTAAAATTATATAAAAACGACTAAACACTCACGTATGTTAATTGCGTATGTCTATGGGCAGCGGTCGCTTCGCTGTTTCAGCGATTTCAGGTGGCCGCTCGCTCGTTTGCCACCTTATGATATATATTAAAAAAGGACATTGTCGCTTCACGGACTATATCTGTCTTGTCATAATGTCTTGTTTGTCATTCTCTTTTCCTAAGTAGGTTTAATAAATTTTCTATTTGACGTAACTAACACACTATAATAGTACCCCTTTTACCGGGTCAAATAAATTGGTCAGACTGTAAGGTTTTGTTAGCTTTCATATTTTCGATCTCTGTGGGGAATAATAAATTAGTTACTTTGGCTGCTATGCGGTGGGTAACATTTTGGACTCGCTGCGTTGTATATTCTAGCTGAAAAGTAATTTCAAAACCCAGTTACATTTTTATCCAGTTAATAAAAGCGATAAATTATTTTAGTGCAAAAATAATCTTAAAATTTTCTTCCAATCTTTATATCGAAACTTTTTTTCATTAAATGGTTTGTATCTGTCACTGTATATTCCTCTGTTTTTGTTGTCTGCATACTTGATAACGCTTGAGCTTTTTAATAAAAAATAAAATAAAAGACGAGATAAAGGAATGATCAAGTCGGATTATCCTATGAAAGCTCCGGTGACTAATGATCGCGTACATCGAAAAACGAGCTTAAAGCTTCAGGTAACATACAAAACTATTACCTTTAGGAGCTTAATATAAACTAACAAATATACGATTTCAAATGGAATCTTGTGTTTTTATGTTTGTAGTTTACCTAAGTTAGAAGTAGTTTATTTCTGTAATAATAACTTTAATATACTTTTTAAAATGTACTCAAAAGTATATTAAGGGCCCGATACAAAAGGCAGTTATCTTAGAAACGGCACGCATCTTGAGAAGGTTCCAGTCTCTGCAGCCCTGACCACTGGTTGTTTGAGTCATGGGACTCCGCAGCCGGTGGTGCTCTATTTTTAAAATACTAAATTTTGTATAATTTTTTATTTTATATGAAATGTAATATATTAAGAATAAGGTTAATAAAGGAATAAGTTGAAAGAGGACTTTAATACTTTTTAAAATGTACTAAATTGTCATAAACTTAATATATTATATGTCATACTACACTTCCTTGTAAACTTAAAGGCTTCATTTTACACTCGGCGAGTGGCGAAGTGAAAGTTTTATATATTCCGATCACGTAACACATGCACTGGCTGCTGGAACATGTTCCATAAGTCGGAACATTAAGTGTAAAATGTTACTTAAATATATTAAGTATTATTTTATATAACAATTCTATAGAGACAGTTTCATTTTTAAAAGCGATAAAATTTGTCCAATTTTTCAAAGATTTATGAACGATAAATATCACTAAATAACTGTAAGGTTCTACGAAAGTATAATAATATTGTATGGTCGCGTATATCGCACCACGCGGTCCGTACGAACGACGTTAAATCGTCGACGCTAGTCTTTCAGTCAATTGACATAGTACCGACTAAACAGCGAAAACGAATTTAAAATATCTCAACTATTTAGATTTTCTCTATCAATTTCAAATTTTCAAATTGCTTTGGTGATGAAACAACAAAATATCGCTAATGCGTGCCTATGTACGAACATCTATGATATATGTATTGCGTAAGTCAGCGACTAAAATTGCCGGGTATTGAAGGATTACATATCTTTATGTAGAAAGGCCTCATTGATAATAAATACATAGTAATTGTACTCGTAATAGAAACAAAGAAAACAACATATTGTAAGCAATGATGCACTGCGCATTTTTTACTTCAAACTTGGTATTTTCAGAAATATTTCCGGAAATATACAATATTTACAGGATTAAAAATTATAAATATTTTGCAGAAATAGTATTTACTAAAGATATTTTCGAACAAAGCCGAACTGAAAGGAAGTAACCATCTGGTGTTCAAAGCATCTGGCGGACTGCAATATACTTCGACGTTCACTTTAATTACTCGCTAAAACTGGAAAAGCCGGAATTTTCTGCGTTTTGTTACTTCGAGGTTTCTCTATTAAAACTATCCTTTACGAGCTGCTTCCTAACTTTAATGGACAATTTCGTGCCGCGGAAATGGTTAAAAATATTTTACAACATCGTTATAAAGGTTTACGGTAAAGCTCTTTGTACACAATCATGCGTCGCTGACATTTTGTTCGCGTTGCCAAAGTCAGTCGCTCGCTACTTTTTTGTCAAGGTCGTCGTGAAAGTTGCTGTGATTTTCAAGATGGCGGAGCAAATTTTTTTTATATATCATAAGGTGGCAAACGAGCGAGCGGTCACCTGAAATCACTGAAATAGCGAAGTGACCGTTGCCCATAGACATACACAATTGCATATGCGTTGCCTACCTTTAATCGACGGAGGAGAGGATGCACAGAAAGAAAATATTTTCCCTTTCCATGCATCCTCTCATCCGGAAAGTCCACTTCCACTTCCCATCCTTTCCTTATAAGAAAAGGATGGGAAAGGAAAGAGGACTAAATTAGGCCTCCGGGACGCACACTCATCAGACGAAACGCGGAATTGCTTCCACTTCACGCCTGTTTTCTGTGTGGTGGTGGTATTTCACCGGGCGAACCTGGCCAATTCGTGCGAAGATGTTAAAGCGGGTTCTACCACTCTCAAAAATCAAATCAAACAAAAAAAATCTATGCAGCTGTAATGTAGTCACTATGTATGGTAGCCGACTCGTGTCGACAATTAACGTTGTGTGTACGGAGCAGGGTACGATATAATCCACATTGTTATTATCGTTTCCAAGATTTGCATTGCATTGTGTATAAAGAGCCTAAAAATATCACATAATGTTTGTGCAAGCAAGAAGTTTTACAATTAACCTTACAAATTTTATTGATTAACTGGATTTCGTCAGCTTGGAATTAAAAAAACAAAGCCTTAGTTGCGTAGACATCGGATATCTTGCTGTAAAAGTTCCAGTAGTTTCAAAGATTACAACAAAAACGGACTTGCCTGTCTGTCCAGGCAATAATTCTTAAGTTTTTAGTTATAGAAAACTTAAATATTTTTATACTACATAAAAAGAGGTTAATTTTATTAAAAGTATAGATTTTATTCAATTTGGCAATAGAATCTCGGTATAGCGATATAAATATTTAATAACAAACGCAAATTGATTCTATCTAGTTCCATGTAATTCAAATGCAACTACACTTTATGATTATGCTTCGTACAATGTACTATTAATGCTTTTGTGCCAGACTAAAACCATTGACTTGGAATAATGAATTCATTACTCTTTGTCTTAATGTATGTACATTTTATATACATAGTACATTGAACTGAAAATTCATTTTACAAACTAATTAAGAAGCAAAGCATAGTAAATGTTTCGAATTTATTTTATTAGTTCAATAAAACATCACAAAACATAACTAACGCCTATAACACGACATATAGTAATATGGCAATATGGTAATCTGGTAATATGGTAATCTGGTAATGTGGTAATCTGGTAATATGGTAATACGGCAATCTGGTAATATGGTAATATGGTAATCTGGTAATATGGTATTATGGTAATTTGGTAATATACTAATTTGGTAATATGGTAATTGTAATGGATAAAATATTTCGTAATTGTAATGGATAAAATATTAGACTACAATTTGGGCGTACATGTATCGTTCGTCTCCCATAACGTCCACTACTACAAACATAGCAAATGGTTCGGAATGTATTCCAGCTGAATATACTGCGACCGCATGACTCTGTTACACACTGGCTACACTGTCCGTTCAGTTGTTTCCGTTGGTTATTTTAAGAGACCCCGCAGACAAGAGACTTTTGGTCTCCCGATAGTTTGGTGTACTCATTACACCGATTACATGGTCATACTGATTAAGCGCACGATCAAACTATCAGGCGATTAAAAGTCTCTAGTGTGCGAGGTAACCTAAAGTGGAGTTTTAAACAATTACTAGCCGTCGGCCGTGACTCCGTCTTCGCAGGATTAAAAAAAAAACTTAGTAGTCAATGTGTTCTCCCAGGCTATATTCTACATCTATGCCAAATTTCAGCGAGATCCATGCAGCCGTTCTGGACACAGGTTGCGGATGTACAGGGTCGGATTAACATATGACCAGTTCCCTGTTTCTCCACTTCAATATAATTAAATTTACATGAGTGCATTCTAATCTTATCAACGAAACAGACACAAAGAAACGACAAGTTTTTTTTTGATAATTTTAATACCGAGTATTATATATAATATTGAGAGCGTCGGTGGCTCAGTGGTCAAGCACTTGACTTGCAATCTGCAGGTCCTGGGTTCGAATCCCGCCATGTACCAATGTGTTTTTCGATTTCCGATTTACATATGTATCCGACGTTCTTACGGTGAAGGAAAACATCATGATGCAACCTGCACATATCTGAGAAGAAATTCAAAGATATGTGTGAAGTCAACCAACCCGCACTTGGCCAGCGTGGTTGACTATGGCCTAATCACCCTTAACTTAGGGTAGGCTCCGAACCCCTCGGTGGGGACATGCAGTGAGCTGATGATGATGATGATGATGAATTTTAATACCATGACATTATTTCGACCTCTGTTCGACATACGAGTTCTGTTGAGCATTAAAAATCTATTTATAGAAAATCCTTTCATCTTTCACGATCTTATGATCAGAATGAAATACGAAAGTTAACCTACATTTGAACAATAACAAATACTGTAGCAAGAACAAAGAATACTAGAAAAGTTTCAATGCCGTTTCTAACAATGTTTCACTTAAATGAATCACTTCTGACGGCATTGTTTCGTTTCCATTAGTTGGAAATGCTACAAGTAAGAAAAACATAAAGATCACCTTTATAGGCTATGGAAAAACTGCATTATAAACAGAAGCATATTAAACGACTTACCGTGGGTTTCTTAAGCCAAAATCCCTGTTTAAAACATACGTTTATCTGGAAAGACACGGATGTTATGTTCTATACAGAGATTGTGGTGTCAGATACCCGCGGTAAGACCTATTTAAATTAAATATATCCCAATCAAATGATATTTATTCCGTAACCAATCATTAATGAAAAAAAACAAAAACTCGCAAATGTTTAAAATAGCGCCATCTATTGGCTGCATTTTGAAACCAAGATTTTTATTTTTTATTTTAAATAAATAAACTCTTATGTTATGTAACACTGTCTTATTACAAAATATACGAAGCTATTAATTAGACACTAAAGGAACACTTATATTACATTTAGTGTAAGAAATCCACACAAAAGGACTGCGAGCGATGTTTGAATGCTTAAACGATTTTTAGGTAGCATTAAAATTAATTTTAGAAAATATGTATAATACAATTTACTTAATTTTTTAAATCATTTACATTTCCTCGATAACATTTATCTATAAATTTATGAATATTAATTTTAATTTGTTATCGAAATTGCATAATATCGTAATTGTTATTTATATTAATAACAAAAGCTTTTCAACCACAATTTGGCAACAAATGGGGAGCAATCGAAAAAGTACCGCAACCAATTCCCTGCTAGTATTTTGAATACGCTTTCAGTGTGGTTTGTGATTTTAAAGCGTTACGATATTTAAACACTAATTGTCGCCCGCGACTACGTCCGCGCGGAATTAAAAAATAGCTTATGAGTTCTTCCAGACTATGTATATGTATACCAAATTCATCGAGATCCGTTCAGCCGTTCTGGATATACCTTCAACCTTTATTTATGTGTGTTGTATAATTAAAAAAGAAAACGCTGGACAACCACTTACTTTGGACATTAAAATCAAAACTACGCACATACTAAATGCAACTGCAAGAAAATATAATTTGGAAATACCGAAAACGAAGATTAACTTCGAATTAAGTGGCCGTATCCAGTCTCTATGACGTCATACCTCAATATCTAAGCCTTCGTCATTTTAATTAAGTCGGAACCGATTTCTGGGAACCGATTCGCTTCGCTTTGCAATATCTGAAAATCGACATTCTCTTTTTTTCTTAATGCAATGTTCATTTGATGTTAGATTATCTGCTTAAAGGCCGGCACGGCAACGCATCCGCGGTTCCTCTGGTATTGCAGATATCCATGGGCGTCGTTGAAAAAAAAATATAAATAAAAAAACAATTTTTAAATAAATAAATTAATAGATGTCGCCCGCGACTTCTTTCGCGCGAAATTAAATAAAAACCTAGTTAGTAGCTTATGTTTTCTTCCATGCTATGCTACAGATTACAGCGAGATCCATTCAGCTTTTATGGAGATAACTTCTAAGAACCATCTATCCATCTAAACATTAGCATTTATAATATTAGTAAGTTGTAAGTTTTTAAATCAAATTAAATTGAATATCGTAGTCAATTCATTGAAAAAGTTTTATTCTTCTATTTGTCTTCGTGAGCGTATTGGTGTAACAACGCTCTATTATTTCCTTCCAGTATAGTAAGAAACAAACGAGGCTACTTCGTTCCCGATAATTAAAACGGTACGTCGATGCACAGCTCATTATTGATTGGCAAGCCTTCACTGCAATTAGAAAGCGGACCGCATACCTTACTATTCTCTAGTGGGATTCAAAATTGCACAATTAAAAAATTTTCCGCCCACTAATATTGTAAACAAATTATGATATAAGACGACAAAACCGATGGGCATAAGCCAAACTAAATTTACAATTTTATGTGTTGCGGGCGTAACGGGATGTGAGAGGAGGGTACTGTGCAGTGCGACATTACCTCGAGCCGTCAAGATATTTGAAAAGAACTATACAAGTTGTTATTATAAGCAATAGAAGCATATAAATTTTGATTTTGTTTTGACAACATTTGTCATCCCATACATTTTGTTTGAAAAGACAAAGACAACATGTTTCCATGCAAGTGCCGAGGAAGTCTTAAAGTAATTCAAAAGGAAACATAAATAGAATAAAAATTGCATTTGTTATACAATTCAAGTGGTGAGAAGAACAATGGACAACTTTATAAATTAACCTCATAGGTCTAACTTGGAAGCTAGATAAATTAAGTTTAAACACGAAGTATTATACTTTAGCAAAAGTTTGAAAGACTTGGCACAAAATAAAGCAGGTAAAATAGAGAAATATAACGCTGTTATGTCTCGTTTACATTATGCCAGTACAGTAGAACAACGGTACTAAAATCGTCGCTGACATACTACTGGAGTAATGTAAGCACTAACTGGCGACAGTGAGTCAGACAGTCTATCCCTACTGTTAGCACTTGCCTGGCATAGTCCATTAGTGGTCTATGCCAGGCCAGTAGGCTACTTTGCCAGTACAGTAACTCTACAGTGGTATTGTACTGGCATAGTGTAAACCATGTAATAGTTTGCATTTTATGTTGCACTGCGTCATTAATTCTACGCTACGCACAGACTAAGTTTTGGGCAGCTAGCTAATATAAGTAAGCTAGTGAAAATTACTACTTGGGTAATCATGTTTCGTGAAAAAAAGACTAGTCTAGACATGTGTATACTGACCATGGACGAGAACATCTTTAAATATATGTTGATAATTACGTCAGACCCATATCTATTGGTAAAGAAGGAAATACGTTAAAGACTGTTAAAATTAATTTGACCCTCGTTTCATTCCTGAAAGGGGTAAAACCACAAACTTCTTATTTATTTGTTTTTGTACTCAATAAAGTACCAATACATTTATATTATTTATTTTAGTAAATACCAACTCTTTGCGAATTTGTAACTGACACAGTGTTAATAAACTATCTCTAAATTATTCAAACTTTCGTGAGACATTATACTAAACTGATATAAACACGGCTAAACACTCACGTATATACGTCCGGTGGCGGCACCGACTAGTTTCGAGCCCATCGGGGGCCCTTCATCAGGATGAATGGCACTGGTATTATTTCGCGGACGCGGCCCGTCGCTAACTAGTCGGTGCCGCCACCGGACGTATATACGTGAGTGTTTAGCCGTGTTTATATATCAGTTTAAACTATCTCTAGTTATACATTTTGGGATGGCATAGCCGGATCTTACTTCTTTATGATAAGATTACTAATCTTGTTATAATTTTAGGCGATTCGTTGCTCGTTTGCCCCCTACTCCTATAAAAAAAGCGAATTGTTAGATGGATGGATGGTTGTTTGATGGTATCTCTAAAACATATGAATATATAGCGATGAAATTTGACATAGACATAGAACATAGTCTGGAAGAACACATAGGCTTCTAATTAAGTTTCTTAATACAGCTAGTGGTTGGTAAACTGGCTTACTGGAGGCTAAATCTACAGTAAACGTCTCCCTTAGCGTATGTTTGTTGACTATGAGTACGGTAGTTAGAATACTTAATGTATGATGGTTTCAACACGAACAGTAGTACTTTTAAAGATATAAATTGCATTGTAATTAAAGTACATTAATTTGATTTAATAAATTTAACTATCACAAAACGACTTAATATTTTCATTTACAGAATAATTAAAAGGGAATTACATCTTTCATTGTCCGAAAAAGTTATTGGAGCGTACATTCCCAAATTAAACTACGAACGCCGCAATGGGCCTCAAATTAATATCAAATTATGTTCGACAATTTATTTCAGTTCAGACAAGTTGAAACCGAATTATTGTTCTGTAATTATTTAGGATTGCTCTTTCCGAAATGTTCAATGTTAACTTGTACTATTAACATTATTATGCTATTATGAATATTATTTTGCACAGCTTTTTGTAGCCTATTATAGAAGATTAGAGTAGACGCTGATTTTCGGTGACAAACGAGCAAGTGGCCACCTAAATTAGCCTTGCATCCGCAATTGCAGTCTAAATTTAATCGATGGAACGCGAAAAAAGAGTTATCCCCTTTCAGGTCTCGGTCAAATTTCCTTTTCATCATTTAATAATAAGAAAAAGGTGGGAAGGGAAAAAGAGACCAAAATTAGGCGTCCTTCACGCACTCATATCAGACGAAACGCGGAATTATTTCCACTTCACACCTGTCTTCCGTGTGGTCGTGGTATGCCATCGAGCGAGCCTGCCCATTCAGGCAACAGATGTTGTTGACGAGTAACATTTTTAAACATCTCACCTTACTTGCATGCATAAGAAAAAGACTGGAATGCTGGTAAAAACTCCTAAAAACCTTCTTCATTCCTTTTTTTTTCCAGAGAGGAATGCTTTATGCATACTCCGCGCCCCGGGGGGGAGGACGCGTTTGTTATGTGGGATTCTCCTCCATAGCGGAGGCATACCCACTAAACCTCTCTGTTCCTCCAACGCATCGGGACGGGACCACGGGTACGCTTTCACTCTCGTCCGCGGCCCGTACCTTCTTCATTCCTTGGTCTTTATACGTGTTTATCACGTAATATACATTTTAATATGTGTAAATAACATTTTTTACATACCATATTGTAAATAGATATTGTATAAAAATAAATAAAACGTGAATAGAGTCCAAATGAAAACAACTAATACCATAAATCAACAACGTGGCAGCTGGAAAGCGCTATGCAAGCACATAATTTATTAAAGTTGTTCTACAATTTCATGATATGTATAATTTTGTATTTAGAGGCTTATGCAGTATTACTGCTAGCTTAGTTTTTCCATAAACATAACAACATCATCAGCTCACTATACGTCCCCACCGATGGGCTCGGAGTCTACCCTAAGTTAAAAGAAAAGTTAAGTTAAGTTAAGTTAAAAGAAGGGACAAAGAGTGTGTCTCTTTATGTTTATTTATGTTACGCTTATATTGAAAAAGACTTTTACTATGTTCAGAGTAGTCATTAGCAATTCATTGTTACATATAGGTTGAACATCTGATAAATTGAACATTGATAGTGGCATTTAAATATTGTCCATCAAGTTAAATATAAAGTTCAACATAATTAAATACCGTCAGTGACTCTGTGTTGTGGGTTGAAAGATCTCAAATAAGCTGGGAAATAAATTTGGAAATTAAACATAAAAAAGGTATAAGTCTTGACTTTTGAAACCTTCATTCAATAGAAAATATAACATCTTTGAAGGAGAAGAAACATTAAATTGTTAACATAGTAAGTTAGTCATTTTCAGGTTATGCATTAGAAAAAGAAAATTATCATTGACTACTCCATAATATAGGGACAGAACATTCTTATTGATGCGTGGGTGGCTTCATCTGTCTGTCTGTCTATCTGACCTTCTTTCAAGCGGGAACTGCTGGGCCAATTTGGATGAGGTTTGGTACATTGATGGACAGGAGCCTGGGACCATTGTCATGGACTGATTTTGATGTATTGGAATATGTGAATTTTGTGCGAGTATTTTGTGGGTTTAATATGTTTCAGTATAAAACTTAGTAATATTAAGTGATTAGCCTAAGTGATTGAAATGCTATCCAAGTCAGTATTTCGTGCGAGCGAAGTCGCGGGCACAGTTACATCAGTTACAGCTTTTGGTGTTCCAACCAACTAGTACTGTGTCTACAGTGCATAACATTCATAGTAGAGAGTAAAATTTTATTGTTACTACTAGCGTAAATTATCACGCCTAGGATACATTCAAACTGTTAAGTACTTTTAAGTACTGTTAATTATTAAACATTACTTTTTAGCAAAATATTTGGCTTCGACATTAATAATTTACACAAAGATAACAAAGTAAGCGTCAATTAAAATCCTGCTTTCCATACCGTAGAGACAGGTATTGATAGCGATATTGAAGTTCAGAATATTTTAACGTGACAAATGTCAAGACGAAAATAAGTTTATTTAAAAAGAATTGAGGGACACTGGCGCGTTCTAAATAACAAATGGAAGGAAGTGGAGCATATAGAAGGAAGAAATAATGGAAACATGGAAGATAAGTATAGGATGGTAACAAATATCTATGCAGTTGTTGTGAAAATAATTATTAATTGAATTTATAGAAAATTGTTATTGAATCTAAGTTTATTAAACTTACAAAATGGATATACATGTAGAAGTGTAGAGAAACTTAGGATATTGAATTTCATGTATACTTGTATTCCATTAATTGATAGTTTTAGAATACAAGTACCTATACTTAGCAATATTAAATATATTAAAAAAAGGAAGGGATGTAGTGTATGCATAAACGTAGTGTTGTTTGTCTCGAGCGTACACGCCATAAGTACATGCCGGAGAGAGGGGACGTCAGTCGATGTCAGACCTTTGAGCCGGCAACACGTGTCGGTACGTGAACGAGCCAAATATAGCACAACGAATGCTACATTGGCAGCGTTCCGAAGTGAGTCTTGGCCTCCGACAACAAAAGTCTCAACTTTCCCCGACCTCGCACCATACCAACCCAGTCACGGACATGTAGCTCCCGCAGATCTTTATCCGTCTCATCCAATACATTACAATATTCACCATCAATTTATACAGCATCATTAGCTCACTATACGTCCCCACCGATGGGCTCGGAGTCTACCCTAAGTTAAGTTAAGTGATTAGGCCATAGTCAACCACGCTGGCCAAGTGCGGGTTGGTTGACTTCACACGTATCTTTGAATTTCTTCTCAGATACGTGCAGGTTGCATCACGATGTTTTCCTTCACCGTAAGAACGTCGGATAAATGTACATATGTAAATCGAAAAACACATTGGTACATGGCGGGATTCGAACCCACGACCTGTAGATTGCAAGTCAAGTGCTTGACCACTGAGCTACCGACGCTCAACATAAGATTAATTTATTTTTATCTCTAAATGTTAGCTGATTTTCGTTAATTTAATAATATTTCTTGTACCATTCCGACTAAGCTTTATGCTTGTGTTAGGGCGTGGTTTATGACAATAGTCGAATGGCGGGATTCGAAACGCCGTCCACATGATCGAAAATCCGCCTAAGTCATTACACTACTGGCGCTTTTAATATTAATTTTTAAGCGCTTTTATAAGACGTCATTGATAACCTATAATTGTTTTACAATCAGTTTTGTTTCTACTGAAAGTTTCAAGCTTTAACTATCTTGCTTAGTCCAGGAATACTTGTTTAGTCATCCAGGTCTATCTCGCCTAACACCTAGTTTATCCGTTAGACCCGTTTTCTCCAGCCTATTGCTAGTTTTTGACCCATTCTTTTATAAAAATATAACGTAATTAAAAAATACTGTAATAGAAAGCGTAAATATTTTTCTCGTTTATTAGGTTTGGCACCGCGCACCGTTCGTATGAAACTCGGTCGACGTAATTTAAACCACAAAGTTTAATTCGCCCATTAACTCGTTCGCATTTCGATGCCAAAAATGTAGCGAAACGTATGATTTCATGCATTTGATCCCAATGTATTAGAACTAATAACAACTATATTATTTTCTTCAATTCGACATTTAAGATACGTGTCCATTGGTCCGCGACAGACGCACCGCACACACGGGCCGGAACGGATTGATTTATAAATGCCGTCTTTATATGTGGGCTGCAAGGATAATGGACGCAGCGCTATGTAAAATTATCATCATCATCATCAGCTCACTACACGTCCCCACCGAAGGCTCGGAGCCTACACTAAGTTATGGGTGATTAGGCCATAGTCAACCACGCTGGCCCAATGCGGGTTGGTTGACTTCACACATATCTTTGAATTTCTTCTCAGATATGTGCAGATTGCATCACGATGTTTTCCTTCACCGTAAGAATGTAAAATTATACGAAGCAAATTTAAATCCATTGCGAGCCGCGAGTGTGTTCTGTCTGGTGCAGACCAATGGACACGTACCTTAAAAAGTCTTATTTATTTAAAAGTATCTGTTTAAATATATAAAAATTATTAAAAAAATCTTAGGTTTGCATACTTAATTTCTTATGCACATTTTAATATTTACCTATGGTTCGAGTACAGATATTACCAGAAATAAAAAAATTTACGTATTTAATTTTCATACATTATTTGCTACACACATTGTTCTAGTCAGTTTACTAAACGTCTATTGAACTAGAAATTACTAATAGTTGCGCTGCCGTGGCAGCAAGCGGGCGAGTGGGCGGCGGCTTGCGGGCTTTGTCTGCAAATCCTACGTAATGAACATTGAACAGCCGTGCCTCCGCACTCTGGGGCCCATTATAAAGAATATTGCATTGCGAAATAAACTGTTAATATTGTACTTGTCAATTTTAATGTTTCATTACATAAATTGCATACAATCTAGTCGTCAATCGCCTCGACAGTGGTAGAGCCCGCTTTAATATCTTCGCACGAATTGGCCCTGGTGCATTACCACGACCACATAGAAGAGAGGCGTGAAGTGGAAGCAATTCCGCGTTCCGTCTGATGAGTGTGAAACAAATAGGCAATTAATTAAACGATAAATATTTCTACTAAACACATTCTAAATAATAACATCTATACATATTAATAAAATTCGAGCGTCTGTATCTAATAACGAAAAATAAACACATTTCGTACAGATGACCCTTTGCTGATAACGAAAAATCAAATTTTAAAATGTTCTTTGTCCGCAGATTCGCGTTTGTTTCGGATAATCTCCGAAACGGCTGATTTGACTTTGACGGGAAAGTAGTTGATACATGCAGCCATATAGGCTACTTTTTTCAACACTGAAGAATTCAGTAAATGATTGTCATGAGTAAAACAAGTTGGTAATAAGAATGATTAGATCTTACTAATATTATCAATGCGAAAGTTTAGATGGGAGGATGCATGGATGGATGTTTGTAACTATCTCCGGAAGGGCTTAACGAATCTTTATGAAATTTGGCGCAGATGTAGAACATAGTCTGTAAGAACATATAGGTTATTTATTAAGTTTTTTTTTAATTCTGCATGTACGGAGTCGAGGGTGATAGTTATAAATATATCATTAAGCTACAAAGTATCTTGTTGCTTTTGCAGGCGTACATCGTCTTCATCATAAAATGCAAATTGAGGTAAATTTACATGTAATATTCTCGTAGGTAACATACGTAATCTAAATGACACCGTTTTATGTAATAGATGCATTTTGAAGACCCGTTAGCTTCGGAACATTATGATTTTCTAATATGATATTAACTATAGAGACGATTAATAGAATTAAGAAAAAAAATCATTCTTTTATAAACATTATTAGTTATAATCCCTTTGTGCGAACGGCGCGCGTTCGCCACAAAATCAAGTGTAGCAATGATCAGTGAGGGGACACAAACGTCGACAATGTAAGGCCAGTGTTGCACCAGCACACCGTAACAGTGTCAGTTTTTCTGCCTAACATTATGCAAATTAATAAAATTAGACTACGTAACAACGTTGTTTCAGGATGTCAAAGAATGTTTATACTAAAAAAAACATATGATTAGATTAGTAATGTTATACTGTACTTCTTCTTCTTGAGGTGCCTCTCCGACTAACGAAGGTTGGCGATCAGTTCTCCATATGCTGTACTATGTCATTATTATTATTATTTAGATACTTGGTATTCTATCTTTAAGTGGTAGTAATTAGGTAGTAGGTTAAATGTTAGTAGTGTTAGGAAGAAAACCCGACACTATGCCGGTGTACTGGCGCAACAGTAGCCTCACTAAAATGTCAACGTTTATGTCCCCTCACTAATCATTCTGTACACTTGACTTTGTAATGAAAGCGCGCCATTCGCGAAAAAGGATTTTTAATAATTGTCTAAAAGTAGGAAGTACAAACTAGTAACAAACTAACATTTAGTAATATAGTGGTGGTATTAAGTGGTCGATATGATGTCATAAACAATGACCACAATCACTAATACTTCCGCACAATCAAACATAGAGCTTGCATTGCGAGAATTATTGGCGGCCTTTGTTCAAATCATCGGTTGGTTTGTTTCCAGTTGTTTTTAGTTTCCAATTTATTGTTAAACTAGCTAACGCCTGCGACACCGTCCGCACGAAAATTAAAAAAAAGCTTAATAAGTAGACGATCTGTTCTTCCAGGCTATTCTCTACATCTATGCCAATTTTTAGCGAGATTTTGAGAGAGAAACCGTGTAAACATTCGCATTTATAATATCAGTAAGATTATAGCTTGAAATAAAAACTTGTTTAATATATTTTAGTAATTTAAGTACTATAAGTAACAAAGACTTACTCCGGGTTTGGTAAAGCCACTGTGATGTAAAAATTAAAAATATAAACTGCCTGTGAAGGATTAGTTCTCCGGAACTTTACGACTATCGCGTTTCTTGTAAATTATTGTAAAGGGTTACAAGAAAAATAACATTTGTAATTAAAATTGGTTTTGGTTTTGATTAAAAAAATATTAAAAAAAGGTAATGTGTAGAGTAAACAGGAGAGATTTCTGAGTTGGAGGATTTTTTTTCCGATTTATTACTGCTAACATTTTTATTTTGAATTCTAAAAACATTGACGCATACAAAGATATTTTAAAAACATACATATAACATTTCTATATACACAAAAGGTTATTTTTATTCGCCAGCCATAAAATAGTAGCAAGTGTGTCGACGAGCGTGTAGTTTACGACGCGCAACTTGCGGCCCACTGCCTAAATCACAAATGAAATTTCACCTAAACTTACAAAAAATATGTCGTATTTTTTACTGTATTGTTTAAATATTCCAACGTTTTAGAGTACTTTAGTTTCTAAGCTAACTTAGTGAAGGTTTATCTAATTTAATGTGAGTTTCTGAGACTAAATGATGACAGAGATTATATGTTTTAAACGGAAATTTCGGTCTCGGAAAACAATGGTTAGTGCTATAATCAGTCGTTAAGTGTTCCCTTAATGTATTAAGTACCTATGTACGTTTGTATTAGGATAGTCCCTTAGTCACTAATTAATACTAATGATTCTGGGTACGGCATTAAATCTACAAGGTTCTGTTAGTGGGAAATAAGAGACTTCTATTGCCTCAAAGTATCTTTTAATTTTTTACTATTTGAACTAATAAATTCGATTGTATATCCTAAAATAAGCTATTATATAGACATCAATAAATTCAAATACTATGTTAAGTTTTCTATACGGTTTTTTTTAACTTGTGTAGTTTTCAATTTTATTTTATCATAAGGTGGAAAACGAGCGGCCACCTGAACTCGCTGAAATAGCGAAGTGACCGTTGCCCATAGACATACGCAATTGCATATGCGTTGCCTACCTTTAATCGACGGAGGAGAGGATGCACAGAAAGAAAACATTACCATGCATGATCTCATATGGAAAGTCCACTTCCACTTCCTATTCTTTCCTTATAGGAAAAAGGCTAGGAAGAGAAAGTGGACTAAATTAGGAGGACTAACTGTGGTAGAGCCCGCTTTAACATCTTCGCAAGAATTGGCCCGGCTCGCCCGTTGAAATACCACGACCACACAGAAGACAAGTATGAAGTGGAAGCAATTCCGCATTTCGTCTGATGAGTGTGCGTCCCGGAGGCCTAATTTAGTCCTTTTTCCTTTCCCACCCTTTTTTAATTTAATTCACAATCCCTACGTGTTACCTTAAAGAAAGACAAAGAATAAGTAATTTAAGTTTTTAAACAATAGCCCTACGAAAAGGAAATAATATTTTCCTAAACCTGTTCATTCTAGCAAACAAACTGAGAAATAGCATTAAAACTTTTCTAGTCAAAATTCCTTCCTCCAGTTTAAGTAAACGACTAACTTTACAGAAAGCGTCATTCACAGAAATAAGAAACCTCTAAAGTTACTTTATTGTTAGGATAAAGTCTTGGGCTTTAAACGATTTTAACTTCAAATTCTTTGTCTTAGTCCACCTCGACAGAATTCACTGATTGGTTAGTGACAAATAAACTTAAAAACACATACATGACCATGACAATTCAACTAAGCGTCAATAGCCTTATGGTTAAGGGTACGGATTTCGGATCACGAGGTCGGGAGTTCGAATCCCGCCATTCGACTATTGTCGTAAATCATATCCTAGCACAAGCTTAGAGCTTAGTTGGAATGGTAAAATAAATATTAGTAAATTTACAAAAAAATCTGCTAACATTAAAAAAAAATAAGAAAAAAACTACTAGCAATCGCCTGCGATTTAATCCGCACGAAATTAAAAAAAAATAGTAGCTTATGTGTTCTTCCAGACTATGTTCTATGTATATGTCAAATTACATCGAGATCCATTCAGCTGTCCTTGAGATACCTTCAAACAAACATTCATCCATGCATCCATATAAATATATAGTAAGAAGTAAGATTATTTTAGTTGCGATGCACTGCTCTATGTAATTTTTTAATCCAGACATTCAAATCTATTACCAAGAAACATTAATAATTAGGAATAAAATGTCTATTCGTGTCCTCCAACAAATTCACTTCACCTCCCATCCTTATAAGGAAGGAATGGGAAAGGAAAAAGGGAGTAAAATTTAAAGAAGCGAATTTATCAGACGAAACGCGAAATTGCTTTCACTTCACGTCTGTTTGCCGAGTCAAGTGTTAAAATTAGTTAAGGTTTGAAATATTTTCTGCAGGAACTAAACATATAACCGCGCTATTCCCACCGGGCCTGATTTATTTGTCGCACTATAATGTTTATTCATGTCAGCCATCAAAAGCCACGGCAGAAGCTAATAGCTAAGTACAAATAGTAACGACAGCGGTTTATTAAACCGCAAATCTCCGACGTTCCCCGCAAACCGCGGCTCATCTCGCGAACTAACACAGTAAGGTCCTTGCAATCGATTACACTATACTACAAACTTATATACGGGTAAAACGCAACACAAAACAAGGAAAAAAAATAATTAAAGAATTAAAATCAATAAGTAATTTTAATAACAGATTTTATTGGTTGTTAATCTTTGGATTTTAAATCATCTTTCCGAGGTATACGATTTATTTATAAGTCTACTAGCAGTCGCCCGCGACTTCGTCCGAGCGAGATTAAAAAAATAAACTTAATAAGTAGCCTATGTGTTTGTTTTTCCACAGTATATTCTAGATCTATGTCAAATTTCTGCGAGATCTGTTAAGCCGTTCAGGAGATACCTCCAAACATCCATCTATCCATCCTTACATTCGAATTTATTAATAAGATTTATTATTCATGGCTTCTATTAAAATACGATTTCATACTTTATCATTGTTATCTTCTTGTTTAATGTTACGTTAATATTGGGATAGCGGAAGCAAAAGAATGAAAACTGGCCAAGCTTTTAAAGTAGTTGCATCGCAAAAGGGAACTTAAATCACTTTTCATTAAAATCCAAGCTAAAGTAAAGGAGGGAGCGAGTGCGCACTTCGTTTTCATTAACTATAAGAACGGTACACTTATTTTTACCGTGTTGCGGCAAGAATTCCCCTCCGAGGTGATTTTATCCCACTTTCATACCTTACAACTCATCCTAAGTATTTTAAGTGGATGAGGTATAAAATTTTATTTTTATAAGCAAACATTTATTATGTTTTGAATCATGGAAACAGGGTATAGAAAAATATACGTTAATGTTGATCAAATGTATCTCCAGACGGCTCAACGGATTGCGATGAAATTTGGCATATATTTTTTTAGACATTATTATTTACAATCCTTTGGCGTGAATGGCGAGCTTTCGTTACAAAGTCCTGTGTCAGAATGATTAGTGAGGGGACATAAACGTCGACATAATAGACGTCCTAACAGTATAGAACATAATCTGGAAGAACATTTAGTCTACTTCTTCAGTTTTCTTTTTTTAATTATGCGCTGACGAATGGGCAAAAGTTAGTTTATAATTTACTTTTTACTTGTCCCCCCCCCCCTTTGTTAAAATTCGAAGATATGTAGTTTTTAATTAAAGGTCCAGATTTCACGTTTCTCGGTTCGCGTTCCTTAAAAAAAAGGAGTACAAATTTTTCGCGTTTCATTATAATGATTTCCAAGTAATTTTAAATGAAGTCAAGCTGCTAGAAATACGAAAGCGGAATACGAATGCGCGCAAAAGCTTTATCCGCTTAAAAAATGGTCATGCAAATAGAAAAAAGTATGACGCGCCCAACATTTTATTAAAAGTGTACTCAATAATTTTTTATTCGTTGGCGGCTGGAAGAGGAGCGCTTCAATAAACTTACCGCAACTAAAATATAATCGGAATAAAAACTGTATGCAACTCAACTGTAGCAAAATGTTTTGCGATGCCAATTTATATATACTAATAAAATTTGTGGGTCACAACAATGTGGTAATTCGTCATTACGTAAATTCGTTTGTTCTTGGTAGTCTCCGAACTAGAACTGCTAAACCGCTTACGCCAGGACTTTGACTTAAATTCTGCGTAGACGAAGTCGCGGGTGACCACTAGGTCAATATAAAATAGTCAAGGTTAAACGTTTTTATTTATTTCTTAGGTAACTTTATTTCATATTAATTCAACATTACTTTACACAAATATTTAATACACATTTGATTCTAATATTCATCAATAAAATTTCTGCAAAAGGTGCTTTTCGTTTGATTTTTATTTTTTAAAACTTTTGGAATTTTTTTGATGTTAGCATTTTGCTTGTCATGTTTAACTTTTTCTCAATATAAATGTACATCGCAAATGATTGTTTTGCCTTTTGTATTCATTTGCAACATTCGCTCGAGGCCGTGGACATCTGTCAGTGGCATTAAATAAATTATGTGACCGCGAGCCGCGAACCCGTCTCTACATACTTGGATATGGGCAAAGAGTATATAAGGGTATGTAAAGCTGTATGTGTACATCCTTGTACATAATCTATACGATGACATTATGTGCGTTATATATGCCTCAATATATTTGCAGAAAACACCGTTGTTTCTAAAAATATTTTTAAACAATATTTTAAGATTAATATTATTATTTGATATCTTGCAGATGACTGTTAATGTAGAGTTTTTCTTTAGTTAAATACTCTACAACTTTAACCGTTGGTTTCTAAGACTAAAATCTCTGTATTAAACATATCGTCATTCCTGTCATTGAAAAACACAGATGATATTTTTTTTCAGAGTGAACGTATCTATTAACCCATTGTGTACATTTGACGTCTGAGACACGTCATTCACATTTTTCCCCTGATGACATGTTTAAGACGTCAAACCAAAAATTTAACTTTTAATATTTTTAACTCCAAGCAACCAAAAATTATTTCCGTTCCACATGTAAATATTTTCTCAAATAAATCCGTACCCAAGGAGTTAATTTGAGGACTTTTGTTGTACTTATATATTTGGATATCATGTCTGCTACGGTATTTATGCAGCTGACTGTACATTAAAATATGTTCGTACAATGTTTATAAAATTAGCAACAATACGTTCAGAGATAATGGCATGTCCTTAATTTATACCTATCTCCGTTCTGTTTGCTGGAATATTTAAATTTAGATTCACTTAAAATAATACGAACCATTTAGAAAGCTTCGCAGAAAGCATTCAACAGTTAAATAGCGAACATAATTTTGATGTAAGATAAGTAAAGGAGCCCATTAATGCCGCCGTGGTAGGAAATTCTGCGTTTAATGGTAATTTCAAGGAAGAAAATATGTCAAGGCATTATTCTTGCCACTAATTACATCAGATATTACTAAATTATAGGAATAACAAAAGATAAACAATGTCAACACACTTTCTTTTGTCTTCAAAAATCAATCTTACTAATACTATAAATAAGAAAGTTTAGATGGATGGATGGTTGATTGAAGATGCCTCCAGAATAACTCAACGGATCTTGATGAATTTGTCACAGTTATTCTTCCAGACAATGTTTTACCTCTATGGTGACTAATTAAGTTTCTTTTAATTCCGCGCGGACGGAGTACTACGGCTAGTTAACCATAATTTAAATATTTTGCAGTGTAACATTACACTCGCGTGGAATTTCACCTCTTTACATTAGACTTGTTTGTATATAAATATGCAACTTAGCTATGTTCTTCATTTGTCTCGTCAGAATACTTTTTAAAATCGGTATACAATTTGTACACTGAGCTAGCGCAATTCTATGACATCATAGACCTATATCTTATGATTCTTCTTCTTCTTCTAGTTCTACAGCCCTTTGTGGGTTTTGGCTTGGTCCAGCAACTTTTTCACCTCGGTCTATTTCTGGCCACGGACTTTCAGTTTGCTATGCCCACTTTTTTGCGTCCTTATTAACGCCGTCTATCCATCGGAGCTATGGTCTCCCTCGACTTCGACGACCTTCGTTCGTTTCTTATAATTCTGATGTCAATAAATATTCTCGAAACAACCATAAACAACTAATACTCATTGTGAAGCTAAACATGTAATGAGGTTGCCAGTATTTTCTTTGAACGATTAAATTAAAAGGTAATTAAATTAATTCTATAAATTGTGAAGACGAGTGATTACGACGGGTATACAGCTTTTCATATACAGTTTAGAAACTTGTATAATTGCTGTCGTTGCAAATATGCTAATTGGTGGGAAACTTGTGACGAGACGTTCGATAATTCATGCTGACATCGACATTAACCGAAGTAGAGTAATTGCTTTTCCCAGCTGCCCTGGCCGAAGTTACTTGCGATCGGGAAATATAATTTTGTTGAAATTATAAAGTCAATATATTTACGTGCTCTATTTTTTAACGTCTTTGCTTTCTTTGTTTCATGTATCTAAAGGTCAGTGTTTCACTTATTAATCCTTTTATTCTTCGACCAACTGGTTACAGAGTTTAAATGTATTTTTAACTTACTAACTGCTGTACGTAGACTCGCTTGAAGATCTCTAAAGGACATATTTAATTAAGTGACCGTTTGGGGATACTGATTAGCTAAGAAAAATCTTCACTAAGAGAGTTTATATGACAGTCAATAATTAACATAATTGTAAAATTAAATGTAGTCATTTTGAATTTAAATCTTACTTATATTATAAATGCAAAAGTTTAGACAATGGATGGGTAGATGTTTGTAAGAAGGTATCTCCGAAACGACTCAACGGATCTTGATCAAATTTGGCACGTATGTAGAACATAGTCTGGAAACACACATGGGCTGAATAAGTTTTTTTTTATTTATAAGCGAAGCGGACAATCGAGCTACGGGAACACCGAGGTGTTTATCTACGCCCATGGACATATACCATAGGAATACCAGAGGAACCGCAGACGCGTTTTTTTTCATCCCACGCTAACGAAATCACACATCGAATAGAAATTCAAGATGACGAAACAAAGAAATGCAAATAACTTGTAACGAAAATGATCTGATAATGTTTTATCCCGAGATTTGAAAAGAATACACGACTCACACATACAGAATTGTGCGAATCTTATGACGTCACGTTTCGACTATTTTAGTGAAGATATTGCATTATGTAATGCGTTTAAATAAAATTACATTGAAGGTCTTTACGGAATACCAAACAGTGCTCTCAGATTCAGGACTCGGATATGTGTAACAAAATTTATAGTAGCATTGGCAACATACTTCTCTAAAAGTTTTTTTTTAATATTTATAAAAAGCTAATAAATTTTTATCTTCGGTCCAGACCTGCGTTGTTTTAAATTAGCAACACAACTTAATAAAAATATTGAAAACCATGACAAAGATATGTTTAATTTAGGATTTCTGATACTGAATTTTATATTTAAATTTTCCATCTTACTTCTTACTAAATGCAAATGTATAGATAGATGGATGGATGTTTGTTAGAAGGTATTTACAAAACGGCTGCATGCAACACGTTGAAATTTGGCATAGATGTTGAACATAGCCTGAAAGAACACATAGGCTACTAAGTTTTTAAACCCCCTGCAGACGGATTTGTGGGCGACAGCTAGTGAAAAATACATACTGTCCAGATATTTGTCTATATTTAGTACAGTCAAAATTAAGTTTAAATATAATTTGATTCTAGTTAAGATATTTTAGTCCGTAATATTCGTTATTGATTAGGAATCCATAACAATAGCTTGTAATTAATTATCTACAGATTCCGTGAACAGATTTCAACATTTGCTTATTATTAAGTGTTAATGAACTTAATAGTGTTTCACATTGATTGTTGACATAATACGTAATGTTCATCTAAATCTTAAATGAACAGAGGAGAGAATGTACAGATCCTCTCCCCAGTCAAATGCCAAATGTATTTACCTTTCCCATCGTATTTTTATTAGAAAAGTAAATGAGACTACAGTCGAACCTGGCTAGAAACCGCTATAAGTTTTGAGAAACTCGAGTTATAGAGACCTTTATAAGCGAGAAAACTATGGTAGTCCCTTGGACTCTCGCTTATCCAATGGTAAGGGGGATATCCTTTTTTCTCTTTTCATCTGGAAACTTTTAACTTGCACTTGCAGCTTTGTGCAGTCACTTCGATATTATAGTGAAATTCGGTAGCCGTTTGCTTCTTTTACTTTTTTTTTAAAACAATAAAAAAAACTTATTTGTCTCTTAACCTTAACATTGTTTTTAGTCATTTTAATGTCACTCATGTACTATAAATTTCAAAGTATTTGAAAGAAAGTATTACGATTATAATTTCGTGAAGCATTTACTTTACCTGTTTTCGTAAAACAAAATTAATTAACATTTAAAACTTATGTGCTTCATAATATAACTTTGTACACAGTTGAGGGACAAGAAATTTACGCTAAACTATTCTCTAAACTACATTGTGATATACGGCTCTCGAGACCGGTAGCATGTCGTGTAAACTACACTAGCAACATCCATTGTAAATACTAAATTAAGAATTTTCCTACCATAAAATACCTAATTGTATTAAACCTAATGTTTTAACAAATTAAATGCGTCAATAGCCTTATGGTTAAGGGTACGGATTTCCGATACCAAGGTCGGAGGTTCGAATCCCGCCATTCGACTACTGTCGTAACCCATATCCTAGCACAAGCATAGATCTTAGTTGGAATGGTAAAAGAAATATTAGTAAATTTACAAAAAAACTTCGCGCGAGTCGTTGTGCGGAACACAAATTTAGGTGTAACGGGGCGTAGAGCAGCGTAGACGCGGAGGGAGGGCTATGCGTAGCGCGCCTAACCTTGGGCGGCCAAGATATTTGAAAAGAACTATGATTTATTATGCCTGCCTATAACGTAAATTGTTTAACGTTTGTGTTAATTGGTATCGTTAGATTCGTATTCTTTCCTGTTATAATAAGAACGGTATTTTATTTAGTAAAAGCTAAATAAAATATCAAAAATATATAGTCTACGATATGTTTTGCAATAAATAAAAAAGCGAGCCATTACTATCGCAGAAACAAAATTGTTCATATTGCTCTATGCAACCTTAACAAAACTGTTCGCGTTCCAATATTGTTCGATGCATTCGCAAATACTAGATATTGCTTTGCGAGCGTAGCGGCGCTTTTAAATTAGCGTATTTGTTGCGAACAGTACCCGTGTGTTACTATATTTTATATGTATATGGTATATAATATTATATATTATCATATTAGTGACTGATTGTTATATATTACATAAAAGCTAAAATAAAATTCTTATCATTTCATCAGAAATATCGTGGTAAAATAAAATAAATTTAAAACGTAACGCGGACACGTGTTCCTGTAATATTATGTTTAGAAAAATATTCTCATTACGATATATGAATTTCCATATATTTCCATAGGTAGAACACCTGTATTAAAACATATTGACATCTCTCTCACTCTCGTTGTAAAAACTGAGATAGTAACATGTTATTTTACAAGTTTTATATTAGTGGGAACTCGGTGCGTACTCTTTCGCCTCTGCCAGCATTATAACTGCTAAATAATTACGAGGACATATCAACTATTCACTTACTGTAAACGTATTACTGTCTCTCTTTTTACAAAGATAATGAGAAGGATGTCGATATGTTTTTATATAGTGTTTCGGTTGTGGAAACACAATTATAAGTAAAACCGCACAAGATTTACACTAAAAAGCTTTAAATACATAGCATAATATATTAGACATTATTTGTTTAAAATTTTACTACTGGCTGGAGGAATATGTTTTTATAATTTAAAAAGAATAAATTTGAAATGATGTTTTTAAAACGTTTGGGCTTTTTGTGATCGCGATCTTTCGATGCAATTGTAAACAATTTGATCACAGGCTAATGCCATTTCTTACGAACTTTATATCAGTAAATTACACAAGTTTTATTATAAAATAATTGTAGATAAAAATTAATGCATATTCTTTAAAAGATTTAAAATGCAATTATGCGGCATCAGGAGATCATTAGTCCCAGCTGCTTTCATAGAATTATTCCCTTTAACATTTGCGTTGTCAACTTAAAAGAGATCGGAGAATATTTCAATTCATTTAATTCAATTTAAATATCGAAGGTAAAAATAACTAGAAGAAGACTTACTTTGTAGTATTTAGTTGTGAAAAACAAGATGTATAAATTAATGTTAAATTGAGTCGGATTGTAACGTTTTATTTAAAAGTTGGAAGATTTTTTTTTTAAGTGGAAAAAGAACAAGCGGTCATCTGGATTCTCCGAATTAGTAAAGAGACCTCTGCCTTTAGACATCCACAATTGCAGATGCGTTGCATTCCTTTAATCGACATAGGATCCACAGAAAGATACAATACTTACACTACTTACTTACTTACAATACAATACTTCCCCTTCCTATAGTCTCCTCCTTCGTCTTATCTACATTTCCCTACCATCGTTTCCTTATAAGAAACAGGTCTAGTGATATAAGACTAAAATTTGTCGTTTTAGTATTTGTCCTATGAGACTAGGGAACAATATGAATTGAACTCACGTAAGCTGCGAGTGATTATATTTCAACGAACATAACAATGTATCCGATAAAATTATAACTGTTATCAGTACGATAAATTAGAATCCTTTGGCGTGAATGATGTGCTTTCGTTACAAAGTCCAGTGTCAGAATGAATAGTGAGGGGACATAAACGTCGAGATTTTAGTCAGGCTAGTGTTGCATCAATACACTGGCACATTTTCGGATTTTCTTCCTAACAATACGGATATTTTAATTATAAAAACATTTTTATATCGTTTGGCTTTTCATTCGAAAATACTCTATCTTTTCATACAAAAAAATCTAGAGTACTAAAACCAAGCGCACTGTTTTATTCATCACTACAAACATCTCTCGTAATCAGGGAGTACTACATTTTGTAAAAAAAAACCACTTAGCGAAGCTCGAATCTTTTAATTTTTAATACCGGAGCGAGCTCCATTCTCAGTACATGTCCGTAGAGAAAAGTAACACTTGAGATTTTGATTTCATTCTATTGAACACAATTTTTATTCCAATAAGAACAAATGAAAATAATATTTTATGAGTTAACTGGAAAGGATAAGGTTGTTATTCTAAACTATTATACAAATTATAACTTTATTCTTAATAGCTGTGGCCCGTGCGGAATTAAAAAAAACATCATTAGTAGCCTATGTGTTCATCCAGACGATGTTCTATATGTATGCCAAATTTCATCGAGATGCGTTCAGCCGTCCTTTACCTTTTTCCAGATACCTTTAAACAAACATCCATCTAAAGTAAAGTTAAAGCGTTCAGTTTTAACTGAACGGTCCAAGGGTTTGATTTGCCATATCCTGTGAAATACGACACATGTCAAAAAATATGAAAGCAAATTTGTTTGCAAAAGACAAAAACAGAATAAAATTGATAAATTAATAAAGTTGGCCGCTGCACGCAAACAATTCACACGGCAATAAATTCAGCACATGTGTTCAAAACAAATATTTTATAAAGAACAATTTCAATTACTTTATAAAAATAAATATATGGTATACGTCATATCAAATTTATTGTGGTTACAAATGTGGTTAGATAGACTGAAGAAAGCATGGATGGTGTGGCATTCGTTGCGTTATATTCTGCATTCATTCACGCACACACACGGTCTACCGGTCCAAAGGTCTGACATCTACTGACGGCCCCTATCTCCGACATGTACTTATGGCGTGTACGCTCGAGACAAACAACACTACATTTATGCTTACACTACAGATGGATTGGGTGAAAGAGGATATGCATAAGGTAGTAAAGTCAGATGTACCGATGTATATTTACTATTGATAAAGATATATTGGAAAATAGCACATCTTGAAAAGACTCTATATAGACATGAAGGCATTGATTGCGTCTAAACTCGGTTGCGGACAAATATCTACCCACAAATGCATACATTTCCATAACTGTAGGATTTTTCTGAAAATTTAGGCTCCGAAAATTTAGAAAAATATACTACCATCTTCCTAAAATTATAAATGCAAAAGTTTAAATGAATGGATGTTTGTTAGAAGGCATCTCGGGAACGGCTCAACGAATCAAAATTTGGCACAGTCGGAGAATAGAGTCTGGAAGAACAAATAGGTTACTTTATAAGTTTTTTTTAAATACGCGCGAACGATGACCATATTTGGGCCAGTATTTGGGTCTCCAATGTAATTAACATTGAGGCGTTCGATCCAGTCTTCCAGTTTTGCACAATAAAGTCTATAGCTTCATATATAGTCCGATACATGTATTCGTAACGTTTCTCCGTCCATTTAACTGTGACAAAACGCACAGCCGACGTATAAATTGTCCAGAGCATTTGAAGCAATCGCTCTCGCATTGTACAAATCTCATTTGTCACTGTTACAGCGTTGGGAATTATTTCACATTGTAAATTCTCTTACACTACAACTCTGGAATTCGTAAATTATAGATACGGTGGTATTTCTCTCATTTTATTGTTCCATAATACATAATACACCTTAATTGGATCAAATAACATATTTTAGATGATATTTGAACATGCGTGGAAATGCTATTTTGAAACTGTAAATTTTTTTTTTGAGTTACCAAAGATAAAATCTTGTTGTCTTTTCAATCTTTCTCCACATTTATTTATTTACGTCTCTATCCTACATGAACTCTCTATGGTTAGAGCGAGTTACTAAAATACCACTTGAAGCTCTTATCGTTGGTTTCTGAGACCAAGGTATAAAACATATTGATATCATTGTTTTGTCAACGATAATGAAAGGATGGCAAAATCATTTATACGAGGATTTTGGTCTCAGAAATAAACTATTAAACTTCTAACTTCCATTTATAAATATAATTTTCTTAAAAATAAGGTTACTTTACAGTGTTACTCTTTCATAATAGCTTTTTGTTTCACATTATCATTCCATTACGCTCACTTCGCAGCCGTCACCAAGAATAGACATTAAATAAATTATGTGACCACGAACCGCGACTTCCTTGTCATGTTTCATGATAATGTTTACATGTGCTTTAATATTTATAACAAAAAGTTTTTTATCAGTTACCTCATTCACTAAAGAGTAATGTTTTCTAAAAGGTACGCGTATGGTTATGCCTAGCATCCTACAGCTCAAGCGATTGGACCGATTTTGACAAGTGAGGTGTCATTTACTTGGATTTCCTTGAGTTAGATTTTTTAATATTGAATAAAACAGTGCTTGACCACAAATTGACCGAGCATTGTGGCAATCGATGGGGGAGGCCTACGTCCAGCAGTGGATGAATTTAGGCTTATTATGATGATGACCACAAATCCACTTGATATTAAGTGGCTATGTGATCAAAGGATGGTACGCACTAGCTTAGTATTCCTATTCACCGTACCCTAGATAGGGTCCATGGATTTTTTTATTTTCCAACTGTTCTTATTTATTGAAAATAATAATTTTTATTTAGATTTTTAAATTTAGGTACATTAATTTCCCAAGTACAGTTGAATTCATTATTATATTTTTAGATTGCAAACCAACATGTATATGAGTAAAAAAATCAGTGGTGCCTACATTTTGTAGAGTGAAAGCCACGTCGGGTTAAATGGGCCGTAATTAGCGGCGAGTACTTTCAGCTTCTTTTAGTATTAAAATTTTACTTTCATGGCATCCTGTTGGTTTTAGTTCTGCATGTTTAGGCGTAGACGGTGTTTGATAAATAATATAAAATTTACAGCAAAATTGTGACAATTAAGAATTAAACTGTTTATTCAAAAACCTAATGAAAAACAAAAGTTTAATAATCGGATAAAAATATAAAGTTGTAATATAAGTATATGATGACCTTAAAATAACGATTTTCTGTTGGTTTCTGAGACCAATATCTATGTATAAAATATATCGTCATCCCCGTCATTATCTTTGACAAAACAGGAGTAACAATATGTTTTGAACGAGGATTTTCGTCTCGGAAACCCGCGGTTAAAAAATAATATTGATAAGATCAATATACTTGTATTAGTACCACGTTGTATTAGTACCATGTAAGTACCGACGTACGATATGCAACGTCCCGTTCACATTTATATCATATTCATAATAGTATGAAAACTAGAGGATGTTATAATTTTCTGTTGAGAAGTAAAATCCAGCGTGGAATTTTAAATTAGGTGTTTAACTTTGTGACAAAGTGCTTGAGATGCGACGTAAATTCACCTCACAAAACGAAGTTCACGACGTTCTTTTTACCGGTTCACTATTCTTTACAATTTTATTTGGTTCACTTCTTTTTGAAGTCTATTGTGAACAGAATCTTTTATCTATTTGATACTATCTTATTAGAAAAAGCTAAAAGAAATTGCCTTTCCTGTGCTATATTCATATCAGCTGATTTTTCCTTTCTTTGGATTTTAATATTTAGAATTTTATTTATAAAAGACATGAGAGTTTTACATCAAACGTCACATAAATCTTGTCCAGAATTTAAAGTGGATACGACAAAGATTTACTCCGAAACTACTGGACACTTTAATCGCTATGTTTGTTTCAATCGGATAGTAAAATATTTATGTTTGTGCGTCAGAAAGTTCTACTTTGGTATTAAAGATAAGAAAAAAATTATATACCTATCTATTTATATATTATACTACCCTAAGTAAGGGGTGACTAGGCCATAGTCAACCACGCTGGTCAAGTGCAGGTTGGTTGACTTTACACATATCCTTGAATTTCTTCTCAGATATGTGCAGGTTGCATCACGATGTTTTCCTTCACCGCAAGCACATCGATTAAATGTAAATATGTAAATCGGAAATCGAAAAACACATTGGTACATGGCGGGATTCGAACCCAGGACCTGCAGATTGCAAGTCAAGTGCTTGACACCCGAGCCACCGACGCTCCGCTACAGATTATAAACAGAAATTAATCTTCTGTGGTTTCGTTTCGGTTTATCTCTTTCACACCTAATGAAAAAAATGAAAAAACATGATTCTGTATAGATGTTCCTTGTTTTTCAGGTGGAAATATTATATAATATCTGTCTGCACTCGTGTTTCTTTTATATTTATTAACGTGCAACTAAAAAATTAAATAACAGTACAGTCTCAGTATGTTCATTCAGGCTACCAATGACGAGTCCGATACTTCAGTAGTGCTCAAAGCTTTAGCCCGGGATATAGTGAATGGAGTCGCTCGAGTGACGAGCTCTTGCATTTTAAAATCTTACTCCGCTGACAAAAATCTCCTATTTATTTTCATTTTAAAAAGTCTACACGAATTTAAAGAATATTTTCAAAAGGTACGAAATATTTTCGTACTTGTTCTGAATACAGAAAATGTATACATAATATAAATAATAATCAATGTGTGTGTGTGTGTGTGTGTGTGTTTATTGACGCCTATACGTTTCAAATACACTGGAAATTTACTAATGTAACTTTAGTAACATGATCTTAGGATGCTAGAAAATCTATAAATTTGTAAAAAAAAAGTTTTTTTTTTTACTGACACCCTTTGCTTGCACCATGGGACCATGGGAATACACTTGTAAATTTTTATTACATTTTTAACGTTATTGTCATGTTTGCATTGAAACACCTTTGTTGGTTTCAACCAGTAGTATATAGAATAAGTATATATAAAAGGTTTCTGACATTTTATACAAATAAATAACAAACACAACAAACATTTGACTGCGACCGAGTAGGTACACGGAGCAAGCAATTTAACTCAAGTCAAACTTAGTTTAAAGTTTCGCCCAGCGTTACATCGTGAACAATACTCTGTTTCCCGTATATAACACGTCATAACATTTGCAAAATTACAGGTTAGCAAAATTAACATATTAAATAATAAATCTTTTGTTACTTTTACAATTAATATCCTTGTAAAACGGGTGTTTCCCGTTGGACCGAAGGGCCCACTATTGATTTCATTTTTTCGGGTAACATCCTGTATAACATATCATTTTGTCAGTTGAAAAAAAGAATTGGAATTTTGAACAGCATAGTAATCTACATGTATTGAAAGTTCTGGTATTCTTTTCTGATTAAAACCAAATTTAGATTGAAAAAAACATAAAAAAAATGTATAGGTGGGAATCATACGATGAAAGTATACCTTTCTATGTAAATGATATGAAAATGTTATAATATTACTCAAAATTTTCTACAAACTTTAATATAATGTTATTCATAGTACCGCACAGCATAGAACACATTCGCACGTGATTTATGTTTGCTCCGTACGCGATGGGTGTAATTCATTTACGCCGGCGGCCACTCCACGGCAAGAACTAGCCATTTGCAAAACGTCAGCAAGTAACAAGATTTTACTTGATTAAAAATAAAAGCTCTCATACGTCTGTTTTACCAAATTGACAAATGAACAAGTTCCTCAAATAATGTCTTTATAATGAAATATCCAACTAAAACTTAAAAGGGTTAACTTATTAAGTTAACTCTTACGCAAGTGACTTATGTTAGGCAAAAGATAGGGAAGGGGATGCGGCAAAGATCTTAGTGTATCGATAAAGGACACTAAAAAGACAGAGAAACGTTTTCATTTTTTTTGGTTAACTTTTTCTTGAATATGTTTTTTTTATAACAGAAGGGGGCAAACGAGCAGCGGAAACACCGAGGTGTTCAATGACACCCATGGACATCAGCAATACCAGAGGAACCGCAGCGTTGCCGGCCTTTGAGATGGTGATAAGCATCGCTTCTTGAAGGACCCTAAGTATTTACGGTTTGAAAATACCGCCGAGAAATAACTATGTACATCAAAAGAATTTTTAAATGCTTTAAAATTTACTTTAAGAAATATACTCAAATCTAATATAGTATTTTTTAATTATGAATAGTCCTAAGCTTTTGAAACTGTATTTAAATTACACTAGAGGGCTCTTACGTCATGTAACAAAGTTCCACGTGAAACAAAACAAAAAGCAACTTACATAATAGAGACTAACGCTCACTAACAGCCAACTAACAAACAGCTTAAAAGTTTGTTCGTGTTTGGGATAAAATTTTTCTCATAATAAAGGATTATGGAATACGTTATTCGTATAAAATATATTTTGGGTGAACTTTATAATATTTTAGTACCTTTTTTTGGTACTTACGGAATCTTCTGTGGCATTTCAGCCACACAATGCAAGTCCCTCAATCGGGGGGATGGAATTTTCGAAAAGACACACTTCTCTCTAGGGGAAAGTTAGGGTTACGTGGGGTTTGATCCACTAACCCCCTTGGTGGTCAACTTTGAGCGCTTTTAAAAATATATAAAAAAATTAAACGAAAACCACAATTCGTTTAGATGTAGATGTGTTTTAATAAAATAAAATAAAAAAAAATAGAAAATAGAGTTGAAATGAAAACATTGTCATAAATCAACAGCAGGGCAGTTGGAAAGCGCTATGGAAGCACATCATTTATTAAAGTTCTTGTACAAAGGATTTAATTATTATGAATGCACTTTGTATTGTCATCGAACTGAAAACTAAACCGCTATAAATTAAAGTAAAACGTATTTAGTCTAGTTATCCTGTACGAAAGAATCCAATAATTAATTTAACAGAAATATTTTATTTTTAATAAGTAAAGAGCGTTCGTGGCTTGAGGCTTAAACCCTTGACTTATAATCTGCAGGTCCTGGGTTTGAATCCCGCCATGTACCAATGTGTTTTGCGATTTTCAATTTACTACAATTTTTCCGACGTTATTACGATGACGGAAAATATCATATTGCAACCTGCACATTGAAATTGCAAAGAAATTCAAAGATATGTGTCAAGTCAACCAACCACCCTTTTTTTTTCCAGAGAGGAATGCTTTATGCATACTCCGCGCCCCGGGGGGGACGCGGTAGTTATGTGGGATTCTCCTTCATAGCGGAGGCATATCCACTAAACCTCTCTGTTCCTCCAACGCATCAGGATGGGACCACGGGCACGCTTTCGCTCTCGTCCGCGGCCCAACCAACCACCCTGGACCAACCTTTAGGGTATGCTCAAAGCTTCTCAATGAAAACGTATGTCTAAATTTACTAGCATTTATCTACTGTTTAATTTATACGCATTTTAAATTATGTGGACATTATTCCGTCCTTTGTGATTGTAAATAGAATGATTTTCTTTCAGTTACTATAGTGGGAGTACATAAGCCACTTTATCAGTTGGATGAACAGCTGCGCAACAAACGAAATGCAGAGAATTTAATTAGTGTCTCAGAGAACGAGATTAATCTTCCCTTACTTTAATTGATCGTCAGATTACTCACTAAAGAGTAAATATGTCTTATGTGTATATTTCTTTAATTTGTAGCCTTTTTATTTATACACTAGCTATGGCCAGCAACTCCTTCCGCGCGGAAATAAAATAAAACATAATTAGTAGTCAAGTTTCATGGAGATTCGTTCACCTGTTTGAAGATACCTTCAAACAGGTGACAAACATCCATCCATCCATCCATCCATCTAAATATTTGCATTTATAATATTAGTAATATATTATACAAAACTCTTTTGTCTTTGAGTAATAATATTGTCATCGTCATCTTCATATGCCTTTCCCTATGAAGTTACGATAATATGTATAATATTTTTCAAATACCTCGTGAGCTCCAAGCTCCGAGCGAGGTATTGCGCAGAACGCTTAAGTGTATAGCGTAGCGGGATGCGGGGGGAACTACACAGCGCGCCTTTGACCTTGAGCCGCCAAGATATTTGAAAATTGTTATACTAATCCATACATCGTCTCAAAATCTATCCAAACTTTCAACTGTTAATGTATTAAAATATGTGATCTAATACAATATATGCTTTATACAACGTAAAAACTCTTAATAAAAGATAATCGCAACTTGCGTAATGTAATATCGCAAAGAAAACGTTGAACATTTTGCTTTTTATTACCTCCGCAACACATGTTATGGTTATATGAATCTAAGAATATGTTTTAGCTTTATTATGGAATTTCTTATGGTCAAATAAATAAGTTTAATGATATCAAACACTAGTGAAAAGTCTTCGCGATGGTGGCGAGTGTTTTCTGCGTTTTATTGGTGTATTGTAATCTTATATATTTTGTTATATAAGCTTACATCACTGAGGGATAGTATTCTAATAATATATTATAGGTATATTTGAACTAGGCCTAATAGTTTTTGAGTTTATTCACTTCGTACAAAAATACATCTTTGTGTTCTGACTGAGCATTTGCTGAAATGTGGATATGAATGTCGAGGAATTTTTTTTTATTATATTATTTTTTAAATTACAAGGCTTTTCTTAAATACTATGACTTATTACAACTACAAGTTAATATTGTAGCGTAAACATTATGTTGAAGAATTAGATTTTAAGTCATCTAGGAATTGCTAAAAGCTGTATTGGCATGGAAGCCGACTTTCTTTGTTTATCCGACATAATGAACATTGAAGATGCTTCCCCGGCTCCCAGCTTGCGGTAACTAATGAAAACTGCTCGAAAAACTGACCGAATATTTTGGAGCTGTTTATTTTAAAAAGTACTAGATGTCGCCCGCGACTCCGTCAACACGAGATTAAAAAATAAATAGTAGCCGATTGCAAGAACTACCTATAAAATTTCATAAAAATCGTTCAAGCCGATTAGAAGAAGATAGTATTAATCACTTAGAAAATAAAATCTTATATCCGTATGCGTAGTTACGTAATCTTATGTATAATATTTTATTTTCTCAAAATAATTACAAAACGGGAAGATAAAACACCGATATGAAACAGAGCCATCTATATTTACCAATAGAAAACCATATTACTACGGTACTAAAAATTCTAATCCAGGATAAATAGAAAATAGGGTTTGCCAACGAACTGTTATCAAATCTGATACACCAGCAATCGTCCTTGAACCAATTTACGCTACACTGCTTCGATATTCGCGAAATTTGACCTTATTTCAATGTATTTTAAATGAAATTGTACAAACACAAAAATTCTATCTAATTAAATAGATTTTGACCGTTTAAAATGCAGTCTTAACAGATTTTTCATGACTATTTAATCAATAGTTTATGCCTGCGACTTGGTTCGCGAAACGAACATTATTCATAATTTTAAGGTTTAATTGTCAATTACAAGAAAACATTAATTCTTTATGATCAATGTTGCCAACAGATACGGAACCTTTTTACACGTTTTTATTCATAATTGTTATATTTTTGTATTTAGAACTTTATATGTTTTTCCTTACTTTTTCTCAGTAAAAAGTTGTAAATATATTCTGTAACAGTGCGTGCTTTTCTCTTTATTTCTAATAATTCTAGTTTATATTTTCATTCTATCTTTTTATTATATAAAATAATATTTCAAAATTCGTCCTAATCCAAACGCTCTTTCCATCCTTATATTTTCCGTCGACTTTAATCAAGTTAACTAATCATACTAATATTATAAATGCAAAAGTTTGGATGTAACGATATATTTTATTATGTTTCTCCAAAACAGCTTATTATATCTCGATGAAATTTGGCACCGATGTAGAATATAGTCTGGAAGAACGCATAGGCTCGTTACTAATATTTTTTAATTCCACCAAGACGAAGTCGCAGTCAAAAGCTAGTAATAGAATAAAATCATCGTAAATTCTAAAGATATAAAAGAAAGCCGGATTCGATTATAAATTCTCTTATAAAGTTTGAAACATAGCAAGTAAAATACTGACAGAAGAAATTCAAAAGAGGCTCTTAACTAATGAAAGTACGAATTGTAATCCGACGGAGCTCCGCCAAGAGATTTTCCATTCGTATAATTAATTAAAGTCAACTTTTATTTGCTTAACTACGTAAGGATTTGTTTTTAAGCGGCCGATCATTTTGTACAGATTTTTTATTACAAAAATAATACTGAATTCCAAATTAAACAATTTGACCTTGACCTGAAGAATCTTTGGCTTAAGTACACAATAGAAGTGTTAAGTATTTTAAAGTAACTAAAACGCTAAAACAAAATGTTTTACTTGAGTTTTTATAAGAATAGGAGGCAATCGAACTGTGGGATTGTTAAAGAAAAAAAGTCGCCCATGGACATCCACAACACCAGAGGAACAGCAGATGAGTTGCTGACCATAAAGTAGGAGATATCCTTGTTGTTGAAAGACACTAGTTTAATTGGCGAAATAATAAATGAAGTAATGATAAGGTAATTTAAACATTAATGGTGGGTTTCTAAAATCCCCGTTTAAAAGATGTCGTTATCTCTCCATTGTCGAAGATAATAACAGGCATGGCGTATTTTATACAGATGTTTTGGTCTCAGAAACCCACTCTCTTGATCTGTCAATTTTTACGCAATCTATCGATTCCTACGTTTAAAAACGACAGAATAATTTAAGTTGAATAAACACTCGACACTCATTAGAAACGTACTGATGACGTCACAATGCTCCAAAAATATAATTAAAACATAAGAAAAACTTATAAGTAGTAATAAAATAGATACTAAGTGGCAATTTAATCAGTCAGTTAGTTGCTTTTCAATTGAGACAAAAGATCGGATGAATGGAGTACAGGAGTTGAATATCTGAGTGGACGGAACAAGAGCACGATCGAATCGGATTATCGGAATAAAGTTCTACTGACAAATTCGCAAATTTAACTGGAAATTGACTTTAAATTAAAAGACATTCCCACAGTGATGAGAATAAATAATTTGTATCGAAAAACAAGCAACGGTGATGAAATTACAAGCAATGAATAAAAATTGTTTAAGCTTGCGTGAGACATTATACCAGTGGTTCCCAAACTTATTTTGTCTACTGCCCACTTTGAGAATAAATATTTTTTTAGCGCCCCCCGTATTTTCACATATTTAAAAACCTCTATAACTTCAAATTAAATTAATTATTTATAGTGACCTATATATGTATATTAATGAAGAATTCTAAACGAAACTTTTACTATACCCGTAACTTGAGACCTGCAGCGCCCACAAGGGGGCGTTATCGCACTACTAATAAATTAATTAGTAACGGCTGAAATCACATATGACAGTCCGGTGACGGCGCCGACTAGTTTCGGACCCGTCGGAGGTCACACTTCCTAATTCATTTAATTAAAAAAAATGAGTCAACTTTTTTATTTCTAATTTTATTAGCCTTGTTACGTGATTGTCAAAAAAATGGACGTTTTGTCGAACGGGACTATGTTCATTTATGGAGATTTCATTCAGATCATTAGCAGAGGCCTTTGACAAGGATAATCCAATTTTGATCGTGATTGCAGAACATCTACGCAGTATATTAATTGTTTCAAAAACATTATATTAAAGTTAAAATTTCGAATTTAGAATAAAAAAAATATAACTGGTATAGTACAGGTAAATGCGAAAAAAAAGGTATGAGTCAGATTTCTATTTCGTCATTTGTTCAAACGCTTAACTTAGGCTTTCGAAATACGAATTAATATTGCAGATTAACGGGAAAGGCTTAAGAAGGTCTTAGGTCTTAGATCTTAGATCAGGAAGTAAAAATCTGTTCTCTACAGAAAAAATATACGTAAATCACACATAGAGTTGACAATCTAAAGTTAGCTTTTATAAATATTAAAATAAAACATATAAATAATTCTTTAAATCATATTTTTTTTTGAATAAAATAAACATTTAAACAGTTCCAACACCCAGTTGCGGCAATTGATTGCCTACTGCCCTATATTTACTACGCGATTTGGCAACAGAAGAGAATTACATCTGACCACGGTGGTTGGTTAGTTTATGTACAACGAACCGAATAAGCTAAGTTTTTCAAACATAGCTTATTCGCTTCATTATAGCATGTTTGTAAAAAAACTATTAATTTTTGCCAATTTTTTTTTAATTTCAAATATCATAAATTTTTACTATAGCGTAATATCAATTACGAGTGAATTAATATTTATATAATTATGTCGAAATATAATAGATATATAAGCTACCATGATAGTCAATATTTTTGCGTTATTATTAAATAATACCTGTCGCCCGCGACTCCGTTTGCGCGCATTTAAAAAAAAAACTTTATTAGTAGCCTATGTGTTCTTCGAGTTCTTCCAGTATGAAGTATATCTGTGGCCAATTTCATCAAGATCCATTCAGACGTTCTGTGACCTTCAAACTAACATCCATCCATCCATTAATCCATCAAAACATTCGCATTGTAATTAGTAAGATTTATTTGTTTGTTTATCCAACATAATCTTGGAACCAATAATATACATATATATTAATTTATTTTAGTATTTACAAGCCCCAAAATCATAACTGTGTCAAAATATATGATTAATTCAACAAAATACAATTTTGCTAAGACATAATTTTATAGCTATTAAAAGTTTGTGTACTTTTAGATAGAAACTATAAAGGTAACACTAAATGTTACTTAATACCAGTGTAAATTGAGCTTCTAGTTATTTTTATTATGTCAAAAGAATTTTAAAGACCCGCGTAATTGCCCAAGTCGAGTGCAAGTAACGAAAATTTACGGCTCAATTTGGCAGCGAAAGGAAATTACACACAGCAGTGTGGATTTTTGCCAATTTACGTTTTGAGAGTCAAACAACTGGTCGTCTTCAGCAATTTGTGGCTCGCGGATAAAGTAATATTATGTAATTAATATGTTTAACTTAGAACACATTTTTCGACGAACATTTTTGAACCGACGAGTAAGTATACGTAGACGTATGAATGTGGAAGAAGCAAGGGAGGAATGTGGGACTGTGACAAATACAAGTCAGTCTTTAACATTCGAAAATTACTGTCAATAAATAAATAATTTCTAGTATAAACAAAACAATGTATTCACTTAGTAGTATAGATTCTTTTAGTAGTAGTCTAGTACCAAGTATTATACTATTTTATCAATCTGACTTCTTACTAATGCTAACATTTAGATGGATGGATGTTTGTTTGAAGGTATCTCTGGAACGGTTGAACTGATTTAAATAAAATTTGGCGTACATATAGAACATAGTAAAGCGTCAATAGCCTAATGGTTATGGGCACGGATCTCCGATCACGAGGTTGGGGTTTCGAATCCCGCCGTTCGACTATTGTCGTAAACTATATCCTAGCACAAGCCTAGAGCTTAGTTGTAAAAGAAATATTAGTAAATTAAGAAAAATCTGCTAATATTTTAATAAAAAAAAGCAAAATGATAGTGTGGAAGAACACATAGGTTACTAATTATGTTTATTTAGAACCGCGCGGAAGAAGCCGCGGGCAACAGCTAGTAAAAATATAAACAAAAGAATACTTGTATATTAGAAAGATTTCTTGGGTTTTTTCAATAATGAGTTGTGGAATTCGAACCACATGATCGATATACTATTAACCAATGAGCTATTGGTGTTACAATTACTGTAATATCAGAATGTTGGGTAATTGGTGTACAGATGTAAGCCACAACAACCTCAACTGTAAATTAGAGCGCTCTGTGGGTGACGGGTGTCGATTGAAATTTGCCGTTAAAATGTACACTTCATTTCTCACTTAATTGATCATTTAGATGCTCAAATACATTCTAAAATTTGTAAATGTTATTGATCGAGTCTAGACAAGAATATGTTAATTAAAATCCCTGTGAAATCTTTAGAAATTACTAGCTGTCGCCCGCGACTCCGTCCGCGCGGGATTAAAAATAGATGTTGGCCGATTCTCAGACCTACTCAATATGCTCACAAAATTTCATGAGAATCGGTCAAGCCGTTTCGGAGGTGTATGTGAACGAAAATTGTGACACGAGAATTTTATATATATAACAAAGTATTTGAAGTCATAAATTACTGATAGATAAAAAAATATAGAGATATTTTTACACATAAAATATTTATTAAAATTCTTTTTAAATTATTAAACAAAGAAGATACCTACTAGTGAAGGTTTATGTTAAATTTATAACCAGACAATGACATTTAAGAATTTGAAAGGAATTTCAATGTCAAAGTAGTTTCAAATATTATAAATATTTGCTTTTCTTTGAAAAATATGCTAGATTATTTTATATTTATTGGTCTTAAAAAAGTCAAATAGAACACCATAAATACAAATTTCAAAACACATTAATAATTGCTAGACTCCGTCTGTACGAGACTAAAAGAATAATAATTACTAAACTCACATAGGTTCTTCCAGACAATATATAACATCTATGACAATTTAAGCGAGATGCAGCCGTTCAGGAGACACTTCCAAGAAACATCGATCTAAAATTTTGCATTTATAATTGTGTATTCATTTATTTATCATATTTTTAATATAGTACATTTCATATCCAAAAAAAATATGTATATATACAAAACAATTTATAGTAAGCTTTTATAATATTAGTAATATTAGACGCTTACACTAATAAGTTAATTGGTAAATGGGTCATGCGCCTGTTGTGAAATTATAGCAAGAAATTTACTAAAAGTAATTCTATGTACTACATCTACCAACATCGAACGTATTCACTTAAATATAATATTTTAGATAGAGAAATATAAAAGCTTTGAAATTTTGTATAAAACGAAAACGAGATTTTTCAAAAGATAAATCACAAACATTGAAACGAAATTGCTTTAAAAATGGCCCAATCGTAGACTCAGTACGAGCATTTATTTAAAATACCGTTTCAACGAAAAGTACATGACGGAAAATATTTCAACTGTAACAACATTTCTTGTAAAAACATTACTTCGTGAAAATCGTTCGATGTACATGAATGAGTAAAGTAAAAAAAGATCCAACAGCTTTCAAAGGGTTAAGTGAAATAAACACATCTTTATTGTTTACTCTTTTGTTTTAAAAAAGTAACGAAAACCTTCTAGAAGTTTCGATTCTGTGAGCACTTTTATATCAAATTATTCAAACTTTCCTGAGACATTATACGAAACTGATATAAACACGGCTAAACACTCACGTATATTCGTCCGGTGGCGGCACCGACTAGTTTCGAGCCCATCGGTGGTCCTTCATCAGGATGAGTGGTACTGGTATTATTTCGCGGACGCGGCTCGTCGCTCACTCACTTACTTTTATATCATTAATATTCGATACATGATTCATCATATTAAAATGTAATTAACACTTGAAATGATATTTAAATCTTTCGTTAATATACCGATGAAATAATTTGTTTTATGATTGATCCGATTCATTGATGAGTGCATAATAAAATTCATAAATTAAAATTCATATCATTTTAAATAAATTGTTGTTTTAAATTGCTATTGTTTTCTGTGGAATTGTTTAACATTAAATTATTACTAGCTGTCAACCGCAATTCCGTCTGCGACTTATTAAAAAAATAATTTAATAGTCTATGTGTTCTTCCAAATTATGTTCTATATCAAAGCCAAATTTTAGCAGATCCATGCAGCTGTTCTAAATATACCTTCAAACAATCACCCATCCATCCATACATCCAAACATTCACATTTATAATATTAGTAAGATTGCAAGGGCTTGTTTAAACACAATATTATTATAATAAGGCCATTGCGCATTTCTCCACTCCACGTCTACCCGGCATAGCGTGAATAACGTAACGTTTTGCTAACCAACTAATATCTTAATCCCTCGCCATTGATGACTTCGAGGCGGCGACGAGCGGAAGCCTCACGATCGCGAATCTAGGTGTGGCAGGACGGAGTTGGCGAGAAGTTGACAAGTCGGCGTTAACCCTTATTGTAAACATTAATGCCTAATTAATGCGCTATCATGTGTACAATCACTGCAGAGTAAACTAACCTTTCTTCTTGACAAGTGAAATGACAATAACGTGACAGCTGTCAAATGTGTACTTAAACATGTCTCTGAGAGTGAATGATGATTTAGCACTATGATCTTTAGCTGATTTACTGTATTAATAGGGAGGGCTTACTAAGGGAGGCAGTTTAGAATAGGTTTGCGCAAACTACGGCCGTTTAAGTAAACATTAAATGACTCTGAGTATGGAAGCCAGAGTTTCAACTAATAATCAACAGACATACTTTTGGTTATGACGGTAAAATGTGTAATAATTCCTATTTACGAATAATTATTATAATTACAAAAAAAAATTATAGCTTAAAAATAATTCATAGATAAAAAATACGCGATATTTAAGTGAACAACTAAAGTAATCCATTTCAGCAACAACTAGATATAACCTCAAATTTATCGCGACAATTTAATATAATAGTAAAAATATATATTTGGAAAGCATTTTAACGTCTTATTTATGAAGCGATCCCTCATTTCGTAGATTGCTCATATGTCAAGGGACACGACAATGTTGACGCCTGATTGAACAAAATAATATTCTAAAACGCTTCGAGAACTTTCTAGGGAATATTTTGGAGAAAAAATTGTATTGAAATGTTTACTCTCTTTTGAGATTCATCTGATAATATGTTCCAATATAAAGTGTCAAACTGTTATGTTTTGTTTACTTAAAAATGTGTATGAATCGTTCACAACTGTAAGGGGTGGACAGAGTATCCTGATTTTATAGTAGGGCAATTCTGGTAAAGATTTCCCCTAAGTAACTTTCTAGCTGCACCCGCGATTCTATCCGCGCTGTATTAAAAACTTTATAAGTAGCCTATGTGTTCTTCCATATGTTCTACATGTATGCCAAATTTCATCAAAATCCATTGAGCTATTCCGGAGATACCTTCGAACAAACATCCATCCATCCGTCCATCCAAACATTCGTATTTATTATATTAGTAAGAAAGTATAATAAGATGTGCCCGCTTGTTTATCATGGCTTCTCTTTGATTTAATTTTAAAAGTAAAATAATAATTTTTTTATTAAAAATGCATAAACTTAACCTTTCATTTGACTTTAAGTTTAAACATATATTTAACTTAACCACTAACATAATTAAGGCCTCATCTGACGCCAGCACTTCAAAACGGAACAAATCTTTTTAATGGAAATTATATTTGCACTTTGCTTTACACCACTCAGACCGCTCCATTATAAAATGCTAATTGCGCACTAGGAAGTGTCTATTCAAAAAAACATAGAACTTCTACACTAGCAAGTATTTCTTATTTCAACTAATATTTACAAATATTAAATTTATTGTCTTGTTCATAGTGTTTTAATGTCAAATACCAAAAAAGAAAAATTGGTCAAGAAAACAAAAATTTATTTTTGATTAAAATTACAGGGCTGTTTTATTAAAGTAAAATAATTAAACGCATAAATTCACAAATTAATTTATGTTGATTGTTAATATCTTACTATTATTATAAATGCGAATGTTCAGATGGATGGATAGATGTTTCTTTGAAGGTATCTTTAGAACGCTTGCTTGGATCTCGCTGACATTTTGAATAGATGTATAAGATAGCCTGAAAGAACAGAGGCTACTAATTAAGTTTTTTAATTCCGCTTACTCTGATTGCTAGTTAACTTATAAAGTATAAAAGAAAGATATCTAAATATCGTATTATCTGTTTGTAAATAAAACAAGTAAAATGACTGATGTAATTGAGTTGCTTCGCTGGCTTGCAGCTTGCGTATCGAATTTACCTTGAGTTGTAAATTCACTTTGGTAACTCGACCTGTGGCCCAACAATATTAGGTTTGTTACTTACCCAAATTTCGTTTCATGTTTAACATTTCGTTTTTGGAACTGAATAATTAGTTTGGACTTAAAATAAGTTATCTATGGCACTCTTTGTTAATTAAAAAACCAGAAAAACCCAACTGACTACACCCATAAGACACTCGGGGGAATAAAGCAATATGACACCCACTTGTCTATATCGATTACTTGAGGCTACAAACATAACAATGGAAACGACTTAGATATAAACCCACACATAAATACATACTTTTAGATATTATTAATTACAATCCATTGGCGCGAATGATGTGCTTTTGTTACAAAGTCTAGGGTCAGAATGAATCTGAGAGGACACAAACGTCGACATTTTAGTAAAGCTAGTGTTGAGTCAATACACTGCCTTATTTCCGGATTTTCTTCCTAACAATACATACATGAAAAATATTAACCACAAGAGTTACTGTGGGTTTCCGAGACCTGTGTCGATATCATTCCTGACAGAATCTTTAAGACATTGAATACAATGTTTTAAAACGGGCATTTTGGTCTCAGAAACGAAAAAATTTTTGCCACTTCTATGCATCCATATTCCTTTCAAGCAAAACATTTCATACAAAATTTGTTTATACAGTCAGATGTTATTCACAAGAGCTATATTGGGTGCAAGCCTTTTCACTTCAATCGATTCATTGCTATCAGTGAAAAACTTACCTGCCCGTACTTCCGTTATTGGATTTTTAAGAGTAATAACTTAAGAGCCTTTAAACTATTTGACTTTATAAAATGTCAGTTTTCCCATAAGTAAAAAAGTTATACCAAACTACTATTTTTTTTTAATATATTATTAGGTGGCGAATGAGTAAGTAGCCACCTGAATTCTACCAAATGGCGAAGCAACCGCTCTCTATAGATATCTGCAATTGCAGATGCGTTGCCTACTAACCGACGGTGGAGAATACACACTGAAAGATAATAATCCCCTTCCCATCATTTCATTACAAGAAAAGGGTGAGAAGGGAAACTAATATTAGTCCTAGGGAACTCAACAATCAATGTTTGTTTAGTATATAAATTACCGTTCATAATTTCTTAGTCGGATTATAAATTGACCAAGTTTACAATGAAACGGTAACATACAATGCACAGTGGTAATTTTCCCCTTTGTTAGTTAATGCATTTAGAATGGAGAAACTAATTCAATCGTGTAATTCAAGAGTTTTATTTGTTTGTTCCTCAATGGATGAGAGATTTAACCCACATTATAGTTAATGATAAAACTTTATGCTGCCGGAAGAAGCATGCAGTGCCGAGTAAGTATTAGCCACATCATTTATTTTAGTGGCTCAAGTACAGCTTCGCACCGTGGAGTATGCGTTCCCCCGCATCCGTTAACGCTTCTAATATTGTGTTCTGCGCATCCCTCTGTTGTCCCGAGCCGCGGATATATTTGATTTCTACTATACAGCCGACGGCCAATAAAATAGTAATATAGTATTTTATTACAAGTCATTTTCTAGCTGCCAAATTGAGCTGTAAATTTGAATCATAAATTGATAAAAATATTAAGTATTGCTACGTTTTAATTCTTAAAGTAACTTCGGATTTGTTGGATGCAAACGAAAATAACAGTGTTTATAGAATACGTAAAAAGAGAAGAAAATAATTGATAAATAATATTAAAAGATAGTACGTATATATTGCGGAGCTTTACCATTTATTCTACACTTTATTCTTTATATGTTAACTATTAAGTAACACGTTTTATATGTTAATACTAGCGCTCGCCCGCGACTCTGTCTGCGAGGAATTAAAAGCAAACAAAACTATTAGCCTACGTGTTCTTCCAGACTATGTTCTACATCTATGATAAATTTCAACAAGATCTATACAGCCGTTCCCGAGATACCTTTAAACAAACATCCATCCTTTCAATCATTCGCATTTATCAATATTAGTAAAATATTATAGTAGTTTATTAAATAAAAAAGATGTCCTAATAATTCAAGTGTTCACCAGTTAACTGTATGTTAGGTTTTTGGTCCTGAAAGCGTCGAGTGTGCTTACTGGGTACTCGATGTTATTTCGAGTGGTGCCTGAAAAGCAATAACTCTTGTAAAACGCCCTGTGTAAATAAAATGACATTGTGTTTATTTTATAATATAAATTTAAGTTGGTAAGTTAATGCATTGAACTAAGTTAAATATCTTAAGATGTTATGCCTTATTGATATCCATACTAAGTGATATTTTCACCTTAAGTGCCGAGTTAATGCTAGTTAAACACGAGCGTAATACAATTACGTAGAGCAGTAGGACAAAACAGTATGACCACATAACTCCGAGGCAGAATAACACTCATTTGAAACTATGCGTTTAAACGATAGCAGTACTGAGGGCCTAACACGAATACTTGCGACAACCCCCTACGAAAAATTGGTATGAGATTTTTAGTGTACTTTACACTCTCAGCAAACATTTTAATACAATTATCGATGGAAATCCAATGGCGATTGTCAAAATTCGTGCTTGGCTTACTGTTATTGTTATGTATATTGTCAAAATAGTGTCATTCTGCCTCGGAGTTATGCGTTCCATAGCAGTACTGTTCTGTCCTACTGCTCTGTAAAACTGTATTACCTTCGTGTGAAACTATAACCGAGCTTGTTTATTACAGTCTCAAGTGTGTCAAGTAAATTTACACTTGAAGTGAATTTGTGGCTCTTGCACTTGCATTATTAAACATATAAATCGTAAAATAATGAACAACATTAACATAGCTCAGTTCTAATTAGTTGTAGGTTAAAATAAACTGTGGAAACATAAGAAAATTGTTCAAAATCATTGAAGTCGTTTAGGATACAAAAGATGATAGTATAAAGAATAAACAAACAATTGTAGCTGCGGTTACTGGTTGGAAATAAAATGCTATTTACATTTTATAAAAAGAAATTATTAAAATTGAAAAAAAAATCAGATCATCTGTACAATTATTTTAGGGAAGCAAATTATAAGACACAGAAATCCTCGTGTCCTGGTAGTAAGGTAGTAGTTTTGAAAGATTCCGTTTTTCAGATAAATCCAAATACGATTATCTTATCTAACTTATATTATAAATGCGAGTGTTTAGATGGATGGATGTATATTTGAAGGTATCTCCAGAACGGCTGAATGGATCTCCATGAAGTTAGGAATACATATAGAACATCTGGAAGAACAGGTAGGATACCAATTTTGTTTTTTTTTTAAATTCCGCGCGGTCGTAGTCGCGGGCGACAACTAGTATGTTATAAAAGGAAGTAGACTTTAAAGTCAATATTTACTCTTATGTATTACAATCACACGTTGAATTAAAAATACAAGGAAAATTAAAACACCTCATTCAATTATTTACGAGTCTTCATTTCCGTAAAGAGAAACGGATTTTAATTGCGCGGCCGCTTTTTATGTTTTTCATCTCTAATTAACGCTAAGCTTCCTTTTGCGGTGATGGGAAATTCGGAGTGTTTATAAATTAGCAATAAGTTGGCAGCTACTTATTATTCCTTTGAGAATATTTTATCTTTTAATTATTTCATACATATTTTTTTAATATTTTAAAATATTAGCAGATTTTTGTGTAAATTTACTAATATTTCTTTTACCATTCCAACTAAGCTCTATGCTTGTGCTAGGATATGGTTTACGACAATAGTCGAATGGCGGGATTCGAACCCGCGACCGCGTGATCGGAAATCCGTACCCATAACCATTAGGCTATTGACGCTTTTAAATAATACATAATACACTAGCTTCCTGTGACTCTACTCGCGCAGAATTAAATATACAGTTCAATAATTGAAATAAAAACTATACCCATCATTTAAGTTGGACCAAAACAGTTTGGGATAAAACTTTCACGTACTCTGTAATTGTAACATATATTCAATGTTCCAATAGTTATAGAATTGGTGTTTTTTTTTTGTTTCCCGTATGACGTCAACAAAACTGGCAAACTGGAAACCACGTGAAAAGCGCTACACGTAAAATTTCGTTTGAAAAACTAAAATTGAATTTAACACTCGTTTATTCTATTCAGTCGGCTTCCTTAATTTTTAGTATGAATATAAATATTAGACAAAACTGTATCTAGCTCCAATTTTCGTATATGTTTTTTTCTACTATAAGAATTTACTTGTAAGATACCCATAGGTGAAAAATAATGTTTTTTTAGCTTTCAAAAATTAAACTCTACCTTAAAATAAAAAATTAAAAAAAGCGTTCTTTAATTTGACATCAACTACTCATTGTATCTTAGTAGTAGTTGTAGTTATTAACACGATTTTGGTTAGTTGTTTATTTTTTTATTTAGTAAAACATTTATTTTCATGACTTGATAGTTTGCATGTTCGCGATCGTACTAATATTAAATTCTTTCCTTTTATAGGCCCAATATAACATATTGAATATGCTGTTATATGTTTTTTTATAACAAAAGGGGGCAAACGAGCAGCGGGAACACCGAGGTGTTCAACGACAACCATGGACATCAGCAATACCAGAGGACCCGCAAATATATGTAAATATATTTTATCTTAAACAATACATATGTGTATTTGCAAACTAAAATATACAATGTCATTGTATACAAAATTCAGTACTCATTTATAATTAACTAAACAACATTTTCTGTTATGGGGGAGAGCGCAGCTTCGCTAATTACTCTCGGATGTACAAAAGGCGCTTGCTTAATTAAAACCTGTTATTCTTACATTAAAATTGTAACGTTACAAAAAATAACAAACCGTTCTAAATATATGGCAAAAAAACAAAACCTTTTAACTTGTTTAAGTTATCATGTTAACAATGTCACTAACTTAATAAAATTAACTATTGAAAGTTCGTTTAAAAAAGGATATAAAAAATCTATACTTCGTTTTTACTTACATTCGTATGTGTTCTTCCAGACTATGTTCTATATCTATGTTAAATATCATTGAGATAAGCCGTTCTATGTACATAAGCATTTATAATATTAAAAAGATTTGTTTTATGATGAAAAGAAGTCAATCACCCAACTGTGAATCTTGCGGCGTGATCCAAGATGTGCAAGATGTGCTCACGGAGTGTGTTCTAAATGAGGCGGGAGAGAAGAGAACTCTATAAAAAACAATTTGTCAAGGCTCAATGTTGGTGAGCTTCTGTCTGCTTTGGCCCATCCATTGTCGGACCTAGCAGACGGAGTCCGAAGCATGGTGCTAAAGGATTTGTAGAAATCTATATCATCATCATCATCAGCTCCCTATACGTCCTCGCCCTCGTACTATACGGCTCGGAGCCTACCCTAAGTTAAGGGTGTAAATCTATATATATAAAAGAAATTCGTGTTAGTTACACTATTTATAACTCAAGAACGACTTTATATTACTAAAAATTGGTGACGGACATAGGATACTATTTATTATTTTTTTTTACGAATTTATGCCTTAAAGAGCTACTTTTTATTTAACTTCCTAATATTATAAATGCGAATATTTAGATGGATGAGGTGTGGATGGATGGATGGGTGTTTCAAGATATCTATAGAACGGCTGAACAGATCTCGATTCAATTTGGCATACGTATAGAACATAGTCTGAAGGAACACATACACACAAATTAAGTTTTTTATATATCCACGCGGACGGAGTCGCGGGCGACAGCTAGTTGTAAATATTTTAATTCTTTTTGGTATTATCATTGCTTGTATCTTTTTGTTTCGTTGCTTGCTTGTACACATGTAGTTGTAATTATTTCCTAAGTTGGAAGTTATGGTATGGAGATGTTCAAGAGACGAAAGTCCCTAATAAATTAAGAATTGTGTTTCAATCAAAACTTTTGAAGGTGCTACGTACTATTTGGTATTTAATGTGTCAGATTCTAAACTAACCGCTTATTCATTTAGAAATTTATGATTTACTATCGAAATACTATTAGCTTATGGACTCACTAAGCTGTTAACCAAATTGCTGCCAATCATAAACGTCTTGAGCAGAAATGGAACATTGTGATGTAAATACAATATTGCTTTTCCTCTATTTAGTAATATTAAACATATTTGTACGTTGATTACATGTTAATAGTTTTGAATCAAATCAAAAGGGAGTTTTATTTATTTTATATAGATTTTCAATGTTAAATTTTAAACAAATTTGTTATGAAAAAAAATCATGAGTCCAGACTATAAGCTTGCTGATTGACTATATTTGGATATGTACATACTTTGTAACATAAATTAGACCCCTTTTGATACTCAGATATCTGAAACTTGGTGCCAACTTTAAGTCATGATGCTAAATAGACTACTGAAATTTCCTCTAGTAATTGATAAATAAAAAATCGTCGATATACAGAGCATCGATGGCTCAGGGGTTAAAGTAATTAACTTTTAATCTGCAGGTCCTGACTTCGAACCCCGCCATTTACCAATGTGTTTTTCGATTTACATATATACATTTATTCGACGTTCTTACGGTGAAGGAAAACATCGTGAAGCAACCTACACATATCTGCGAAGTAATTTAAAGATATGTGTGAAGTCAACCAACTCGCATTGGGCCAGCGTGGTTGGCTATGGGCTAATCACCCCTAACTTAGGGTAGGCTCCGAGCCCCTCGGTGGGGATGTATAGTGAGCTGATGATGATGAATTATACTATTGTTAATTGATTTTGAAATACAACTGAATAATTATTGGACTAATTTTAAAGAATTACAAAAATATAAATGTTTAAAAATATTGTAAACTGAATTCAAAGAGAATCGCGTTCGTGTCGCGAGGTCAAAACGAAAGCGTCATTGTTACTGTCAAATTGTAATTAGCGACGCACACATAAACACAATTTGTACAAAGTGAGATAAATTTTGAGATGGACCATGGACTTTGGCTGCCAGTCTCTTAAATAAATTACTTAAGGACAGGAACAAATTACTTCCTTCGGTTTTCATTATGCTTGAAATAAGATTATTAAATGAATTTGTTGTTTTGGAAACGTAAATTAAGACGTTTAAGTTAATTATAAAATTTTTAAAGCATTTTTCTCTATGCGTTCCTAAATACAGAGTACAATTCAATATCAAATATGTAGTATAGAAACATAGATTCCTCGAAAGTTTTTTGTTGTTTTTTTTTCTTACAAATAAAATACGACTTCTTAACTATATCGATAAATTAATAAAATTGCAGTGTCTGTATAAAATAAGGGAAATAAAAAAAAAATTGTCTTAAGTGGGGGTAAAAGTTTGTATGTGGCAACTTTATTTCGAATGTAAAAAATTAAAAAACACTTCATACTTTTAAACTCTACGTGTATGAAGTAGTCGAAGGAAACATCTAGACAATATCATGTATATAAATAAATATCACTTATGTATATAATATAGGAATTAAGACATTTCGAAATATATAACATCGCGAAACATAACAGCATAATTAGGCTCAGATTGGATTTTATCCGACATGTAAGGTTAAATTTCACGTCTAATTACAAAATCAAATTTTCTTTAACAGCATCTTATAATGAAACACTTCAACACGCCTATTTAGAAACTAATTAGAGCGTACGTACATTTAAAGTTTAATTAATATAAGACTTAATTCAACGAGAAAATAACAAAATATTAATAACATATTTTCATACGTCTTTTGCGATAGGAATCAGATAAAAATAATTGTACTTATTGGCCAATGTTATTATAGTAAATTGCGTTAAACTGTTCTTTAAAGTTAACTGTAAAATACACCACTATGTAGAAAATTGAGCTTCACAATTTTATATCTTTGAAATTTTATGAACATTTTGGTCGCTCCCCTAAAGCGATCAAGCTGATGTGCGGTTAACTTCCGGCACATGCTCATAATGTAGGCTACATTCCTAGACAATTCAATAAGGAGATATGCATTATAGAGCGCCTTTACTTAATGCTTATAGGCAAAAATTACTGCTTAAATCAGGAAAATTTGGATCTTTACTAAAGATCTTATAGAGATGAATGGAGGAGTAGTATATTTTTTTTTATAAGACAAGGGGACAAACGAATGGCGTCAACACCGAGGTGATCAACGACACTCATGGATATCTGCAACACCAGAGGAACTGCAGATGCGATGCCGGCCTTTAAGGAAATGGTATGCTCACTTCTTGAAGGTCCCTAAGTTGCATTGGTTTACTTAGCCAACCCAGAGGGATAAGGGCAGGTTAATGATCCTCTCTTTACAATAATTTTGCTCTCCCTCTCTCTACAGTAATTGTTAATTTTCTTTTTAAATTTTAATTACTCCAAACTGCTATTGCTTGATAGCCGTGTAAGCCAACCCTTAATTTGGGTAGAGGTGTCAACATTTGCAAGAATAAACACTTGACATATCAAAGGTTGACAGAATAGTTATAACTATGTCTGACCTCCTATCTCCTTCTTGTCGTTATAATGAAAAAAAAAACTTACAGTTTTAATATTCCATAGCACCGCAATGAAAACTAAATACGCTTTAAAACTTTAAAGGCAGACACGTCTATATATAATAAATTTCATTTTTTGAATTATAAAGCGGCAAATTGAAAAGGAAAAACTTTTCAAAAAAGTCTTATCCCTTTTCAATTTCCGCAATTAAAATTAAAAATACTTGCGCGTGTCGTGTTTGGCGTCAACGTCAAAGATTATGTTAACTTGAGGTTGATTTTAAAAAGGCATTTTCTTTGCTCTTATTTCTGCCGCATGCTAAGAGCCATAAAAATAAATATTATGAGGGAAATCTCAAATTTATTGCTTAGTTTATACTTAAATATACAGACTGAAATAAAACATCTTTAGATTGGTTTTATACATGTTTATTTTATCCTCTTTCGTATTAAATAACAAAAAAGTTCTTTTAGTCTTTTACGGTTACGTATCCTACAAAGTAAATTAAATGATTGTCGTATCGATTTCATGAATCGAATATTGATTGCGCATTATAGAAATTTTAATATTAACTCACTACAATAACATTAATTATGACAACTGAAAATGTAAATGAACGTAACGCTCTACCGCTAACAAAAATTATTTGCTCAAACTAAATTATCTCGACTACCATTTAGCCCTGTAGAGAGCTTACTTTAATTTTATTTATTTGAAAATGGAACGTTCCAATTAAATTTGATTAGTGTCGAATAAAACAAGCGTCCGCTTTAATGTTTTCAAAGTATGTTACTAGATGGAGCTACTAGTTACAAATTTTATTTCCAGTTACTTATCCAGTTCGAAAAATCACACGGGGAAAATAAAAGTTAACAGAAATTTACAGAAGTATTTGATTTAATGAAAAAATATATATTTTATTTCTTATATAATATTTTGCGTTGAATGCATATCGGACCCCGTCCTAATTTGAAGAGATTTGTGTAATGGATACTTTTGGCAAACGAATTGGCACTCATATCATCATATACTTTACACCTTAGGCATATCTGGATGTATCTATTAATTTTCGAATAAATTTGAATTGATAAAATTCCTTTAATTAGAAACCGAGACTAAGAAACTAAAACTTGATATTATATTATAATATGTCTATAATAATATCTTTCCATTTTTTTTACTTTAACAAAAAATGTGTCTCATTTAACATGGGATCGGAAGTAAGCCGTTGTTGAGGCGCGAAATGTATAAAGCTTATGCTCCATTAAAATCACACAACCTACAAGTGCAAGGCAAAGCGAACAATGAAAAATTCGCGCCGCGTTGTAAAAAATACCTACCCAAATAGAACGAGCGCCAGCCGCCACGGTTCCGTTACGTTATAAAAACCTACCCGAGCAAACTTCGTAATTCCGCTTCGTCCCAACCGATATAAAATATGAAACACCGAGCAAAATTTGGCCCGGCCTTACCGAGCTCGCGCTCGGCAAGCTTCGGTCAGCTTCGGTAATAATCGAGCGACTTCGTGCCGCCGTAGCGGCAGTCTCGTAGCCGCCTCCGAGCGCCAGCTACGTCGCGCGCTACGCGTACAGTCAGGAGACTCGGTGATTGTGTATTTTTTGTGTTGTTTGTGTGAAAGACGAAAAAAAACTTCAGTGGTGACAAACCTGTGATGTGCTTTGGGACGAAGCAACAACTAGCACGAAAAGCTCTTCGTTTTGTTTGATGGTGTGGAAAAATGGTAACTTTCTTACTTGTTTTTCTAACGATAGAGGCGTGAAGCGTGAATAAGTTTTATGTTTATCTTTACGTTTCCCTAATTATCTTTATCTTTACATAATTACATAGTGACGTTACTTACATGTTCGGAAATAATTTGCCTTAAGTTCGAAATACTTTCAAAGCTTTGAGAAATATTTAAGGCCATGTCCGCTAAGCATAGAAATATAATTTTGCCGCATGAACGCGTCTAGACTGAGCGGGTTGCATCCGCATGAAGTAACCGTTTAAGGATCGCGTTCAATTTACAGGATAATGCGTCATTACTAACTTTCCATCATCTTTAATTAAAATTAATATTTTTTCTTTAAAATATATTAAATGGTAGAGTTACTATATAATTGTTCCTTTAGTAATTAAGTGCAATTAAAGTAATTAAAATAGGTAGTAATTGATTGTCAAATTAAATGGCCATTATTGTTAGGGCGGAGGCAGTACTGTTTTTTAATTGCCCTAATGCTGGTACGGTCGTATTGTTTTTATTAGGTAATTAGCTGTTTTCGGTTTAAGGGTTGTTCTTGTTTTACGTATTTGTTTAAAAAAAAACTATGTAATAAAAGTGGTCTTTGAAGGTTTTGTAATGTTTAAAAACTGTTAGTTTTAGAAAATATGACATATCAGAATAATTTTAGCGGTTGAGTTCTAATCGTCGTTAAGCTGCGCTTTTTAATCCGATAGGTATATATAAAGATTATATTTAACCTCAGTACAGTTTCAATAAATATAAGAATATTTTTGATAATATAAAATCATTATCATCATCATCATCATCATCAGCATCAGCATCATCATCATCATCATTATCCATCGATGCCTTTTACCCATTTATTTGGGATCCTTCCTTGTCCTAGTTCTCAAGACAGCACTATTATTGGAGGCTTGTTTGTCAAGGTTAATTTCTTTCAAATCCTTTTAAATCGTCGTTATCCAAGTAGCCGGTGGCCGGTTCCGCGATTTCGCGTCGTTGTGGTCATGTTTAAGGCCAGTATTTAGATATAAAATCGTACGATATATAAATTCTTATAATCTTAACTACATCTAAGGTTTTAAAAACCTAATTTTAAAATGTCTGTAAGAACTTAAATTTGTAAGTTTTTATTTTCATGAAAAATCTATAAATTCTAAGATATTAATTCTCATAATACTTCTGATTTTTACAATAATAAATTTTACACAAAAATCTTAATTTTTACCTTATACTCTATTAGCCTAAGAGAGCTAATCCGATATAGTCTTTATTAACTGTAGAAATAATAAAAAGTCAACCCAACAATTACTGACGTAATTAGTGATTTAGGTACAATCAGACAAAGTGTATGGACATTTTTGGAGCCACTTAAATAAAAAGTAAATAAAAAAATGAACGTGGACTATGTAAAGAAAGTCGCACTTACCCTTTGAATAATTTCTCTAATGATGTGCGATTTTCAACCTTGTTAGTAATAGTTAAAAGCTATTATAAGTTGGTATTGTAGACTACGGCGTTTTCATAGTTGTCTGAGTATGTGCTTGTGGAGGTTACTATAGAGTTTGTAAGTATCATAAATCTGTTGCTAGGATTCTTTGGAGTCTGTTAGTTTGGATAGAATTGTACCACGCCCTGTTCGAACGTAGTCTCTTAGTCGTGGAATTACAAACAATATAGACCCTTATTATATACTAACTATAGCAATGTCAACCGATCGCTTAAAAAAAAAACTTAATAAGCAGCCTATGTGTTCCTCCGGACTATGCTCTACATCTATGCTGAATTTCAACGAGAACCGTTCAGCCGTTCGGAAGATATCTGCTAACAAACGTCTCTCCATTCATATAAATATTTGCATTTATAATATTAGTAAGATTTCAAAAATAGCGATTTCTGATAATGCCTAATTTTGTAGAGTCGACATCTTTTAAGCTAAAATGTTTGCAACTGTCATAGTTTTTTCTTGTAGGGCTTTAATAGTGTCACATGAACCTACTCTACTGGTGTTTGACATAGTAATTCGTTTGTAAAGTTAATTAATTTTAGTATAACGCCTTTGTTTAGATAATAAAGGATTTGTGGAACTCTCCAAATCTCCTTTGAATATGCTTAATTGAATATATACATATTTCGTGTGAAGTTTCGTCTTTCTGAATTGAGAGATGGCAGTCCCCAGCGGACATTTAATCTCTAGGACGGGCGAAGCTTTGCATTTAATTAGCAAAAACAATAGAAAACCACGACTCGCGAAGAAGTTGAAAGATGAAAGCAACTACTTTGTAACGTTGGTTTTTTTGTGATTTAATTATGTTCCTTATAAAATAAGTTTTTAAGATTCTTTTGATCTTTAAATTTGTTATATATTACGATTTAAACAGTGGTAGAGCACGCTTTAAAATCTTCGCACCAATTGACCCGGTACGCCCCGTGAAATACCACGACCACACAGAAGACAGGCGTCAAGTGGAAGCAATTCCGCGTTTCGTCTGATGTCTGTGCGTCCAGGAGGCCTAATTTAGTCCTCTTTACCTTTCCACTCTTTTTCTTATAAGGAAAGGATGGAAAGTGGACTTTCCGGATAAGAGGATGCATGGAAAGGGAAGAGATTTTCTTCCTATGCATACTCTCCTCCTTCAATTAAAGGTAGGCAACGCATATGCAATTTCGTATGTCTAAGGGCGACGGTCACTTCGCTGTTTCAGCGATTTCAGGTTACCGCTCGCTCGTGCCACTTCATGAAATAAAAAAAAATATCAAAGAAATCCATAATCATATTTCACAGTACTGTGAAATATTGAACATAAACATCATAAGATTGGATACATAATAAGTGGTGGATAAATGGTCACTAAGGGTCTTGGTGTAATTTTAGTACGCGAAATCATCACTATGCGACAGTTTAATTTAAAAGTCAACAATACTATGCCAGTAAATGTATCAAAATCTTTGTACATAGTTTGTACCAGTTCTAAAAAAAATATGGAACGTTGCGACACTAAATAAGAATAATGTACCATAAATACGGTATCCAGCGTACCGTAACGCTGAATGTAGACTCGAAGGCAACGCGTTATGTCTCGCAATATGTGCGAAATGCAATATTTCTTTATAACAAGATGTAGCAGGTAATGTGTTCTTGTTTGTGTTCGAAGGAAATAACAAGCGAATAGATGTAAAGAGAGTAATCCGCATTCTTTTACACTCGCTTATTTCTTTCTTTAAACACAAAGACATTTGACAAATCTTTGCTTTCACATTATTTTCAGGCGCGGAATGTGACTTAGCAAGAATTTTCACTACCGAATCACGTGTAAGAAACATTTGTTTTAGTACTGTTTTTCCAGACGAAATTAAACGTAATAACGTTCTATACCTTTACCGATTAGATTATCTTACGATGTTATTTAACACTAGCTGTCGCCCACGACTACGTACGCGCGGTCTTAAAAAAAAAGAAAATTAGTAGTCTATGTGTTCTTCCAGATTATAATATGTTCTATTATTCATCAAGATCCGTTCATCAGTTCTAGAGATACCTTCAAACAAGCATCCATCCATCCATCTAAACATTCGCATTTATTAGTAAGATTAAGCGATGTTCGATTGTTTATTTTGTTTTTAATAAGAATACTGATTAACTGACAGTGGTGTTTTCATTGTCATAAAACTTGTTTAAAAACTTTATTTCTATCCCATACATTCTCTTTAAACTAAACAGAGATAAAAAATATGTTCATCTGCGGTTTACACATATCCTAAAATAACGCAATGATCGTAATATAACGTTAAATAAAAAACAAACAATCAACTAAAAATAAAATCCTAAGTACACAACTAGAAATGTACAAATCATTCCATCGAATTAATAAATATTTGAACAAAAGAAAAATGGAAGAGACGAGATCTGCAACAATGGTTGAAGTATGTCAGAGATTTTTGTTTCTCATCACTCGACGTATCTCAGGCAAGCACGTATGATTAAAGAAAAATAATGAACCGTTAGTATGCTAGACACATATCCCATTACGACTGTAGACCGTGTGTAGATAATGTATAAACTTTAATACTGAATAAACTTTCGTACAGGTGGAAAGGTGTAATGACCTTTTTTTTTAAATTAAATATTAGCAGATTTTTTATGGAAATTTACTAATATTTCTTTTACCATTCCAAATAAGCTCTAAGCTTGTGCTAGGATATGGTTTACGACAACAGTCGATTTACGGGATTCGAACCCCCGACCTCGTGATCGGAAATCGTACCCTTAACCATTAGGCTATTGACGCTTGAGCTTGACTTGACGCCTTTATATTTAAGTTATAATTATAAAGTTAAATTAATAATAATAAAAGTTAATTGACCAACACTAGATCTTTTTTAGAATTTTTTTAACTTGATAGTCTGACCTAGAACGTCAGATGATTTATTCATTTATGTGGGATTAAATTATTCACACTTTCGTGAGACAATTTAGTAAAGTTATATAAAAACGGCTAAACACTCACGTATATTCGTCCGGTAGCACCGACTAGTTTCGAGTCCATCGGGGGACCCTCATTAGGGTGAGTGGGACTGGTACTATTTCGTGGACGCAGCCCGTCGTTCACTGATGAATGGCCCCGGATGGGCTCGAAACTAGTCGGTGCCGCCACCGGACGAATATACGTGAGTGTTTAGCCGTTTTTATATAAGTTTATTATTTAGGATTATTAACAAAATATGTTAAATACAATTATATTTAGTACATCGGTTTCATCTTAATTAGTAAGCTAAAACATATATCAATTACAGGCAAACACGACGTACATCTAAATAAAGAAACAATACAAACAAAATAAGAAAAAGAACAAACTATAAGTATACTGTGATTATAATTGTTTTACTATTTATTGAGTTAATGTGTAGATAATCTTATATAAAGGATTTTAATTTGTAGTGACTTGAAATGTAATTATAACTATTTGATTGATGAAAAATAAAACGCAAATATGACAATGCTGTCAGGCTTCCGATATTTTCAGGGATAAAGATATTTTTTCCTTATTTGTTTTTTCTTTTGTTATGAACAATGTAAATAAATAGGTTTTCATAGTTTTTCCTTATTCGTTACTGCAAAGTATATAAGTATGAAGTGCCAATAGCCTAATGGTTAAAGTGTACAGATTTCCGATCACGTGGTCGGGGGTTCGGATCCCTCCGTTCGACTGTTGTTGTAAACCATATCCTAGCAAAAGCTTAGAGCTTAGTTGGAATGCTAAACTAACATCTTCTAATCTGTCTACAAAATTAAAAAAAAAAAAACTATTATTCACTATTATTCATAAGACATCTTTAGTTTTTTTTTTAATTATTACTCCTAACGTGAAGCTTTAATGATAAAGATCAAATTGTTGAAGCTATTATTGAATACCAGCTCTCACTAGCAACTCCATCTGCGCGGAAAAAAAATTGAATTAAGTGCGTTCTTCCAGACTATGTTCTGCATATCTGCCAAATTTATTCAGCTATCTAGTTTGTACGGATCTCACTGAAATTCGTCAACAAACATCCATCCATCTAAACATTCGTATTTTTAATATTAGTAATACTGCTTGTTGCGCACGACCATGCAATTCCAAACTATATTTAATGAAGTTGCTTAAAAAATCTGATATCAACTTGAAAACCAAATATCTCAGAAAGACTACTCTTCTATTTACGTCTCTTTGCTAAGTATAAATTACAATATACATGTCTGAGTTGAAATTTACGTTTAAAAAAGTAAAAACTTTTATTATTCATTAATGTAAAGAGACTGTAATTGCAGCAAAAAGTAAAGTGGATAGACGGGACCCTACAAGCGTTGGGTCTGACACGGGGTGTTACAAAAGACATAATTTACTTCTATAGTGTTGCTTTTTTCCCATCCTTTTTTGTGGTGCAATGTACACAATGTTAACCTATGTCTATAAAATTAAATAAAATGGGTGTGTCTTTATGTATGTATATAACTAGCTGTCGCCCGCGACTTCGTCCGCCCGGAATTAAAACGAAAAAAACTTATTTAGTAGCCTATGTGTTCTTCCAGACTATGTTCTACGATTATCCCAAGTTTCAAAGAGATCCATGCAGCAGTTTTGCGTATATCTTCAAACAGACAGCCATCCATCCATTTTATCAACTGCCTAATCATCCAAACAGTCGTATTTATAATATTAATAGGGAGTAGGATAAGGAAGAGTAAGACAAAAAAATTCATAGTTCGTCTAAAAGAAGGTTTATTTTTTGAGAAGTTTATCTTTGTTATTCACCGGCGTATAGAAAATCTACGGAATACATTTGAGTTACAAGGAAAGGTGTTAATATCAGGTCGACAATCCAATATAACCCAATTCTGATACAGATCGGCTGCGACCTCTCACATTTCTACGTGACGACATACGGTCTACATGATTTTTTTCCTCGCATTTAATTTCGCACCGATCGATGTTGGACTTTTAAGAGACACGATCTATCAAGCGCATAATCCTATGAAATAAAAAGTTAAAAGTAAGTTTTAAACTTACTAACTGTCATACTTAGCGAGCTTATCACTATCTCAAAGGCCGGCAACGCATCTGCGGTTCCTTTGGTATTGCTGATGTCCATGGGCGTCGTTGAACACCTCAGTGTTCACGCTGCTCGTTTGCCCCCATCTGGTATATAAAAAAAGACTTGTTTTTGTGTCAATTTTTTTTTAAACTTGTATGCGTTTATATTAGACAGCATTATATACTACTGTGATTGTCATATCAACAGCAACCCTTTGCCTAGTCCTTTTTATCATAGTCAAACATGTGGGATTATGTAATGTTACCGCCTTCATATTGCGCTGACAAAAACTTGTTTCATAGAAGTTCTATTGAAGATATTCTTTTATAAATAAAAGAAGAATATTAGGATACTATAATATTATTTATTTTTTCATTAAAACATGGAAGACCACATAGGCTTTTTATAAGGTTTTTTAAATTCACGGTCGCGGGCGACAGCAATTTCTCGAAAATTTCAACTGACATAATTCTGAATAATTATAAGGTGTAGGCGTGTCAACTATTCACTAGACAATGCATAACGTTAGACGTAAATGGTAGTAAAAAGTAGCAGTTTTTTGGACGCAAGCCAGTTCTATGAGGCGGCAAGCGAGGCGCAAGCCTGGCCGCTCAACGGGAAGTATAAAATCGGACAGCCGTGTTGTTCTCCGATGATTAAAAATTTTACGACTGGTGAATGATTAGCGTTTTTATTACGTTATTTTTTTATTAGTTTCCGAATCCAGACTTGTATGTTCAAGGTGTTAGCATTTGACATTTCCATTTCTCTAAATCCCTAGAAAAAAATTCTGTGAAATTTCACCTTTAAAATAATCTTGTTTTAATAACTGACAATGTTTAGATACTATTCTACTTATATACTAATAGTAAAAGTACGAATTTATACATGTATGGATGTATGATTGTGTTAAGGTATATCCAGAACAGCGGTTCAGATTTCGATGAAATTTAGCACACATTTAGAACATAGTTTATTTTTAACAGTGGTAGAGCCAGCTTTAACATCTACGCACGAATTGGTCTGGCTCGCCCGGTGAAATACCACGACCACACAGAAGACAGGCGTCAAGTGGAAGCAATTCCGCGTTTCGTCTGATGAGCGTGCGTCCCGGAGGCCTTATTTAGTCCTCTTTCCCTTCCCATCATTTTTCTTATAAGGAAAGGATGGGAAGTGGAAGTGGACTTTCCGGATGAAAAGAAGTTTCATGGGAAGGGAAAATATTTTCTCTCTGTGCATTCTCTCCCCCGTCGATTAAAAGTAGGCAACGCATATGCAATTGCGTATGTCTATGGGCGACGGTCACTTCGCTATTTCAGCGATTTCAGGTGGCCGCTCGCTCGTTTGCCACCTTATGCTATAAAAAAAAGTTTGGAAGAAAACATAGGCTACTTATGAAGTTTGTATATTATTCCATGCGGATGGATTCACGTTGGAACAGAAGACGGATTGAACAGCACGTTCTATTCCTAGATAATTGAACCAACGTAATATATCCTTGAACTAACACTAGACTATCAACACATAACTTTCTAAATATGTGTTGATTTCCTTTTCATAATGAAAACAATTTTAATGGTCACACAATTGAAAACGTATACAATGCATCGTGTTACGGGCTTTATATTTTAGTTATATCTTGATTTGATTCAAATATCCTTGTAACAGAGAAAAATGAATCTTATGTTTTGTGCAATAAAGTTGAGATCCGTGTAGCGAATATTATTTTTATAGCATAATAGGTGAGGGTGATAATATTGTTTAATAAGTTGGGCTGTGAACCGTTCTTACTATTCAACCCTGAATCGAGGCCAAGGGCAAGTTTCTTTTTTACTGAAAGTCCCGAAATATGTTAAGGAATTTTATACGTTAACATTTATATTTTATAGCTGTCGCCCGCGACTCCGTCTGCGCGGAATTAAAAAAAATAATTAGTAACCTACGTGTTTTTCCAGACTATGATCTATATGTATGTCCAATTTCACCGAGATCCGTTCAGCTGTTCTGGAGATACCTACAAACAAACATCCGTCTATCCATCCAAACATTCGTCCATCCATCCAAACATTCGCATTTATAATATCAGTAAGACTAATTTATTACCGATTACCAATGATACTGGTTCTTAAGTAGTTTGTCAAACACACCAACATTGCACAAATATTTGTGTTTGTTGAACGCAACGTATAGCCTTGAGACTTGCTAATAGGTCAGCGGTCAATGTTAACAGCTCTTTGACTCTTCAGCCATGCATTTTGTAGCGCTTTGTCAAACTTAAATCTGCTTTAATATTAAGTATTATGCTTGCTTACTCTGTCACACTCATGGGCGTTTAACAGCTACTTAAGTGGGCGCTTAGTAAAGTATTCTCACGCAAAAATCAGTTTGAAAGTCAACATGCTTGATTTATTTTTTGTTAAAAACGAATGTCCTATTTACTTTTAAAAAAATTTGTGTGGCTTCTTATAGGTCTGCGCTGCGATGCTATGTTTAGTAAAAATATCTCTAAAATCAAAATAGTTGAGCAAAATTTCATTGGACTCAAAAAATATTTTTTTTCGTCATACATTTTTATTAACTAAGCAAAGTTGTGTCTCTCAATTCGAGAATTTAATAATTCTTTACCATCTGGATATAATTTGGATCCGTTCCATTAATTTCTCATAAACATGGCACATAATAGATAAATACAGATACGCGTTGTATTTGGTCAGCTTGTTATATCTAATTAGGTGGCGCTGTTGTTTTCGTAATGACCGATAATATGTCGTGATTTAACAAAATTAGCTCTAATTTAATTAGATTTGTACTTGTACACCACAAAACGGCTAATTAATGGTAGCTTTAATTCAATTTAACTTAGATTTATTTTATTATTAGCAGATGCCGACGACTTGGTCACCGCACGATTTAAAAATATACGTATGTATATCACCTACCTTCATGTAAAATTCCCGACTAAACCGGTGCAGCCTTTACGAAGATTGCCTGAAACAAACACGGCCTTGCGGACTTACAGACAGACAAAAATTTAAATATTTGGTTTTAGTCATCAGCAACAGCAACACAAATACGTCATCTCTACGAAGCATGATTTTTTTCTCCATATTACGTAGACACTCCAATTTTTGATTACCTGTCAACTTATAGTTTCCATTAAATTATCTTTATTTGAATAGACGTCTTCAACAGAAAATACATCGCTCGTGTAAAATTCTGTAAAGTTCAATGTTCGAATCTAGATTAAGTTATATTTAAAATAAATTTCTTAAAAGCCTTTAATTCGATTTTTTGTAACACCGTTCTATTCAATATTATTTTACATTTAAAATTTAATAAAACTCCAGACTTTTTATCATTTAAAAATCGAGAATATACAGAGAATATTTTATCTACGACCTTTAAAGTATTTTCCTGAATAAACGTTAGAAGAATATCGAAACAGGCAACCTTAATAAATAATTCCTTTTCGAGTCTGTCCCAAAACCAACGCTCTTCATTATTAATTCGAAACAAGTTAAATTCGAAAAGGCTCCGGCGCTTGCTGAGATGTTTATATAATAATTTTATACGAAAGAAAACCTTTTAAGTAATGCACAACACAATTAGGGTGAAAATCAGTTTATAGAAAATTAACAAAATGCCATTTACTTTTATATATTAATTTATTAAGTTACGCTACGTCAGTTTTAGACGCATTGAATAATCTCTACGTTTGTAGCACTTTAGCGTAGCAGTCCAAACGTAGCAAGTCTTACGTAGCAAGATGTGCTACGATTTATCTCGAGTAACTCTACAGTTTATTGTATTTAGTAGAGAGTATAGAAATTAGGATTCAGCGGTTTGTTACCTCTGTCTAAATATTTTGAAAACTTTGACAAAATTGTAATAAAATGAAAATGTGTTCACTTTTTCAAGTTTTCAGTAAAATGTAGTCTATCTATGTTGTTTTTTGACTTCTTTATCAAGACTTGTAAGTGTGTTTTTATTTTATTTTTTAATTTTATCGAAGGGTCAATAATGTAACGTCAGGACGCGTTTACGCGACGGGTTCTTATTAAATCAGTTGTTTCTTTACTGAAATCCATTTGGGCTGATAAGGTAATAAGGGTTCAATTTGCTTGGTTTTCCGAAAGCTCTTAGCGTTTAAGCCTGTGTTAACGCTTTTATTTTTTCATCGCTTTGAAATATTAAATACATAAATCTCATATTCTATAATAATTAATAATAACTGAATCTATGTATTAAGAATATATTTGCTTTAACTTAATCAATTACAAAAAAAATAATTGAAGAAATTCAAAGATATGTGTGTAGTCAACCAACCCGCACTGGGCCCGCGTGGTTGACCCCATGTGGTTGACTATAGCCTAATCACCCTCAACTTAGGGTAGGCTCCGAGCCTCCGTGGCCTCCGAGCCCTCAGTGGGGACGTATAGTGAGCTGATGATGTAAGTTTTAATGTGATAAAATGGTTTAACACTTGACTTAATAAAAGACGCTTAATAGCAGTCAGAGTGAAATGTAAGGTCATAATAAGTACACGGAGTTATAAAGAACTTAAAGTTGATACTTTTTAACTTTTTAAATCAAAAAAAAAATCAATCGACACTAGTTAATCAATCCGCATTGGGCCAGCGTGGTTGTCTGCGCTAATCACGCCCAGTTTAGGACTGGCTTGAACCCCTCAGTGAAGACATGTATGCGCTAGCTAACCCAACGATTTTTATATAATAATTCTGTCTTTTTTTTAATGTGAGCAAGATTATTTTATGTTATAACTCTGATATTCATAAATCATCATGAATTTTAGATACAAATATAAAGACCGGCTGAAATACTTTAGAAACTTCCCCGATAAGTTATTATACAAAGTCACTTAAAGGGGTCGCTCCGTCTTCAGGCTTTAGGCTAGTTTTTGTGGAGTGAACTTAAAGAAAATTTATTTATATACGGATAAGTATGCCGGGCTTGAAACTTACAAGAGTTCTCGATTCTGAGAGTTGTAGTTTTAAATAACTTTGCTTAAATAAAATTTGAATTTAGAATGAGGCAAGCTGTAACCCGCGACTCCGTCCGCGCGAGATTTAAAAAAATAGAACTTCATAGAAATTTGTCAAGTCTATTTCGGAGGAGTATGGTAACTAATGTAGTGATACGAGAATTTTATATATAAGATACTAACTTAAAAATAAAAGATATAAAAAGAGATTAAAATACTTTCCCGATGATTGAAACAGTTGGCCAATTCAATATGATAAATATCTTAAATTATTTATTATATTTTCGTTATTATGTTAAGCGTGGAAATGCTTATCTCCGAAAAATTGATAATGAACAAAACCTTAATCAATTCTTTGTTACTTTGTCTTTTTATAATAATAAAAAACCCTTTATTGTATCACTCATATAGACAATTATGTGGGAGTCTTGGTTCTTGAGCTAGGGCAAAGCTCTATGTTTCAAAAGAGAATCGATTTCACAATTATTTAAAATTTGAATATGAAATTGAAAATTAAATGAAAAATAAGTCACTTTTTTTCTACAGTTTGAAGTTACAAAAGTTACAAAACTGGGTTAACTAAATCTGTTAACGAGTTAAAAAATATCAGCTTTATATACTACTTTATATATACGTATTGTTATATATTACAATTTATAGTTGAACATAATGAAACTTTCACACCGCTAACACTTTGTCAGCTTTCGAAGTTCGTCGATTTTTATTATTAAAGCCGTTTCCTTTAGTTCAGAGCAACTGTTGCGATTCAAAGTTTGCTCGTTCTTTTGTGTAGTTTTCGCTTTCCAGTTCACTCGTACACTTTTAGTAGGATATAAGTTTTAATTGTAACTACGAAATGCAACGCTTTCCGAAAGTATTCTCGTAAGAAACTTATGTTTAAAACTCTAATGTTTTGTTCTACTGACAGAATACAGGTCAGTGGGGTTTATTAGATTGTTTGGTCGTCGAAATAAAAAAAAACAATTAATTGGTTAATTTTCAAATTATCGAAAATAGTGTCATCTTCAATATTTTTTACTTGCCGTGGATTTCTAAGACCAAAATCTCTGTATAAAATATACCGTCATCTCTATCATTTTTGTCCTGTCATTTTTGACAAAACCAGAGATAACAATATTTTTTAAAGGGAGATTTTGGTCAGCACAGCAGCGTTGTGGAATGGGCTATCCTCGGCGGTATTTCCAAACCGCGACAACTTAGGGTCCTTCAAGAAGCGAGCGTATCACAATCATAAAGGCCGCCTTACGTATCTGCAGTTCCTCTGGTATTGCTGATGTCCATGAGCGACAGTGAACACCTCGGTGTTATAAAAAATGTAGGAAACAAAAAACACGTAAAAACAGATTTCTATATTTATGTGGTTTGTGAATTAAAACTAACACCTCAATGAATAAATCATTGATTCTATGAAATGCATTGTGCATCGTAAACCGCACAGTGAGCATGCGATTCGTGACTAAACATAATTCGATACAACATCAACGCCCTCTTTAAATAATGAAACAATAATTAAGTAAAGCACCCGAGGGATGTGGCGAGGGACGTGGCACATTGGCATTTCCATAACGCTGTTAAATAAATTATTCAACATGACCTAACCTAACCCTTTTAGTTACTACCCCGGGCCGAAACAGCCAAGCTCTGATTGCGGCCGCTCTTTACATATATGATTATTAATATCATATTTACATATAAGACAGAGTTTTAAAAATAAATAATGTACGTTCAATTTTAATGTAAGATAATAAATAGTCAATAATACCAGTCCCACTCACCCTGTTGAAGGTCCACCGATGGGCTCGAAGTCGGCGCCGATAATAGACGAACATACGTGAGTGTTTTAGCCGTATAATATACTAGCGGTCTACCCGCGACTCCGTCTGCGCGGAATTAAAAGAAACTTAATTAATAGCCTACATGTTCTTCCAGACTATGTCACTTCTGTGCCTATCATCGCTATCCGTTAAGCCATTCCTGAGATACCTTCAACCAAACATCCATCCATCCAATCATACGCATTATAGTATTAGAAAGATTAAAAAATGTCAAGTCACGTCTTTTTAGTTTTGTTTGTTATAGCCAATGTTAATCTCAAAACTACTGAAAAGGTCTACGGAGGGCTTACATTAACGACAATATAGCGATTATAAAACATCCAATAAGAGCTAAAAAAACTCCATACAAAGTTGTAGATTGCGCTATTGAGTTATTACGAAAATCGTTTCGCTCAATGAAAATAAAAAAAGAAATACTCTGAATGAAAACGAACGATTTCAAAAGTTAATAGGTAAAAGGGAATTTTTAAATGAATTTGCGTCCCGTCTTCACAGTAGCATTAATTAGCGCTTTCCGAATGTAGTCACGCTCCACAAAGCAGAATATCAAACGATGTTTAACACCTCAATTATAGTGTTTGAGTAACAAACATATATTATTTCTGGCTCTGTTGTCGTCACCTCATATATGTCCCCACTGAGGGCCTCAGAGCCTACATAAGTTAGGGGTGACTTGGGCGTAGTGAAACATTGCAGGCTTCTGACTTCAATGGGTATCAAAGGTGAGAAAGTGTAGACCTAACTTGTTTTTAAAAACACTTTTATATTTTCTTTCTTTTACTATTATATAATTAAATTAGTGCGTAGAAGTTGTCGCCCGCGACTCCCTTAGCGCCGGATTAAAAAAAAAACTTCATTAATAGCCTATTTACTCTTCTAGAGCATGCTCTACATCTTTGCTTAATTTTATTAAGATCCGTTTGGCTGTTTCGGAGATACCTTCTTACAAACTTCTATCCATTCGTCCATCTAAACATTCACATATTAGAAAGATATTTAATAGTAGTCTTTTATACTACTAGACAATGAACGATGTTAACAGTAAAATTAACTAAATATATAAATTTTATAGCATCATATTATATATGTTCCGTTATCATAATATTGAAGCTTTCAGGTAACATGGTGCTTAGTTTTACGTAATGTTATCGCAAGCCTTTAACAATATTGTCTATGATAAAACTGAAATAACAAAAGCGCAACTATCCAAACATTAAGCAAACTACAGCAAAAACCAACTTTGGTCCTAATGTGTTCGTACCAATTTTAATCCTCTGGGTTACCCCTGTCAAAAATATTGTATTAACATACTGTCCCGCTCATCCTATTTGAAAAAAAATTAAACAACAGTATGTTTAATAGAGTTTTTAGGTACAACATTAAATTTATCAAATTATTCCTTTGTTCGGTGCTTTCTTGATAATAAGTAGACTAACAGCTAGTTGCTTATTACGTCCGCGCGAAATTAAAAAGATAACTAAGTAATTAGTCTATGTATTCTTCCAGACTATGTCTATATATATGCCATATTTTATCGAGATCCATTGAATTGTTTTCGAGATACCTTTTAATAATCATTTAACTGTCTATCTATACATCCAAAATACGTATTTATAATATTAGTAAGATTCCGTCACTAGCTATGTCCCATGGGTACGTACTAGTGCAGTCATAATTTCAAATATTTTTTATATTTTTATAAACTTTTTTTATATCAAAAGGTGGCAAACGAGCGAGCGGCCATCTGAAATCGCTGAAATAGCGAAGTGACTGCTGCCATAGACTTACGCAATTGCATATGCGTTGCCTACCTTTAATCGACGGAGGAGAGGATGCACAGAAAGAAAATGCTAACAATGTAAATTAACAAAACCACAAATAGCTTTTGTTACATAAAACAACGTTATAAATTTGTAAGCAAGGCAAATACATTCATTGTATAATGCTCGCTGTCTTGAATAATATTCAGGATATTATCAAAAGAAAGGATAATGGAAATTCTAAGGATTATCCTTAAAGCTTTTGTTGTACCAAAGTATTGTATTTATTCGTACAAAATCGGATGATTTAATCCTAACATAGCTAATAAAGGTGAAAATGGCAATAGTACATTAGTTAAATAACATGATAATGTTTTACGCAACTATGTATGTTTTTTATAATTTAAGGTATCAAACAAGCCAGCGGTAACCTAAACCTGACTTTACTGAAATAGCGAAGCAACTGCTTCCTACATAGAACTGCAACTGCAGTTGCGTAACTTACGTTTAATTGACGGTGGAGAAGATGCACACAAAGATGATATTTCCACTTCCTCTGCCTCCTTCCCTTTAACATTTTTTCTTTGTGAGAAAGGAGTTAAAAGAGAACGTTGACTAAAATTAGGCCTCCGGCACAAATGAGGGAGGCGATATGTAATTTCTATTTACGCCTGTTTTCTATGTACTCTTGGTATTTACCGAGCGAGCCGGCCCATTGGTGCATCTAATAAATATTGTGGCGGACTCTACCACTGTTATTACCTATAGACTAAAAGGATAAACCGACCGTATTTTCTAAAGTGTCATAAGAAAATTAGTAATTAAGAAAATTAGAAATAATTATTAACAGTGGTAGAGCCCGCTTTAACATCTTCGCAAGAATTGGCCTGGCTCGCCCGGTGAAATACCACGACCACACAGAAGAAAGGCGTGAAGTGGAAGCAATTCCGCGTTTCGTCTGATGAGTGTGCGTCCCGGAGGCCTAATTTAGTCCCCTTTCCCTTCCCACCTTTTTTCTTATAAGGCAAGGATGGGAAGTGGAAGTGGATTTTCCAGATGGGAGGGTGCATGGAAAGGGAAGATATTTTCTTTCTGTGCATCCTCTCCTCTGTTGATTAAAGGTAGGCAATGCATATGCAATTGCGTATGTCTATGAGCAACGGTCACTTCGCTATTACAGCGATTTCAGGTGGCCGCTCGCTCGTTTGCCACCTTATGATATAAAAAGTAGTTTTTTTTTAATGCGGTAAATAAATTCTTTGTATAATTATTCTCTAAGAGTACCGTATATTGTAATTAAATGAAGCCGTGACGTATCTCGGAGCGCGTATCCGTTGTTGTTCCTTCCGACACGACTTTGTACGCATAATTACAAAGTTGTATGTTGAGAAATAAATTATCTGTAAAATAAACAACGGCTAAATATATTTAACATAAATTAACATGAATTTATCGTCTAATTTTTTTTAAATATCGCTAAAAAGCTTATATGTTAGCCTCTTTTATTCTAAAATAAATATTCAATAATATCTTTAGATTTAAGCAGCGTTGTTTTCTCTACTTTAACTTAATAAAATATGAACATACTTCTTTCCAGTGATTCATCGCCAAAGGTTTTTAACAATAAAAGGTGACAAAAGCAAGTCAATTGTTTACGGTAAAATATGAATTGACAACTGACCATATCAGCTGCAAGATAGTTACAGATGGGTTGTCTACCTGTCTTGGAAAACGGGGAGTACATGTAGAAAGAGGATAGGTGTCTTATATCTGTGATTGCTTAAAAAGCAGTAAGAGATCCGTATTGTTGAGTCTCTTAGAGGCTGTCATTCAATTTTTTTTTTATATTAGTACATTTTTGTATATTAACTTTTATTTCATGTACCATTCAAACTAAGATCTCTGTTTGGACTAGGATATAGTTTACGATACAATAATCTAATGGCGGGATTCGAATCCCCAACCACGCGATCGGAAATCCGTACCCTTAACGATTAGGTTATTGGCGCTTCGCTATATTATTAATTTTTATTATAATTTTAACAATACATGCAACGATGTGTTCATTACTACTTACCCTCAATTGTTAAGGGTGGCGAAACTATGTGTAAACTATTTGATGTCATTTTGACGAAAACTATTCTTTAAACGTGCCCCCTTGAGGTGTATAGATAAGGTTGTCTCCGCCTCAAAAAGGTGACGAGGGTTTGTGTATTTACATAAACACGACGCTATTATAGACCCGCTGCCTTTAATATCATATGTAGCACGCGAGGATATTATAATGACAAAATTAAAATTATTCAACGAACGATAATATTAAAAACAAATATATAGCCTAACTAGTTGTCGCCCGCAAATTCGCGGTATTAAAAAACTTAATAAGTAGTAATTAAAATATGCATTTAATTTACTTCAGTCATCTATAAAAAAAAATTATAAAGATAAATAAGACAGATTTGAAAAATTCTTCCACTTTTGGGAAACTACACTAACCCATGGTAATATTTATTACTAGATTAGATTTTGTAAAAAGCACAATTCCAAGAAACCGTGTGATAGAGTGAAAGTAAGTTGTAAAAGTTGTTGGCCTGCGTGGTTGACTATGGCCTAATCACCCTTAACTGAGGGTAGTGCTGATGATGATGATGATGAAGTTGTAAAAGAGTAATTTTTGTAAGTCACCTGATTCTATGATTTCGACGAATATTAATCTTTTTAAGTAAATATAAAAAAAATTAAACAAAAAATAACAATTTTAACACTCTAAGCGTTAGTAATACAATTAAATAGTAGTTAGAAATATATAATTATAAGATCGTGCAGTTAATGTTAGAGGAAAAAAGAAAGGAAAGTGAACTCTAACGAGCTTCGCCGAAACTTGAACGTAAATTGAATCACATGTAAAAGAGATCGTTATCGGAAATGGCTCGCTCGATGGAACCAAGCAAATTCAATTCCGACGCTCCATAACTGTACACGTTATTGCAAAATAATGGGATATATTTTAAAAGGTCATGTTATTCATATGAGTTATTTGAAACGTTGAGATTGTTGCATTTTTGACAGTTAAATTGAAAAATAAATATTTAAATTATAGGCTACAAAAAATTCCATAATACCTTTTTACACAATTTTATGGTGTCATTTTCTTTTACTAATTATAAATATGAATGTTTTGATGTATGTAGAAATATATGTATGGATGGATTGAAGGATTTTTGTTTTTTTTTATATCACAAGGTGGCAAACGAGCGAGCGGCCACCTGAAATCGCTAAAACAGCGAAGTGACCGTTGCCCATAGACATACGCAATTGCATATGCGTTGCCTACCTTTAATCGACGGAGGAGAGGATGCACAGAAAGAAAATATTTTCCCTTTCCATCCATCCTTGCATCCTATCATCCGGAAAGTCCACTTCTACTTCCCATTCTTTCCGTACAAGAAAAAGGGTGGGAAGGGAAAGAGGACTAAATAAGGCCTTCGGGACGCACACTCATCAGACGCAACGCGGAATTGCTTCCACTTCACGCCTGTCTTCTGTATGGTCGTGGTATTTCACCGGGCGAGCCAGGCCAATTCGTGCGAATATGTTAAAGCGGACTCTACCACTGTTAAAATTATCACATAAATTTTTCAAATATAAAACATGAAATGAGATACTAACCTGATCATTATTCATTACTTACAAACTAAAATTACGAGTGTTTGTAAGCCTTCATTGCGGCGTAACCCTGCAATTAACTTAGGTCATAAGTCACATGGAAAGTGCTTCATTAAAATGATGTATGTTGGTTTAGGAGCTCGGACTTGTAATTTGACCGAGGTATTCAAGGGTTCTTGGTCAGTATATTATTATTTATTATAGATTTATATATGGTAAAATAATTTATGACAATAAGTAAAGGGTTAAATGTAATTTAATATATAATTTAAAAAAAAAAGATTAATAACATTCTGCCATTAAAGACACTTAAAATTTAAGAACCGTTGTAATAATTTTAAAAATGTAATTTAAAAAAAATGGTTAACACCCAAAATTTTTGCCAACTAGTGTACGTCACATATTAATTTGTGCTCTTAACGCAACTTCTTAATTACATTATACTAACTGTCGCCTCCGACTCCGTCAGCGCGGAATTAAGAAAAAACTATTGGTCGCAGCGTAATGTTATATAGCCTAAAGCCTTCCATCTCTATATGGACGATCAAACAAAAAATATTTTTTTTTTAAATCGGACCAGTAGTTCCTGAGAGTAGTGCGTTTAAACAAACTTCCGCTTTATATAGAAATTTTAGTATAGAGTATGCATAAAATAGTTTTCGAAGATTGAACTAAAATCATCTTAAAAAAATGTTGTGACCAAAACCATCTATTCTCCAAATCGTATTATACAAGACATTTAGAGCTAGATAAAGAAAATAACATCGTTAAAAGCTCACGTATTTGTCAATACTGACATTCTCAGTCAACTTTATCCCAATTATAATTCCCCTAAGGAACATTAACTATTATTGAAAATATATAAATCCATACATCTTAACTTTGAATCAATCTGAAATATTGAAGACATCTCATCATATTTTTTTATAATGAAAAATATTAGCGGTTTTTTTGTAAATTTACTAATATTTATTTTACCATTCTACTAATCTCAAGGCTTGAGCTAGGTGTTGGTTTACGACAATAGTCCAATGGCGGGATTCGAACCCCCGATTTAGTGATCGGAAATCCGTACCCTTAACCATTGGGCTATTGACTCTTATTAAATATTATATTATAAACCATTTTCGTTACGGAAGATCTGACAGGAAAATGTCAGAATAAATCTTTTCATCTTAAACTCAGTAACAATTGAAACAAAAGTAAATTATGATCTAACCGGAGGGGAAATATGAAAAATGGTGGATTAACTCATTCTCATTACGTTACACTTTTAGCCAAAAACTCGAATTCAGAATTGCTCTGATTGTGCAATTTTACTTTATGAAATGTTTTATGTTATATGCCTTGGGGGTTACTAGAAAACATAATTAGAGATTACGATGAAAAAAGAGAGGAGGGGTTATACGGAAAAGTAAACGACAAAGCAACATTTTATTTATAACGCATTTTCAACTTAAACTCAAAATCTATTAAACTTCTAGTCAATTTAAAAATTAACAAAAAAATGGGACCCACCTGCAAGAAAAACCTTTCGATCAAAAAGAAATCTAAATAGGAGCACCAGGGGCAGTTACACGGTAATATACATAAAAAAAACATATAGACCAATTGATAACCTCCTTCTTTTTGAAGTCGGCTAAAAACATATATAACCGAACCGACCTCTAGTCTAGTCGTAGGATCGAATCCCGTCTGACAATTCTATTAATATTAACTATTTTCTTAAAATAATCTTCTGATATTCTTTTTTATTATTTATTTATAAAAAATGTAAAACTCTGTGCTTTCAAAGGTGAAAATGTAATTAAGTAAAAGCGAATGATTTCGTATTCATAAAATTTAATGTTAACTCTAGTCATAAATAAATTTTTCAAGCAAATAGAAATAAAATATTAGAGCAAATTTTACCTCTTTTATCTATTTCGCAGACATTTTGAATAGAAATAATACCTTGTTTCTACAATTAGTCCTTTACAATAATGAATAAATAATAGATTTTAGCTTAAAATTGGATCATTTTACTAAACAAGCAAAATACAGAGAGCAGTTTCAAGAATTGAAAGCTTCTTAATTAACGACTTATTTTAGAACACGCTGTATATTTTTGTGTTCTTTAATAAAACATTTTCCGTTAAGCATTTCAAGGTGCAACGTTTGTAATTACGTGTAAAGTGGCTTGTCGCTCTCCTGCGACAGATGTTTTGCCCGAGGCTCGCAATGAGAGGTATGCAGACGATATTTGCGCACACCCTTTAACCGCAGCCTGTACTAGGATACAAGTCGGAATGAAGAGTGCATAAATTAACATATCAAATGCGACTATCTGGTCTCCCCACGATGCTATAGAAGCCATTTTGTTTTTTTTTTATTTTTTATTCAAAAAGTGGTTCCCCCCCTGTTTTGCCAAAAATAATGACAATACGTATTAATAAAATTGTCACGATAGTGGAAATCGAATCTAACTAATATTAGCAATGCTAATGTTTGGATGGATGGATGTTTGTTAGAAGATATCTCCAGAACAGCTGCATCAATCTCTCTGAAATATGCATAGATGTACAACCTAGCCTGGAAGAACACAGAGTCTACGAATTAAATTTTTCTTTAATTCTACGAAAACGGAGTCGCGACAGTTATGTACATTGTTATCACTGTTTTGACAAAATAATTACGATATATTGTATACTGATATTTTGGTCTCTAAAATCCACGGAAATTGACTATAGTACATGTAAATGTAAAAGAAAGAAACAAAGATATAACACCAACACGTCAAATAGAAATCTATAAGATTTGTAACTTATGTACGTATATTTAGGAATGTGCTTTGACACTTGTATTTATTATTGTAATAGCATTTTTCCTCTTTACACTATCAAATTCCTAGTTTCACAAATGTTTAGTCAGACTAAACTGATATATAAACACGGATAAATACTCACGTATATTCGTCCGGTGGCGGCACCGACTAGTTTCGAGCCCATCGGGGGCCCTTCATCAGGATGAGTGGTACTGGTATTTTTTCGCGAACAGAGAGCGACGGGCCCGAAATAATACCAGTACCACTCATCCTGGTGAAGGGCCCCCGATGGGCTCGAAACAAGTCGGTACCGCCACCGGACGTATGTACGTGAGTGTTTAGCCGTTTTTATATCAGTTTAGTATAATGTCTTACGAAAGTTTGAATAGTTTAGTCAGACTAGTAACTAAGTAAGGATGTTTTCAGTGTATTTTTATGTAGTATAGTTTTGTTACATGCATTGAAAATGTTCGTGTAAATATTTCTTTGCATGTAGACCTTTTTGAGATTGTATCCGCAGTATCGATCGTGGAATAGAAATATGAAGTGAGCTGATAGACATTTATGATGCCTGCAAATATGACAACTCTCTAGAGATATGCTTTGCTCCGTGCAAATGATATTCGGATACAGATACGGATTTCTCGCTGCAGTATTCTCATATCTTAAAAAGCGTCGGTGGCTCAGGGGTTAAGCATTTGTAATCTGCAGGTCCTTGGTTCGAATCCCGCTATGTACTTATGTGTTTTCCGATTTATTTATGTACATTTATACGACGTTCTAACGGTGAAGGAAAACATCATGATGCAACCTCTACATGTCAGCGAAAAAATTCAAAGATATGTGAGAAAACCCGCACTGAACCAGCATGATTGACTATGGCTTAGTTATCACATAGGGTAGGCTACGAGCCCCTCGAAGGAGACGTATAGTAAGCTGATGATGATGAGTTTTATGATTTCAACGGTTGATATTAGCGTTAAATATAAATACTATTATTGCAATACTTATTTATTGTAATTGCAATCATAATAAATATTTAATTTTGTTACCTTAATTATAAAATTGTTTTAATATTCCAATTTTAAAATTAATTGAGAATCTAAACGTTTTTTCGTTTAATAATTAATGTAAATTACTTTAACTTTGATAATAAAACAAATTAAATTTTAATTACAAATATCTTCTTCCAGGTAGTCATAAATCAACAGAGGAAATTCAACGTAAGTATAATTATATTGTTACCACGAAGTATTTATTAAGTAGAATAGAATTTTGGAGCACTAAAGGAAACGCCACACGAGCGTCGCCGCGTAAACGAATGCGGAATGTGGCTTTAGTGTGAAGAAGGAGAAAGGAGGAACATCCATCTACCCATCTATCTAAGCATTAGCACTTAGAATTTTAGTAACATTTTATTTTTAACTAGGAATTTATCGAATAAAATTTTATATATGTATGTAAGCTGAATTATATGCTTTCATAATTCAAGCTATGACCAATCAGTCTCTGAGATGTCGTCAGTAACTCGAGTATTGTCAAAATACTAATCATTTAACATGAAATTAAAATCATAGCTCTTTTTCACTGTTTTAAAAACTCTATTTTACAAAACATCGGTTTGTAAAGTTTACAATGTTTGTTTTACAAAAATTTTTAGTATCATTTTACAGCGTATTTATCAAGATTTTACTGCAATTTAGAATTGCAATTGTTGTTCATTTGTTAATATTCATCCTTAAAAGCATTGAATGCTTGGAGTAAGCTAAGCTGTTTATTTTATTCCAAGTTTGAACTCTTAGTACGATGACTTAACTTTACCGACGTTCCTCTATAAACTACTTCTAATTATGTAATTTAAAATAGAGCGTTAGTTTGTTTTTTACGTTTTGCAAGTTCCATTTTCTGCATCAACTTATCTTTTGTGTCGGTTCCCATTTCTTGTAATTGTTATAAAATGTGTTAAATAAAAAAAGTTACTATGAAGAAAAATCTATTTTTAAAGTCAACTTGATATTTGAATGGCATCAACTTGTCCTTGCCTTCTTAAATTGATTGTGGACTTTGTAAGTAAAGTAGATCAGGGTTGCCGAACAATTGGCAACCTTACAAAAGCTTCATAACGAAGTACTCCATAATTCGATCCTTTACAATAAATTATTTTCTACCACGGAAAGGCATTATCACGTGATAAATATAAAATGTTTGTCACCTCGTAAATGTTGTGAAGTAATATGGACTTTGTCACGAACTTTGTCACCTCTAGTAACTTCCTTCTACTCAAAATATAAATACGTTTAGCTAGAAGACCTAAATTAAGCAATCATTTATTGAATCTAGATCATCGCTTGCAGAATAATTGGGGAAAATTCTACTTTCGTAGGGTCTTAAATTGCGCATGAACCTCACTATGAAAGCCGGACATTTAGTAATGTTAATATTCTGGATAGCCCTTCAGTGTATACATAACATTAAACGTCAAAAGTAATACAGGTTTAAGCTTTTAATCATACTCGGTACTAAATCGATAGAGCGACGAACGAATAGCTGACAAATTGCTCTGCCTCGCTCAATCGGCGATGGCGAGGCAACCGAGATTAGCCCACTCGCAGTCGCCCCATTCTGATGCCGGGTTTGTAGATAAATTTCTTTATATCACCAATCGGATTCAGATGCGGACAAGTGTGAAGTTGCCTAAGGAACTGATTCGACATTAAAATGCTTCAGATGAACGCAAACTTTGTCTACAGGTAAGTAGCATACTGGTAACAAGTCGCACGCAGCACCTTGTCAATTTACTCGCGTTGTTTGTCTTGGAGCGTAGTTTGAGGAATGTTCAAACCGTATTTGCTCACATACCCGAGCGCCGAGGGCGATATTTGTGCGTCGAGAACAGACGTGAAGTTTAAATTATATTAGCTATATAAATAGAACTGAATTGTCTAAAATATACGATACATTTTAACAAATTCAAATTCTTCACAATCGTCTTTGTTTCGTCTTTACTAAACTAGCGTAATTTATTTTTTACATTATCGTCATTTGTTTTGACCAGTGTTATAAAATATTTGTTAAAAGAGTTTTTATATTCATGCGAAGTATAAAAAATAGATTCTTTCATGTAACAATATGTGATGACGTAAATCAATCTTACAGCGTACATCAGGTTTTCAAAATTGGCTCATAAATTACCTGAGCTAGGGTCGAATTAAAAAAAAAACTTGGAAGCGATTAATCATACAGATATTGATGCGTTTATCCGCGAAGTGCCGTCATCTGGAAGTTATAAAGTGCTGAAATACATCTGAATCGGCGAAAACCTCGATATCATTTCCTGTGATTTGTGAACTAATTCTATCTACCATTGAATAAGGATACTTACCGTTATTTGAATCAAATATACAGGATGATTTACCTAAATTTGTTGAGAACTCAATAGTGTAGTTAACTAGTGTGATTAAATATTTAGTGTAGCAATTTAAATAGTTAATATTTAAGTGCTATCTTATCTTACTAATATCTTAATATATATAATTCTTCTGTGAGTTTGTATGTCACTGAACTTCTCTCAAACGACTGGACCGATTTTGATGAATTTTTTTGTGTGTGTTCAAGGGGATCTGGGAATGGTTTAGATTGACAATTTTGTCCGCTGGACAATGTTTTTTTAATTACTTTTTAATTTATTAGTAGGTGTTGATTTTGGAATGTTTTACATTGGATCCGACAGACGGCGCTACCATCGCAGTGTCAATTTTTCAAATTAAAGACGTGTAGACAGGACAACGTCTGTCGGGTCCGCTAGTTATATTATAAATGCGAATGTTTGGATAGATGGATGGATGTTTGTTGGAAAATATCTCCGTAATGGCAGAATTTTGATGAAATGTTGCAAACATGTGGAACATAGTCTGAAAAAACACATAGGCAACTTTTTTTTTTTTTATCTCCGCGCGGACGGAGTCGGGGCGACAGCTTGTATTTTTATATGTATACAAATGCAGTATATATGATGAACAAATAATAAAGTCGTTGTAATGAGGCTGTTTATTTACTTTATCTTTATTTCAAGTTACATAAATTAGTCATCCATTTCATGACTGAATTTGAAAGTGAACTTTTTCCTTTTTTTTTCAATCAAAGAAACTTAAATTTCCATGACATAAATTGAAATATTATTAAGTGTTCTATAATTTCATGTAAAATGCATATACAGTAAACCACTTTTTATGCAATAACTCAATGCGCCATTCAAAATAGCAACCGCAGTGTAGCAGCCAATTGCGTCATTACGATGTTGAATCTGACTGACTTTTATATTTGCCAGAGTGTGTATTTGTCTATAGTATTTTACATAATAACCACAGGTTTTGTATAAGCTTTTAAGTGGTTAATCATGATTTAAAACCGTATTATTTAACAATTTTTTTTGTTGAAATTTACTAATATACCTTTACCATTCCAACTAAGCTCTTGGCTCGTGCTAGGATATGGTTTACGACAATAGTCGAATCGCGGGATTCGAACCCCCGACCTCGTGATCGGAAATCCGTACCCTTAACCATTAGGCTATTGACGCTTAAACAGTTAATGTTTGTATATCAAATTATTCAAACTTTCGTGAGACATTATACTAAACTGATATATAAACACGGCTAAACACTCACGTATATTCATCCGGTGGCGGCACCGACTAGTTTCGAGCCCATCGGGGGCCTTTCATCAGGATGAGTGGTACTGGTATTATTTCGCGGACGCGGCCCGTCGCTCACTGACTGTTTGTATATCGTTAAATATTGTCTCGTGTGTCCGTTACATATTACACCACTCAAAATTATAATTTAAAAATATATGATCGTAAATATTCACGTTTAAAAGAAAAAAAATGCAATAAGACCAGTCATTTTAAATCATACAAATAGTATCTCGGATGTCGATCCAAATATCCAATAAACTATGGAATATATGAATAAAATATTCAATGTATTTACAATTTTAATAAACAATATATATAATAATATCGGCGTAACAGGGGACCGAAGAGCTGGCAGCTACCTCGGACAAAGAATTAGTATAGCTATTCAAAGGGGGAACGCTGCCAGTATCTTCGGAACCTTGCCTAAGCCTAAAGGGACTTTTTTTTAATAATATGTTTTAGTTATTTATTCGTTTTTAATATTTTATTTAATATCATAGATTTAAGAATTTTCATGTAAAAATATAAATTTATAAGTAAATTTAAATGATTAACAACACTACTTACAGCATCATTTAATCTGGCATTCAAGATCTGTGCTTACATCGTCTTCGGTTCTAATCAACAATGGATGTTGCATTTAATCTATTCTAAATTGAGGAAGCTTCTGTTTACACTGTTTGCAATTTCCACGTGCGGCGTGTCGTTCGCTTGTGCAAATGTTTGCCGCGACATTCGAATCAAGACGAGTAGGTAATTTCAAATGTAAGTATTTAATACGTTCTCAAGTACTAAGCATATCAAAACATGGATTATGGTCGGAATTATTTTATTTTATACGGTATTAGCAGTCGCCCGCGACTCCGTCCGCGTAGATATATAAAGAAACTTAATTTGTGTAGCCTATGTCTTCCGTAATTTAATAGAGATCCGTTCAGCCGTTCTAGAGATATCTTCAAACACCCACCCACATCTCATCCGTCTAAACATTCGCATTAATAATATTAGTAAGTTAAATAAAAAGCAACTCTTCAAGGCATAAATTCTAGAAAAAAATGAATAAATAGTGTCCTATGTCCGTCTCCTGGCTCTAAGCTTCCTCCTTACCAATTTTCAAGCATATCAGTAAAGCCTTTCTTGAGTTATACATAGTGTAACTAACACGACTTTCTTTTATTTATATAGATATCAATCTGTAAATGCTTTACTGTAATTAAGATTGTTTGAATATAAAAGAAACGTCTGACAAACACAAGTATACGAATATTATAAAGATGAAAAATATGTGAGAGAACCCAGCCAAGTAGAGGTCCGTGGTCTCTGCGTACCCTACTGGGATACGAGCGTGAGTTATGTTTTTATTTTAAAATATATATTTTACATGTAACTAGTAAACTCAAAAACTACTAGACTGTTTTAAAAATTATTTTTTCACTAAAAAGGTACATTATCACTTTAGTAACGAAAAATATATTATTGCTAGATTTTTTTTAGCTAAATGAAGTCAAAAACAATATGACTAACTATCGAACTCAGAGTCATTTACTTATTACCGAGAGAAATCTACATAAGGGTTGCTTAGTAACCGCTCAGCGGCTGAGTGTGGAGTTTAATTTCTATCTAGGCTACTCGTATGTAAAATATTTGAAATATTGAGAAGGCTTTTAACATCGAACAAGGAAAAAACATACGTCGGCATTTCCACATTATTCATAGTAGGTAATTTTTCTTACGTAAGCAAAGGTACGAAATGAAACTACTCGGGCTGGCGTTTTAGCGTATTTTCTAGGTAAGAATTTCCTCTTAAGGTATATTTTTGCTTTGATTGTGGAAAGAATTTCTTCAAGATTACGCAGACGCCTTACCCGATTTCTTTCGAGTACATATTGGATTGAGAACTCATTGAGGTATATTTCTTACGAGTATAAGTGGGAGATATATTGAATTAAAACTTGTTATTAGCGTCTAGACATAATATTCGAATTTGAAGATGCTTGGAATATTCCAATGGACATTGTTATGTGTACTTAACATGTATGTCGTTTAATCGCAACGTTTTTTTATTAGAATTTATTAAAAATTACACAACGTGTACTGATTATCAGTTAAAAATCGTTGATAGAAAGGATTAATTATTAAAGTAACCAGTCATATATACTAGCTGTAACCCATGACTCCGTCTGCGATGAATTAAAAAAAAGATTGGCCTATGTATCCTTCCAATACCGATTACTATTGCCAACTACATCCATGCCAAATTTAATGGAGATCCGTTCAGCTGTTCTGAAGACACATTCAAACATCCATTCATCTAAACATTCGCATTTATAATATTAGTAAGAAGTAATATCGTGTCACGATGTATGTTCGCGATAAACTCCGAAACTACTGGACCAATTCTTATCAAATTTTGTAAGCATCTTTAATTTGGTTCAACTTGAGAGATAGGGTTTTTTTAACTTGAATTATAGATTCTTTTTTTTACACCGCGCGGACGGAGTCAAGTACGACAGTTAGTATATGCTAAAGAATTAAGATGGAACAATTGAATTAATGTAATTATAATAATTAGTTTTGTGCCCAATAAGTAAAAGGTGACGATAGTAATAAATTAAACCTTTGAATAGACGTTTTTAGTACATTTTTAAAATATTTCTTATACGAATCATACTTCATATTTTAATTTTGTTAGTTCTCAGTCTTCTCAATGATTAATACTATGAAAATCAGTTGAAAAATCCGCTTGAAATAATGAAATATTTTGTTTGCGTTAAAGAGTTTGGTTATTTGCACACAACTCAGCGCTAACGGTGCTGCGTAATTAATTGCTTTACCTAGTTTTTATTTTTAAAGCTGCAGTTTTCATTAATCATTATTTGCTTTAATTAATTAAAGCTCGCTTTGACGTAATCCGTTTGACATTGACCCGGTTTTTGAAGTTCGCTGTTGCAAAACTTAAAGTCAAACGTGTGACTAGACTTGTTTTAATTGCAAATGTCATCGTACAAAGAATGTTTTTATTTATATAACCTGCTTTTTTCCCATTCATATTATGCACGTGGGAGTTCATGAATAAAAGTTTTTTTTTTGTTCGTTAGACACACATTCTCACAAATCTCTGTTTATAACATATTGCTATCTCTCTTTTGTCAAAGAAAATGACAGGAACGGTTACTAGGGCAAATAATAAACAGGGTAATAGCTCACAAAACTCATCAAACGTATTCCGTCGCATCCCTCGCGTGTTGGTCTTAGAGAGAATTGTATTTCACTGGGATGATATTTGCCCAAACACTTCAATACCGCAACCGAAGAGAGCGAACAAACAACAGAAGTGCATAAATTAACGCGAATTGAATCGCCACGTTTTCGTTTGCACTGTATGTTTGTTTTTAATTACGAAACTCGATTTTTTCACGTTAGAATTTCATAGAGTTGATACAATTTGAATGGTTATAAAGTGCAGACTTTGATTAGAGAATTATAGTCATTTGAAAACGGATTCTATCGGAAAATTATTTATAGTTGAAACGTAGTTTCTTCTCGAAATTATTAGTATTACATAATTTTATATTTACTTGTTACAACTAAATAAATATTTCTTTCTTACAATATTCGATACATAACTTTTCATTTGGGTGACATACGAAGATCAAAGTTTTTTCAATAAACTTGGCATAGTCGGAAACTTCTCTCCCCCTGTATAATATTGCTCACAACTCACGGCTAAGTGAAAAATGAGTGTCCCATCTCATGTAATATTTATTTCTAGGTCGTTTTTCTTATTCAAACATAAGAACTGATTCGGACTACTCGACCTGACATTTCAGTGGGCTGACGAAAGATTTTCCTTAAGAATTCCCCACTCTTATGTCGCGAAAGCAATTTCTCTGACATTTATCCTAACTCTACTTGGTTTTTCTCTGAGTAAACAGATGTGACAGACCTCACTGTCGCCGACTAATGAAGTAAACGAAGTTTGTGTTCGTGTTATTTACTGTCTAACATTTTTAACACAACATAACTTTGATTTTCGTATTTTCTACAGACACAGTTTTAATAAATAATTATTCATATTTTGTCGCATCTCTTGGATGTCTTATAGTAGAACCAAAAGCCTATAGATGGATGAGGTATAATGGCTTATGAGTAAGGACTAGCAACCTTGGAGTTGTGGATTCGATTCCCGTTATTGGATTATTGTCGCGATACTAACACAAGTTTAAACTAGCTGTCGCCCGCGACTCCGACTACTACAGAAATGTTATTAGTTTACTATGTGTACTTCCAGACTATGCTCTACATCTATGCCAAATTTTAGCTAGATCCGTTCAGCCGTTCTTGACATATCTTCAAACAAACATTCATCCATCCAAACATTCGCATTTATAATATTAGTAAAATGGTTAATTATTGCAGATATTTGAGAATAGTTCTTTTTGCGTTTAAAAATACATAGAATCTCAAATTCTGAGAAATATGTAGCTAATTGAAATATGGAATTATGCCGGAAAACAATTGAAGTACGTGATCATTAAGAAAATCTTTAACACGTAGCACATTCATACAAAACTTTTGCAGATAAAATAAAGACATGGCGACGACGCGACTTTTAATAGCCGTACATTAAAGGGTTTCGAGTTTCGCATTGTTTTTAGCTTTGTGTTCGCATCAAAGTGACGCGAGACTTTCGTTGACGAGATTCTAAATGATCGTGCTAAAATGTTCACGCTATTGTTTTATTGTCAAAGAATGCGCTATGAAAAGATTTTCATTTTCATATAAATTCTCGTGTCATGACAGACGTTGAGTGACCTTGGCACACGATGCAAAAAGCTTTTTCAAGAATGAAAACAAACCACTATCTATTAGTAAAAATGAGTTATTTTATTATTCTTTAAAAACATATCTTTAATATTCAAGATCACAGTTTTTAATAACACAACTAAAGTTATTAAAAATATTCATATGTCACAGTCAGATTGTGAAGTTTATTAATTTATGTTACTAAGTACTATATCAAAACTTGACTAAAACTTGTTACAAATGCTTTATGATTTTTTTATAATGTTTTTATATTGAATTTAAGGTTAGGATACAATTATATACCTATAGTTGGTAAAAATTGTGAAGTAAAATACGATAGTTAATTTAAAAATTAATTACGATGTGTCAATAATTCGTTAACATAATTATTAACAGGCGATATTTACAATTCAACGGTGACAAACGAACACTTTCGAGATATTTTTAGTATATTACATCGCATTTGGTATTTATTGTGATACATGAGAACAAGGATTTGTGCAAACTTTTTTACCTTCATTCCGTAGCTAAGTGATAAATGAATGTCACATTTCATGTTTTATTTATTTGTAGGTTATTTTTCTTACGAAGGCGCGGGAAGTTTGTGGAACTATTCAAGTAGACATTTCAGGGAACTAGGTGAAACGGCTTAAGATTTGTAAATAAATATTGCTTTACTTTATGGCTATTTATTTGTCAAATCTTGGAAGATTTTTAAAGCTTGTTTTATCTGATACCGTCATGTGATCCAAAATGAAGTGGACTTTCCGGATGAGAGGATGTATGGTAAGGAAAAATATTTTCTTTCTGTGCATCCTCTCCTCCGTCGATTAAAGGTAGGCAACGCATATGGCATTGTGTATGACTATGGGCAAATGTCACTTCGCTATTTCAGGTGACCGCTCGCTCGTTTGCCACCTCATGATACAAAAAAAAATATAAGTGCGAATGTTTATATAGATAGAAGATATCTCCAAAACGACTCAACGGATCTCGATGAAATTTGTCATAGACGAAGACCATAAGAACACATAGGCTACTAAGTTTTTTTTCTTTCCGCATGGACGGAGTCGCGGGCTAGAGCTAGTAAATTATAACAATATTATTTATACAATATTTACGCTTCAATAGCGGGTACGGATTTCCAATCACGAGGTCGGGGGTTCGAATCCCGTCATTCGACTATTGTCGCAAACCATATCCTAGCACAAGACTAGAGCTTAGTTGGAATGGTAAAAGAAATATTAGTAAATTTTCCAAAAAATCTGCTAATAATAAAAAAATATCATTACATCACACATATTGAGTTTCTTTACAATCGCATAACATTGAAGTCTTTGTGGCAACAGATGCAGCGGAAAAAGGAACAACGGTTTCTTTGACAGTACCAAAATTGGATTCTTTGAAGCATTATTCAATTTATAACGGCCCGTTGTAGCGAATGTCTTCTTTATAAAATGGACATTGAAATGTACATTTATAATACTTTTGACTTACATCGAATGATTTTGAGATGTAAGACTTTTGAAATGTCATGTTAAAATTTTTATACATTTTCCCAACTTACTCGGAATAGTAAAAGAATTCTATTTTATGTATAAATTCTTAAAAATATAAGTGATATTTTTATTATCATATAACACGGATACAAGGGGTACGTAAAAGCGGCATATTAACCGGAAAGGCCTGAAGGATAAGCGACTGATCGATGAGCTTTATAATCAAGTCATGCGTCAGCTTAGGCTCATGAGGACAACGTAATTTGGTAGGATTACGTCGATGTTTGGATGAGCCTATTTCAAGATAAAACATACGTGAAATATTTCATTAATGACGTCGTTGTGAAATAGATGTTCGAATATAAATTTAAAAAAAATTATATTCCTTTTTAAATTTAATTTATTACTGGCAGTTGTCAGAGATCCGCGCGGAATTAAAAAAAAAACTTAATTAGTAGATCATTTGCTCTTCCAGGCTATGTACTACAAATATCCCAAATTTCAGTGAGATGCATGCAGCTGCATTTTTTTTATAAGAACTGGGGACAAACGAGCAGCGGGAACACCGAGGTGTTCAATGACGCCCATGGACATCAGCAATACCAGAGGAACCGCAGATGCGTTGCCGGCCTACGTTGCGTTGATTTGGAGATACCTTTTAACAACCATCCATCCAAACATTTGGATTTATAATATTAGTAATATAGTAAGATTAATAGCACTCAAACCCATCGAACATCCATGTCTATATATATGATTCTCCTTTAATTCTCCGACAATAGTAATAAAACCTTAATTCAAAAACAAATATTTATATATCCAGCCACAAAAATGTAACATTAGTTTAACATCGAATACGTAATTAAAACAACTTTTCCAACAAAACGTTCCCTTAGTAAGCGTTACCACTGCGGACCTATCATTTGTCATTCCTAATTAAATGAAAATGTAAATTATTTTGGTCGCAGGCGTATCGCTTGGGACATAACATTTCGTAATTTATGCAAACTCAGTATGGCCGCTTGGAAGAACAATATTTATGCGTACCTATGTATTTTGAAAGGGACGTTTTGGTTATTGGAACACTAGTTGTAGCCCGCGATTCCATTTGCGCGGGATTTAAAAAAAAATAGTAAGCTATATGTCCTTGCACACCATGTACTATATCCAAACCAAATTTAAGTGAAATCCATGCAGCCTTTTTGGATTTACTTCTAACAAACATCCATACATCCAAACATTCGCATCTTACTAATATTATAAATGCGAATGTTTAGATTAGATGGACGGATGGATATTTGTTTGAAGGTATCTTCAGAACGGCTGAACTTATTTCGATGGAATTTGACATACCTATAGAACATAAAGTTTAGTTTTACAGTGACAACTTCTTTATATATATTTTTATAATATATCATAAGGAGGCAAACGAGCGAGCGGCCACCTGAAATCGCTGATATAGCGAAGTGACCGATGCCCATAGACATACGCAATTGCATATGCGTTGCCTACCTTTAATCGACGGAGGAGAGGATGCACAGAAAGAAAATATTTTCCCTTCCCTTACAAACTCTCATCCGGAAAGTTTACTTCCACTTCCCATTTCTTATAAGAAAAAGGGTGGGAAGGGAAACTTAAGTAGGCCTCCGGGACGCACACTCATCAGACGAAACGCGGAATTGCTTCCACTTCACGTCTATCTTCTGTGTGTAATTTTAGCAGAATAAAATTATGAATCATTTATCAAAAGATTTTATTTAAGTTTCTCTTTTTAGTCCAGTCAGATATGTTCATATATACTTTGTGTTGTATTCAATATACTAAAGTATTTGTTATTAAGCAGGTTAAAAGGAAATCTGTAGTTAAAGCACTTAGTAGTACTTGTAAGTATTTTCTTAAGAGTATTTGCAAACCTCTTAATGCTTCCTACAGTTGTTTTACTAAAGTACGCTTTCCGTTCCTTACACCTTTTCAAGTTTTATCGTTTTCTATGGAAAAAATATAATTATTATGTAACTAGCCGTCGCCTGTGACTCCGTCCGCGCTCTATTAATGCTTAATTAGTAGTTTATGTGTTTTTCCAGACTGTGTTCTACGTCTATGCCAAATATCAGCAAGATAAATGCATACTTTCTAGAGATATTTTCAAACAAATATCCATCCATCTAATCATTCGCATTTATAATATTAGTAGATAAAATCTAATTCAATAACTATGCAATATGAATATTTTAATTTGTCTTGTTACAGGTTTCTTCTCAGAGGAAGGAAAAAAAGTAAAGGTATGTTATATATTTTAAAATTATCCAATGCAGCAAAATCTTCTAAAAATATCATTTTTTTTTTTATTCTTTATTATTTAACGGATTTTTATCATAATAGCTTATAAAGTCTTATTTCACGTTAAATGTTTAATAAATTCAGTTTACAATCCGTCAGCTTCTAAAGTCATTAGATTATAAGCTGACAAATGTAATATTTCACCAGAGGGCACGAATATTTGTGAGAACGTTTTCGCAATATCATCGACATCATTTGTAATAAAATTTGTGCAGCGCCCCTTCCGGGCGTAAAGTACACTAACAAATACTATACGTACTACGCCCTTCTGATAAGAGGTGACATGATTCAAATTGTCAGTATTTTATACTTACATTGTCTATTCTGTGAATGAAATGTCTTCTCAATTGACTTATTTATAAGGGACTTTATACAAATCGTCGGTGGTTCAGGGGTCAACTTGATTTGCAATCTGCAGGTCCTCGGTTCGAATCCCGCCATGTACCAATGTGTTTTTAGATTTCCTTATGTACATTTATCCTATGTTCTTACGGTGAAGGAAAACATCGTGATGCAACCTGCACATATCTAACAAGAAATTCAGAGATATGTTTGAAGTCAACCCGCACTTGGCCAGCGTCGTTGACTTTTGCCTAATCACCCATAACTTAGGGTAGGCTCGAGCCCCTCGGTGGGGACGTATAGCTGATGATGATGATGATATGATGATTATGTAAATATTATATCGAAGGTTCCTGAAATAGATTCGTAAGTTTAGTTACCTAGTGTACAAAAAGTTACGGCGCAGCGATTTCAGATTGTTATTTGCTCCTAGTAAATGATACTAAAAACATTTGAAACCGAGTTTACTTAGTAACGGGAGCGCTTGAAAAAAACAAACTGGGCCAGCGCTCGACAATGTTTTACTAACGTCTGAGGGAAAACGAAAGAAAAATATATCAACAACATGTTGGAAATGGTGCTTTTCAATTACTATTTTTTCCCATTTTAGAGTAGGAAATTTAAACATTTTTTTCTCATTATCAAATTTAAATCGATTTACTTATAAAAAACGGCTAAACACTTACGTATATTCGTCCGGTGGCGGCACCGACTAGTTACGAGTCTATCGGGGGCCCTCTCACCCACTCATCGGGGGCCCACTCACCCTGAAGAAGGGCTCCCGATGGGCTCGAAACTAATTGGTGCCGCCACCGGACGAATATACGTGATTGTTTAGCCGTTTTTTTATAAGTTTATCATAATGTCTCACGAAAGTTGAAATAATTTAAATCTATTTTTCTTATTTTCCTTGAAAAAAAGGGTATATTCTTCCTAATTACAAATCATTCACGATAACATCTCGAAACATCTGACATACGCCCAGTCACATCTTCCATCCTTGTCTATACAGTGAAAGAAAGAGACATAACATTAATAATATTGTCACTATTTTATTCCTTGACTGTCGCCCGCGATTCCGTCCGCGAAGAATTAAAAAGTAAATTAGTAGCCCAAGTGTTCTTCCATGCTATGATCTACATCTATGTTAAATTTCCATGAGATCTATATAGCTGTTCAGGAGATACCTTCTAACAAACATTCATCCACCCGTTCAAATATTCGCATTAATAATATTAGGACCTTTTTGGAATACTGCACGATATCGCTGTTATGACGTCATTGGTTGTAATAGTGTGTATAAGTAATATGTATTGCGTAGTAGTGTGGGTAAGCTTTTAAGGCGAAGTGTGAGTTTATTATTAAAGTCATCGATCAAGCATATCCTCTAGGGATTTTCCGATTCAATTCTCAATCTTCACGCGCTGACCGGCCATTGTTAGCTGTTTCATTATTTTCCATTACTTTATCATGATAATTTATATTGTATTGTATTGAGAGCGTCGGTGGCTCAGTGGTTTCAGCACTTGACTTGTAATCTGCAGGTCCTGGGTTCGAATCCCGCCATGTACCAATGTGTTTTTCGATTTACATATGTACATTTATCCGACGTTCTTACGGTGAAGGAAAACATCGTGATGCAACCTGCACATATCCGTGAAGAAATTCAAAGATATGTGTGAAGTAAACCAACCCGCACTTGGCCAGCGTGGTTGACTATGGCCTAGTCACCCTTAACTTAGGGTAGGCTCCGAGCCCCTCGGTGGGGACGTATAGTGAGCTGATGATGATGATTATATTGTATTCGAATATTGCGTTATATTGAAACATATCTGTACACATAGTAATATATGAAATCCTACAATATCACATCTTTGTGACATCTTACTAATATAATAAATGCGAATGCTTAGATGGGTGAATGTTTGTAAGAAGGTATATCCAGAACGGCTGCATGGATCTCGCTGAAATTTGGCATAGATGTAGAACATCATCTGGAAGAACATATAGGCTACTCAGTTTTTTATTTCCGCGTGGACGGAGTTAAGGGTGACAGCTAGTGATACATGGTCATACCTGTATAATAGTACATATTTACACTATTATATATACAGGATGTCCCAAAAGGTTACGTACATAGGAAGGGAGATGGGGGAAAATTAAATAAAAATTCCCCTCTGAAAGAAGGTGTAAATTTTTTAAGTTTTTAAAAAATGCTATTTATTTTTTTATACCCAGAGGGGAATTTTTATTTTATTCTTCTGGTGACCCTTGTGACCACCCCTATCATCCCCCTTCCTATGTACGTAACCATTTGGGACATCCTATATATGCAATCTATACTAAGAGGCTCCCTTACTGAACTAGAAGTTGCAGTTTAATGATCAAAAGCTAACTACATACAAATTAAATTAAGTGAACTATGTTCTATAGTAACGAGTGGGAAAGAGACATACTAATTAAAAGAGGACAGAGATACATTACATCCGGTTATTAACTCTTAAACGAATCGATTGTTTTGTTTGCTAAGCGACGAATTTGGGGAAGATTCCTTTAGAAAGTTTCCGTAACAAACAAATTGCGGAATTGTTTTCCTAATTGAAATGAAGTTTCCTTAGTTTGGAAACTTGAAACCATTCAAACTCACTCTTACGGACATTATTGTTTTCAATCTTTTGGTTAAATATGTACTTGGTAATTGTATTTATATATAATAAATAACATAACATACGACATTGTTTTGTAGCAAAAAAATTCTATAGTTAATTTTCTATTTTAAATAGTGTTTGTTTTAAATGTAATCAAGAAATTCATAAATGAATCATGGGACTGAGAAGCTGTTTTTACCTTCTTCTTTAGGTGCCATTTTCATAAAGAAGATCGGCCATCATCATAGCAAATTGAACTCTACATAAGTCACGCCGTAATAGGCAAAGATTTTTCAACCGAGATGTTCCTGGAGTTCTTTTCCCTTTCATCTGTTCCTGAATAATATGTAATAATTCGTAATTCGTTTTTCCCTTACTATAAATAAAATATAAGAATGGATACGACAACTGAAAATATCCAATAGAAGTACGAAAATAGCTTCATTTCCTACTTATAGCTATTTTTATTTATATATTAATTTGATATCGGAGTTAGTTGCTTTGATAGGCGATAAGTCCGTTCCATCGTTATTCGGATTAATTCACAAAGGGTTATTGTATGACATAATGCGCCTTGAATTATTAACCTTTCTGTAAGCTCTCTATATACATACAAACAGGTAAATTAATACATAAGCTGTGTACCTAAGCATTGCTTTATCTATTCATCTATACTGTATTCCTTAAGAATTCCTTAGCCTTTCTTCAATTATCCATCCTCGTACTTTCACCCACTTGGGTGACATACGTAGACGCAGTAATGATGTATTGGACAATTAGTCCAGGGAAAAATGGAAGGCACTAAGGCACGAGGTAGATCCCATATGAAATAGACAGACCAGGTCAGAGCAGCAGTAGACGTCCCCCTATATATCAATTAACAAAAATCTGCAAATATTTAAAATAAAAACATTTTATGGCTAATTGTCTTTTTAGTGCTTCTTTAATTTAAATAAACTTTTCTTTGTGAAAATAAATTTACACATTTGCTATACTTTTTTAACCACCTCATTGTATCGATCAGTTTGTTTTACACAGCGCGTGATATTTAATTTTATTTCTTTTACAACTGAGTGTATGAAAAAGTGTATTTAAAATTAAGAAATATGTACACGTATTCTGAAGCATCAATTATTCATTTAGTATTCAGATTGGGCGTTATAATTATATTTGAATTAATTAAATAATTTTAACAGGGAATACTTATAACGGTCTGATTTGCATTTTTAATACGTAACATAAATCGTACCCTTTTTCTTTTGCTATGTATTCTGATATCGTAATTGTAACACCTTATTATAATTTAAACAAGTGAAATTTAATCATACTAATATTATAAATGCGTATGTTTTGATGGATGGATGTTTGTTTGAAGTTATCTCCAGAACGGCTGAACGGATCTCGATGAAATTTGAGTCCCTTTTTTATAGTATTAGGTGTCAATCGAACAAGCGGCTATTTTAATTCGCCGAAAAAGAGAAGCTACGTTTGCCTGTAGGTTTTCGCAATTGTAAATGCGATGCCTATCTTTAGTCGACGGAGGATAAGATGTAAAGAAATATAATTTTTCCCTTCCCTATGCTCTACGTTACAAACACTTTCTTTTCATGGAAAGGAAGAGAAAAGAGACTAAAATTAATTATCGGCGGTCTTACCAAACCGCTACGACTTAGGATCCTTCAAGATGCGAGCGTATCACCACCTCAAAGGCCGGCAACGCATCTGCGGTTCCTCTGGTATTGCTAATGTTCATGGGCGTTGTTGAACACCTCGGTGTTCCCGCAGCTCGTTTACCCCCTTTTCTTTGATAAAAAAATTAGGCCTTTATTATCGATACTATGTGTCAGTTCACATTAGTTTTTACTAATATTCGTGTAAAAGCTATGGTGGAAAAGGTTAACAGTGGACTATTAAGACTGACGATTGTTATAATCACGATGATAATCCATTTTGTAAACAAACAAATAAAGCCAAACAAACATAATGACGGTCGAGCAAAAAATGTTCCACTTCCTTACTCGTACATTTGGAACAATAACGAGAAACTTTCCTGAGGAATAATAAAATCCAAAAAACAATGGCCGATCATCAGTCTCGTTCACTTCAACGCATTAGAACAATACCTATCTTGGCGCTTAGAACTTGAAAATAAATTCCACTTCTATACTTTCTTTATCCTTGCAATTATTTTTACTGGATCCATCTTAGGTGCTGGATAATTGTTTCTCTAAAAATCCCTAACTCTGACATAATTATTTTTCAGATTAGTGCTTAAGTAACTGAAAAGTTAAAAGGTGTGACAAATGCCTTATTAAATGAGTAGCTGTCGACCGCGACTACGTGCGTGCGGAAAAAAAAAGTTAACAAATTTTTGTTCGTCCAGACTATGTTTTACATCTACGAGTATATCAAATTTCAATGAGTTCAATGCAGCCGTTTTGGAGATACCTTCAAACAAACATTCATACATCCAAACACTTTCTTTTATAATGTTAGTAAGGAGTAAGATGGATTCAATTATTTTACTGAAGATTCTGTCGTCTAAGTTTCTTCTAAAAGCTAAGTAAAATTTAAAAGAAACCGTCGAGTTAACTCTCAAGCTTTTATTCCCTTTTAGCAGCCTAGACTAATTTGGCTACGTGTTCAAATTAAGCGATTAATTTTATGCAAAATTGGAAGCATTGCATATTTTAAAGCTTCTTTTAAAGATAAAACAAAAAAAACACCGAAACCACTACAGCGACTTTATTTAGTGCCAAGCGTACTTGGGAGAAAAAATAGGTCAGCGGTTGCACAATATCTCAATGTAGTACACATGTCTCTGTGTGGTGTAACGAAGAACGTTATTGGAGATCTGAAATATTATTTCTAGTCTTACCAACCTCGATAGAAGGTTTAATAGTCTAATAGATATTAAAATCTGACCTTTTCTAACACTATCTTGGTAATATTAAGGAGAACGGTAGTATTTTATATTTTACATCACTAGTAGGATATTAATATTATTTCTTTGAATAATTTTAATAGTTGATTGTCATTATCAACACTATACGTCCCCACTTAGGACTATCGAGAGGCTCCTAGGAGACTCGGAGCCCTAAGTCTGCGGAGACTAGGCCTTAGTCAACCACGCTGGCTGGTTGATTGACATAACACATATCGTTGAATATTTGAGGCAATCCTCAAATATTCATCACGATGTTTTCCTTCATCGTAAGAACGTCGGATAAATGTACATATGTAAATCGAAAAACACATTGTGACATGGCGGGATTCGAAGCCAAGATCTACAGATTAAAATTCAAGTGCTTTAAGCACTGAGCCACCGAAGTTCTGTATTTGGTAAGAGTTGATTTTAAATTCTAATAATTAAGAGTATAACATAATTTAAATTAAAACAATAGTAGGGTTAATAATTAAAATAGATTAAATGGCTGATAGCCTAATGAATTCAGTCATTAAAAATGTAATTACGCGTAGGACAATAGCCAGCGTATAACTTTCATTAAAATGTAACAAAAGTTTACTGATTTATAGGTATTTCCTTCATTTTCCTTCCTCTATTATACTTTGAAAAATAAACATTAAAAACATTTGTTTTACTCTTTTTAATATCATTTATAATACTAAGAGTTATGCAACATTTTAAGAGCTACCTTACTAGGTAGAGGTTTAAGTATTGACTCGCATATACAACCCATCATTTTACCCTTTAGATCCCATTGATGTAGCTGTAATACACTATTATATTCTATTATCTGTTATTTCATTTCGTTTCATTTAATTTCATTTCGTTTCATTTTATTTTAGAAACTTTAGTCACCTGCTATTTCGTACTCGCGGATCTAAAAAAATAATAAGTAGCCTATGTGTTCTTCTAGGCTATGTTCTTGTACATCTATGCCAAATTTCAGCGAGATCCTTTGAGCCGTTCCGGATCCTCAAACAAACATACATCTTTCCAAACATTTGAATTTATAATATTAATAACATTGCAGATTTAAATCTTATATTTACAATTTGTTGAAATATATCAAACACAATACGTGCAAACTGATAACAAACATCCGTAAGCGTTAACCCTTTTCAATGTAAGGAGCTTGTACCGGTCGATGTCAACACCAGAGATTCCTTTAACTCGGCCCCTAATGCCGTCTGTCAAACATTCCCGGGTATCGAAAGGAATAAATATTAATACCAATTCTTATCAATACTAAAGAAATTTATCCATTGTATGTAGTAATTATTTTTGGATTTCAATCATTCATTAATAAAATTAATTTAAAAATAAAGAAAGAATAAAAATTATGTCATTTAATTTCAATTTACAATTGAGCAATAACAAATTACGCAGCAGTTGCTTCGTTTTGACATTTCGATTTGAAGTCATGTGGCTTTTTTGCCGCTATATAATATTAAAAAGAAGTTGTGAAGATGATAACTTCTCATGATTTCGGAAGAAGCAGAGCCATTACTGTTACACCTGGAAAGAATAAGATTGGTAACAGTTAAAAATTCTATTTAGATTTGTACAAACGGCTTCATCATCAGCTCACTATACGTCCCCACCGAGGGAATCGTAGCCTACCCTAAGTTAAGGGTGATTAGGCCTTAGTCAAACACGCTGGCCAAGTGCGGCTTGGTTGACTTCACACATATCTTTGAATTACTTCTCAGATATGTGCAGGTTGCAACACGATGTTTTCCTTCACCGTAAGAACGTCGGATAAATGTACATATGTAAATCGGAAATCGAAAAACACATTGGTACATGGCGGGATTCGAACCCAGGACATGCAGATTGCAAGTCAAGTGCTTGACCACTGAGCCACCAACGCACTCGTACAAACGGCTTATATAAGTTGAACTGCTTACATATCATTACAGAAGTTAGAGAGTAGAACGGTACACTGCAGCCCAGGTTAAGTAGTATAGGGAATGCCACATTGCCAACCAGAGTGCCAATACGTCCCAAAGTCATAATCACGGCGATCGCAAGAGTTCTGTGAAAAATATATCGTCATCCCTATAATTACTAGTCAAAACAGAGCTAAAAGAAAAGACAAGAAGAAGTAGATTTGAAGATGGAGTGAACCCATAGGAAGGAGAAATATTCTCTTCCTGTGCGTCCTCTTGTAAGACGATTAAAGTAGACAACGCGTCTTCAAATGCGGATGTGTAACGGCGATCGGATCACTATTTAGGAGAATTTAGGTGGCCGCTTACACGCTTGCCACTTTATAAAAGAAAAAATAGATAAACACAAAAGATTAGGAATGAAAAATGTATAAGGAAAGAAAGTACAAATTAATTTACTTAGCTCGGAGTTTCCCTGATTTAAGTACGGACGAAACTTTAAAAAAAGACAAGCCTAGTGATATCTTAAATATTTATACTCGTTTAAAAAGTCTGTCGTTCTTTGAGAACAGGTTTTAATGAAAAACAAATATTTTATATGTCAGGAGAACTTTTATGTTGACGTACGAAGCAGAAATAAAGTTTCTAATATTAGATTCTCTCCATAGCTTAAATGGGTTTCATCCGTACGAATAAAGGTCAAGATAATTCTCCAGCATTTTTAGAAAAAAAAATACTATGATCGTAATAATCTTAAAAAGTTTAAGAAGTAATAGCAGATTACTTAATCACCAAATAAGATTTTAGAACAATATTTTGCAAGTAGGAAGGTAGCAAGCGACCACTGCCCATAGACAACCGTAAGTACAGATGCGTTGCCGACCTTTATTCGTAAGAGGAGGAGACGCATAAAAAGAGTATACTTCTCCTTCCTGTACGTTCCCACAAAATCTTAAACTAAATTAGGATTAGTAAAGAATTTCGTACGTCTACCTGTATAGTAGAATATAGTTGAACTAAACATACTTTTTCATGTAATACATAAATAAAATAATTTAAAAACATAATTAACATAATCTTACCTCATGCTTGTCGGAAATAGTTCAACTGTCGAAGCTTGGAATAAACCTGTCAAGGTTTGTAATACAGCGACATCTACGGAGAATAATGCGACCACAGAAAATTTCGAGTTCGCCCATCTTATACCCAAAGTAACACCAACGCATATAAAACCGCCAGCTATGAATAAATTCTTCTTACCGACTTTGTTCACTAGAATACCACTTAATGCAAACGGTATAATGCAAACGCAGCCTAAAATCATACTGTTGATGTAAGTTTCATCACCACTGCGTGTCTGAAATCAAAAACAAATGAATTAAATTTTTCGCTCAAGTCCTTATTTTCGTAATGAAATCTCTTTGCTCTGTGTAGAGTAGGGAACAAACAGAAACGTAAAAAATTTTCTCTGAATGCTTATTCGTAACTCATCTTATTTCTTACTAATATTATATATGAACGGCTAAATGGATCTCGTTGAAATTTGGCCTGCATATAGGACATAGTCTGGAAGAACACATAGGCTATTAATTATGTTTTTTTTAATATTTCAAACAGACAGATTCGGGCGATGTGCATCAGCTACTACTTTTTAAATAATATAGCTAGATTACTTCTATTAGAAAATGGTAAGCTCTCTCTGAATTGAAAACCAGTTGGTATATAATTATACATTATGTACGAATGCAATTTCGCAAATGCTGTTGACAGATAAAGAATTTATTTACTTACCGGTACACAAACTTCAGATAATGTTGTATTTACTTTCATATTCAAATTATGTGTATACGTATCCAATATATCACACAAATTATTTTCACCATTGAAATTACTGTAATGTTCGACAATGGTCGACAGCTGTGGGAACCATAACCTTATTATGTTGTAACTGGAAAGGATTTATACTCGTATAAATTGTAAACACACACTTCTTTGTGACACAGGATCGTAACAATGACAGCATAATTTTTTTTTTTTGGAATAATGCATTTTCAAATTAAACTTAAAATCTACTAAACTTCTAGTCAGTTTAAAAATTAATAAAAAAATGGGAGCCACCTGCAAGCAAAACCTTTCTTTCGATCGAAAAAAAAAATTAAAATCGGAGCACCGGAGACGGAGTTACGCGGTAATACACGTAAAAGAACATACAGACGAATTGATATCTTTCTTTTTGAAGTTAGTTAAAGTTAGGAGGTGAATAAAGGTACGCGTCCATTGGCTCACGCGGGACGGATTACACGGATTTTGCTTTCGTTGTGGGTGGCGCGATAATTGGCGCAGGGCTATGTAAAATCATACAAAGCACACTAAAATCTTTTAGGGGCCGTGCGCGCGGTGTGGCCTACGCGTACTTTAAATTAAAAAAATAATCTGCGAAAAAGGGACAAAAATTGCTAGCTAATAGCAGCATAGATGGTTGCCGTGGTAACGGTATTTCCTTGCCAACAGCGAAGGCCTTCGTTGGCATTGAAACATATGAATTTTGACATCTGACATTAGCTATTGAAAGTTTAATGCAATATTACATCTTACTAATATTATAAATGCGAATGTTTAGATGGATGCGTGGAGGTTTCTTTAAAAGTATTATGTTATATTTCCAGAACGGCTGAACGGATCTCGCTGAAATTTGGCATAGATGTAGAACAAAGTCTGGAAGAACACATAGGCTACTAAGTTTTTTTAATTCCGCGCGGACGGAGTCGCGGGCGAAAGCTAGTCTAAACAATAAAACAAAGTTATTCTGTGACGCAAAAATAGAACTTCATGTGGATAGAAGTTCACGGGAACGGTTTGTGTATAGTTTTGCTGGAAGCTTGTCTGTGTTGTTAATATATTTTTAATTAAATGTAAAAATTTGCTCTGTTAAATATTCGTGTAACATTGTATTACGTTGAATGAGTTGTATAATTTGAATTCATTGAAACCGAAAATTCATGTAAAGGATTTCGAGAATTGCATTTAAATTTTCATCAATCTATATTGTCACGTTACATCGATGTATTAATTTACTGTAATTTACTGAATAATTTTAATAAATAGCTTCAATAAGTAAAATTTTATCGATTTTATTTTTTCAATGCTAAATAAAGAAGTCAAATTTTAACAATATCAGATCTTTATGTATACGTGTATCAATTAATCTAAATGCACGTTATTATAATCAACATCCTTTTGTTTTTAATATAATTTATGACGAGAAATATATTACATTTACAAATAACAATATCTTACTTATTTTAATATTATAAACGCGAATGTTTGTGTTATGGATGTTTCTTTGAAGATATCTCCAGAAAAGTTGCATGGATCTTGCTAAAATTGGACGTAGAATGGAAGACATCGGCTACTAATTAAGATTTTTTTTTCAATCCCGCGCGGACGAAGTCGCATGCGACAGCTAGTCAAATAATAAAGTATACGAAATATAAACTATCTTGAATTTATGACGATAATGATGCTACATTGCGGTGACTTAATTGTAAAACCGATGAATTTGGTACAATTAAGGGGAAATTCGTGTATTTTAGTTTGCGGCTTTAATAAATACTATTGTACTCATCGTTCGAAATTCGACCATAATACATATATTTAAAGAATTCTTTTTGATTTTTGATTAAAATTTGCTCTTCGTCTCTATATTAACTTTAACGGTATGTTTCACTGTTCATTCACAAATCCTTAAAAAGTTGTATACAGTGTTGCTTACTCGTATGATTTACCAAATATTATAGATTAAAAATACTTACAAACCCAAGCTTAAGAAGTTCATACCAGATATTATAACGAGATAGCTAACCAATGGCGGTTTAAACATTGGCTTCACGTTGTGTAGTCCAACTAACAATTGTTGTTTAAGAGTTATCTTCACTTTTCTCTTTGGCTCTTGGTCTATAATATCGTTTTCTTTATTCTTCCATAAATTAAAATACTGTTAAAATGACAATTATTAGTCCAGAATTATTAAATTTTTTCGTACTAATATTATAAATGCGAATGTACAGATGAATTTTTGTTAGGAAGTAACTCCAAAACGGCTCCATAGAACTCGTTGAAATTTGACATAGACGTAGAACATACTCTGGAAGAACACATAGGCTAGTAGGGTCATCATCAGCTCACTATACGTCCCCAGAGACGGGCTCGGAATCTACCCTGAATTTCTTCTCAGATATGTGCTGGTTGCATGACGATGTTTTCCTTTATCGTTAGAAAGTAAATCGGAATTCGAAAAACACATTGGTACATGGCGGGATTCGAACCCAGGACGCTAGTAGCCTACTTTTTTCTAATTCCGTGGAGTCGCGGGCGTCAGCTAGTGAGCTATAAAATATTTGAACATCTAAGTTTAAAAAGATAAATTGTTAGGCATTCAGCTCTGTTATTTTAGTTACAAAGCTAAATTTAATAGCCTTTTAGATGCTTAATTTGTTTTGACAAGTGATTAACTTTTTTTACATTCTTCCTTGTAAATTTATCGTGCGTGAGTAAGATTAATAATATACGTTGTTATAAATATTATAGCTAAATGCATTACTATAACCAGGAAAACATAATATCAGAGTAAGCGTCACATCATGGCATCGGCTATAAAAGAATCTTATAAGAATATTCTGCTATATCCCTTCATTTGACCTTTCGCAAAGCCTTTTGTGACAACGTTACATAAATAATGTGGTATTCTATGTCGCAAGTTCTTCTAAATACGATACGCGATGTCGTGCTCTGAATTATGTAAGAGGTTTATATATTAAACGCTGCCAATGGAAAGAGATTGAAAAAGACAAGAATTCCAATCGTGAACTCTATTACAATCTATCTACAATCACGGTAAAGATATGATAGAATGATATCGTGATATGAATATCAAAAGTTGCGATTTAAATTATTTGATTTATCGTATAGTAACTATCGCTAGCGAAACCGTACGCGTGGAATTAAAAAAAACATAATTAGCCTATGTGTTCTTTCAGACTATGTTCTATATGTTGATGGTTGGTATGGTTGATGGAGATACCTTCCAACAAAATCCGTCCATCTAAACATTAGCATTTATAATTTTAGTAAGATATTAAATTCTCGTGTCACAATGTTAATTACCATACTGGTCCGAAACGGTTAGACCGATTTCTATCTATTTTTTAATCCCGCGCAGACGGAGTTGCGGGCGACAGCTAGTAATTTTATACATTTTGAGTGAGCGACGGGCCGCGTCCGCGAAAATATCAGTCCTACTCACCCTGATGAACGGCCCCCGATCGGCTCGAAACTAGTCGGTGCCGCCACCGGACGAATATAATTGTTTAGCCGTTTATATTTCAGTTTTTTATACATTTTTTTTTCAAAATATCTATTTATATATATTTTAAGCTCGATTAAATAGCTGAAGTTTTTAATATTACTAACGTTCGATATTTAGACATTAAAATACGACCTGAAGTCACAGACACGCGGACGAAGTCCCGGGCATTGTTAATATTTATTACAAGTGTAAGTAAATGTTTATTTGGCTCATGTTTTATTAATAGAAGATAAAATAAATAAACCTCATTCAAAATATGTTGAAAAGCTTAAATTTCTTACCTTAAAAGTTTCAACGGGTTTTCCTGTATTCATTGTGTATATTTTAAATATCACATGTTTTGCTTCTGTGAATTTATTTTGGGTTATATAAAATTTCGGACTCTCAGGTAAAAAGAGATATAAAACGAATGAAACTAATGACCATATGGACATAAAGTAAATGTAAATATTCCAAATATGAAGATCTGTAAAATAAAAAAAATAGATTTAATTATCAAAGTAAACTGTGTGTGGTAAGTAAAGAAGTTTCGTGAACTCTGCCTACCCCTCTAGGTTACGGGCGTGAGTTATGTTATTATTGTAGTAAGGGAAATTTCTTAAAAGTTTTGCTACTTTAATTCAAAATATATAATACTACGAGACCAATCTGTTTTAAGATAAAGTAGTAACAACCCGTGAGGTAATAAAGTCGGGTACACAGTATCCTTATCGGTTACTGTCATACCGTGAAAAGTAATATGAATATACCTTAGTGTGTAGGGAGCTTTAGAAATATATCATTGTTCTCAGCCTCTGTCTTCCCATTACTGAAAATAGGCTTTCTCCAATGCCTTCCACGGTATGGTATTAGGAAGATTTACATTGCTATAAATTTTCATAGCATAACATTAATTAAATGGGACTAATACATATTATTTTAAAAAAAAATTACTTACCTAAAAATCCATTAAATAAACTTAAGTTCCAATCATGTGAGAGTATGCCCCAAGACATCGCGGCAACAATAATCTGAGCGACCGCTTTGAACGAAGATCTGAACAATATCACCCGGTCTCTAATCTCCTTGTAGCAAAACTCAGAAGTCATCGTTAAATTTGGACCGAACGACACTGCGAATCTGAAGAGTAGTAGCAGTTAAAATTTTGCTCTTAAAGATACGAGTACAATTTCTAATTTGTCGTTAACTCATGTAGATAAAATTAAAAAATATATATACGTTAACAATTCAAAGTAAAGAAAGTTAAAAAAGCGTCAATAGCCTACTGGTTAAGGGTACGGATTTCCGACCACGAAGTCGAGGGTTCGAATCCCGCCATTCGACTACTGTCGTAAACCATATCCTAGCACAAGCCTAGAGCTTAGTTCGAATGGTTAAAGAAATATTAGTAAACTTACAAAAAAATCTGCTAATATTTTATTATAAAAAAAGAGGTTAGGTTACATATGTATTAAAATACAGGAATCGAGATATAAATACTTGCCAGGTACCACTAAATATTTAGTCGCTCGATCGACAAAATTACAACTGCAGAGAGCGCAGAGCTTATGAGCATTTGCACAGATAGGCATTAACCCATGGACTCAATGCAAACAAAGCTTTGGTTCCATTAATCCTTTCCGATTGAACGCTGCGTTAATTTTAATCGCATAGTAGGCTCAGTTTTGAATATTATTAGTGAAAGATCGCTTTTAATGTATTTGGTTAGTGAATACATTTTTGAACGTTTTAAGGATTTATAATTGAGTTTTCAATTTAGTTAACTTTTAACCTTGAAAAGGGTCAATCTTTTGAGTTTCAATTCTTGTCATCTTCAAAAAATTGAAGGAAAGAACAACATCACAAATGGCTGGTCTTGTTTCTTCTTTAAGACGCAACAAGAGCAAAAAAATCTCACTAATTATAAATGCAAAAGTTTAGATGAATGTATGGATGAATGTTTGTTTAAAATTATCTCCGGAACGACTCAATGGAACTTTATGAAGTTTGGCACACATGTAGAACATAGTCTGGAACACATAAGCTACGACAATAACTTTTTTATTTACTCGGCGCGGACGGAGTCGCGGACAACTGCTAGTATTTAAATATTGAATTCACCTAGATAAATCGTATTTCAATTGTACTGCGTAGGATTTACCTATATTGTAAAAGTTTATTACCAAGGATAATCTACATAATAGTACAATTTTCAGTCTAGCTGGCGTCTCGTGTGTACTTCTGCATGTGTAAGTGTTCCATGTCCCTATTGATTAGCCGTATACCGTCGTAAACATTTGCACAATAAATGGATAAAGAGATAAACTGGAAGGGAACGGAGCTAATCCCTTTGATTCCGTTGACACACATTGTTGTATTTTTAGACCTGTATAATCCAATACCGTAGGGATATATAGAATTTGTTGATGTAAATTGGAACAAAAACAATGCTACTATGCACAAACGAATATGTTTATATACGACTCAATTACGAATAATTTTTTTTCTGTGCATCCTCTCCTCCGTCGATTAAAGGTAGGCAACGTATATGCAATTGCGTATGTCTATGGGCAACGGTCACTTCGCTATATCAGCTATTTCAGGTGACCGCTCGCTCGTTTGCCATCTTATGATATAAAAAAACAATCAATAAAATTGGAGTTGATATTTAAAAAAAGATATCCGAACATGGTGTTTCTATTCTAACGTATATAAAAATTTAAATTTCTTATCTGTCTGTCAACAAATCCGCGTTTGTTTTGAGTAATCTTTGAAACTACTACTAGCAGAGACTATTTTATTCGAAGGACGAAGACGTGGGCCACCGTTAGTCTAAAATATATCTATATGACATTGTAATTTACAAATATAATACGTAGTACACTTGAAACCTTATACAAATACAAAAGATAATAAATTTACATAATTACTAAACTTTGTTTATGGATGAGGAAATTGATAAACAACCATTATTGTTTGTCATGTTCTTGACGTAATTATATAAGAAAATTTAACATTTATTTGCTGCAACATTGTGTAATAAAAATACTTCAACAAAGGAATTTTCTCTGATATATTTCGGGTATTGGGGAAGCAGTTATCACTGCCAATAAACATACGCACTTGCAGATGCGTTGCCTACTAACCTAACCTAATTAACAAATAATACGACTTCTGCGTGATGGTGGTATGCACCGGGCCGGCCTATTTCTGCAATAGATGTTGCGGCCTCTTCCGCTATTAAAATTTAAACTCGAAACTTGGATTCTCCAAAAGAAAGCAGTATGTATACTGAATACCATAATTTTATAAACTAGTGGAAAATTTAAGTACAGTCATGACAAAACAATTGAAAACGATTCTTACAACAAAACAATCAAAATAAGATGACAATGTACATCATAAATAGTTGTAAGTTGATAACACACATGACAACTATTTTGTCTGCACATTGAATTTAGTCGAAACATCGTTTATCGGATCTAGCACTTTTAGCAATAATTCATTTTATATAACCCCTGCCGCCTGGCATTTTAGGCATACACAAAACTAGAATTATGAAAGTCATGTTAAGATTAAAATTATAATTTAACAATAAATGTAAACTTACAAAACTCCTTCGAAGAATTTCGCCACAACCAGAACTTCATAGCTTTGACTTGATCCACCAACAACAGTAAAGAGGAATAGCCCACAAAAACCGGAGACCAGAAATATTTTCCGTCCAAAGGTATCAGTCAGAAAACCAACCAAAATTGATACTAGTGTCATGCCTAAAATTATCATTTAAAAATTATAAATTTAAACATTTAATGAAAATGCTAAAGAACAAAATACAATATCAAACACTTACCTATGTATGGCATTGCGTTTAACAATCCCTTTTGTAACAAACTCATGTTTAAATCACATTCTGCTATTGGTAATATATAAGGTGTTGTATTTGTCACCAGTATTCCAGCTATCAATCCAATGATTGACGACGTCAATAATAACACATGAAACCAACCTATACCACATTCTTTAAGAGCTAAATCAATTTCTTGCATCGATGTTATTGTATTGGAATCTTGATGATCATTTTCTGCAACCAATTTTAAAATTAGAACGAGCATTAAAATTTTACAAAAGGAAAAACAAGTGCAGATCAGGAATATTGTTTCTTCTTCTTCTCTTCTCCGTCGTTACAGTCTTGTCAGACTGGTCGTGGTAATCACGTATCAGTGACCCGCTTTACCAGGCGCCGCCACTCCTCCCTAGTCACTGCCTGTTTTGTACATTGGTGCAGGGGGACATTCACAGCCGCTCTGATTTGGTCGGTTCACCTCATAGGCGATCTTCCTTGTGGTCTGTTGCCCTCAACTTTCCCCTGCACCACCAAGCGCTCGATGGATTCGTCATCACATCTACAGGAATATTGTTTAACTTGTCACATATTGCCTATTAAAAAATACAGTTTAGGAAAATTTTACCTATAAACGCTTTCGATTGATCTGACATGGATAAATAAAATGATAATTTTGTGCTAATTATTGATTGTGCTGATACTATATGAATCAATAATACTACTAGTTTGCATTTATAAGGAAAATCGCAAACACAAAAGGCCATTAAATATAACTATAATAAAATGTAATTTATTAACTCGTAAATACTCTTCTATTCTTAGTACATTTCAATTCAAACACATTTTGCTATGAAATAATAATCACGCCTGAATAATTATTTGAAGCTTTAGTCACTAAAATATATCTGACACACATATTTGGCTAAATCAAAACAATTCGAGATAAACAGTACACTCATTCATTGATTTAGAATATCTTGCTAATCTTGCTAATATTATAAATTTTAACAGTGGTAGAGCCCGCTTTAACATCTTCACACGAATCGGCCCGGCTCGCCCGGTGAAATACCACGACCACACAGAATACAACACAACAAAACAAATACTAAGAAGATGTTACTTACCAATATTGTCTACTTCTTTGATATTAACTACAGTCATTTTTATTATCTTTCTGGATCAAAAATTATTTTTTCTTCTTCTTTACAATATCACATAAGAATAACTAACCGCTACTAAATGTTATCAAGTAAGATTCATAGAGATCATGTTGTATATCTTTAAATGTATAGTAAATTAAACAACAATATTTCAACAAATATACGTTAAACTCTTTATCTATTCAGTTTTAATACATCAATCAAGAATACATCTCCAGCGCGCAGTTCCTTTTAAGTTGGTTATACGTGACAAAAGGTAAGCCTTAGGTAAATGTTAGGTACGAGAGATTTCTGGCTATTATGGTTATTGCAAAATATTAAGAAATATTTCATAAGGTTAATTAATTGTTTTTTGAAAGATTCGTACACAATATTCTATTATATGTATTCTGTATATTGTTTCATGGTTTCCAATTGTCAAGTTTAAAAAAAAAATGGTAGATAATAAAACTTTACATTTTTACGTAAGTATAAGTTTTGGTTTATTTCAAGATTATATTTTTCATGAGTTTGTTTCTTTACATTTTACAATTATTAGTTAAGGTTCCACAGAATACGAAAATAACATTGGTCCTAATACATTACCCTGGGGTACACCGCAATTAATTAGCGCATTTATTCTGAAATGGCTATAATTTTTCATACATTTGTGATTTCTCATTTATTTGTATGATGACTAAATCGTACCATTATCTAGGTACACCAATTTTCTGCCCATTTTATATATTCAGAAAGCAGACTTTGTCAAAAGGCAAGGCAAGATTTATACCGTGCCTATATTTTTCGTCTACATATTTAGGCAACAAACTCAGTGAACTCTATGTATGTGTCTGACCTTTATATGAATGGTGGCAAACAAGTAAAAATATCCTAAATATCAAGTGATTGTCGAAAGCCAGGAGCCAGAGGAACTGCATTTAGAATGCCTTATGGACTTGATTATTTTATAGTAGCAGTGAAACTTTTAAAATAGATTTTAACAATTAGGAAATTACAACGATCAAAAGCAGTACTATTCGTATACTATTTTTACCATAATCAATGTAATATTGACATTTACTGTAGACAGGTAAGGAATATAAAAAGGATCTTGACAGACAGACGGAGGGACAACAAAGTGATCCTATAAGGGTACCGTTTTTTTCCTATGAGGTCCGGGACCCTAAAAATTTTAATATAATTAAAACACAGATAAACAGATATAATAAAAGTATTTTTAACATATCACAAATGGTTCATAATTTATTTCGTCATGATTTTGGCAGGAACAGAGCCATCACTGTCACACCTGCAAAACAAAATTATCTATATTTAGTATTCCTTCAACTCATCCGACGTACACAATTCAATGGAAATCAGAAATTATATTTACACGTGTCACTGACTGTCAATTTTACTCGTTGTCTATGGATTTATTTTGGGAAGTTACAGTTTTAATTAATGATATTGTTTGTTTCTAATAAGGCTGTTATTACAGCCTTAAGATGATAATATTTTTTAAATAGGTTTGTTCCATTTTCTCATTTCTATCTTCTATCTTTTTTTCTCTTCGTTGGATGAGTCGATAAATTTAATCAAATTCATGTAGATTAAAACTCAGTGGTATCTTGCTTTTGTATATATGAATTTGATATTAGTTTTATGCAAAATTAAATTTATTTAATGGAAAAATATTCAATTTTATTAAGATAAAAAAAAACAATTATACGTGTCACATTACCATCGAATTTACTCTTATATTTGAAAACGTTGTAATTAGTTAATGAATGCTTTTGGTCACTTCAATAATATGTTTGCTGTATCATTTTATAAATTATTTCACATTTAAAAATTAATATTAATTTTCAATGCTTCGAAATTAAAAGCTATATTCATATGGCTTTTTAGTGTATACTATTTAGCTGTTTGTTGGTTATTTAAGAGAAAAAGACAAAATAATGTCAGGAACAGAGAAGGAAGTACAGTTGCTGGCCATTAAGAAAAAGTACACACGCTTCTTTATGGAACATAAGTCGTAATTAATGGTTTGATAAAATCGCCGATATTGCCGAGGACCCACCATTTAGTAGCAAGAATTTTTCTTAAGTTTTTCAAATTTATCATCTCAACTTTAATTCATATTTTGGTCCAGTAAAGTTAGAAAGGTTCTTCGAATAAGCGATGATAACGATCAACATAAATGCTTTGTTTTTTTTTAAATCTTTTTAGGGATGTTGTTACTTTCAGAATTCTTTTTCATACACATATTTCATTGATGGAATAATATTGGGGCAAAAATATACTCACATATCATAACCCCTGTAAGCGAATAAAAAGGTACAACACATCCCATATTGAGCAGAACAGGGAATGCCACGTTGCCTACGAGAGTGCCGATTCTACCAAATGTCATAATTACCGAAATCGCCAGAGTTCTGTGGAGAAATTAAACATATTTTTTTAATTTCCAACAACATAATAAAATAAATTAAATCAATTTACTGTCTGTCTTATCTAAAATAGAGAGCAAAGCATTTATCAATCGCCATGAATTTGATTTTTTTTAATAAATATTTAAACTGATGTATGAAGATCGCCTATGAGGTGGACCGACCATATCAGAGCGGCTGTGGATGTCCCTCTACACCAATGTACAAAAAAAGCACCGACTAGGGAGGAGTGGCGGCGCATGGTAAAGCGGGTCACTGATACTTGATGACCACGACCAGTCTGACAAGACTGTAACGACGAAGAAGAAGAATGACGATTGATACTAAATATGCAATATTTAATTTTTCTATTGTAATAACAGCAAAATTAGACTAGGTTTACCATAAATACAAGACGATCGAAAAACAGGATGTAAACATCAAAGAAGATACTAAAAAATACCTTATTGTTGTGGGGAACAATTCAAGCGTTAACGCCTGAAACAAACCAATCATGGTCTGCGATATTGCGGTATCGACGGAGAATAGTGCGACCACCGCAACTTTGGAGTCCGCCCATCTTATTGCCAATGTTATACATACGCATATAAATCCTGCTGCTATGTACAGATTCTTTTTACCAACTTTGTTCACTAGAATACCGCTTAAAGCAAACGGTATAATGCAAACGCAGCCTAAAATAATACTGTTGATGTACGTTTCATTGCCACTACGAGTCTGAAATTAAAATAAAATTATTGTTAACTAGCTGTCGCCCGCGACTCCGTCTGCGCGGGATTAAGAAAAACTTAGTAGTATGTGTTCTTTCAGACTATGTTCTTTATGATTGCCAAATTTCATCGAGATCCGTCCAGCCGTTCTAGAGATACCTTCAAACATTTGTTCCATTCCATCCATTCGTCCAAATAAACATTTACATTTATGTTAGAAAGACCTATTAGTGGTTAATATTAAAATATTAGTATTTCAGATTTACAATTAAGGAAATAATAGAAATGTCTGGAATGTTAGATTTATATTCATCTTCAATTTCTTACTAAAAGTAGTTCATAAAAGTCTAACTCTAAACCAAGCATGAATAAGTAAACAGTTTACTTTTATCAATAATGTTGCCAGTAAAAATGTTGTTGCAAAAGAAAATTTATTTTATAAACTTGCAACCCTTGCTTCATTTCTGCTACCACTTTAATAGACACCTTAATGATATTACAGTGCAGACAGTATCACGTCGCCTGACGCTATAAAAATAAACAGAAAATGAACCGGCTTCAAACATCGTGCGAACTTTAATATAATTGCAATAGAAAACATGATGTGATACTGCGGTTTCATATTTATGTTTGATACTCTGTATTTAAGAGCGTCGATGGCTCAGGTATCAAGCACTTGACTTACAATCTGCAGGTCCTGGGTTCGAATCCTGTACCAATGTGTTTTTCGATGTACATATGTACATTTATCCGACGTTCTTAAGATGAAGGAAAACATCGTGATGCAACCTGCACATATCTGAGAAGATATGTGTGAAGTCAACCAACTCGCACTTGGCCAGCGTGGTTGACTATGGCCTAATCACCCTTAACTTAGGGTAGGCTCCGAGCCCCTCGGTGGGGGCGGATAGTGAGCTGATGATGATGATGAGGTCTCTGTATTTAAAATAAAAAAAAATGTATTCGTATCTAATTAAATTCAAACATTTAACCTAATTTAAAGTCATTAACTAAGTTAGATTTACATATTCGTTGTGATTTAGAAAATTTAGTTTTAAAAGTATTCGAAAGTTATGTAGAAATAATAAAGTTTAGACATGCATGTTTAGAAAAGGGCATATTATTTAATTAAATTTCTAACATGTCATAAAATTTGAATTAATTTAAATTACTAAAAACATGCAATGTTTCTTTTATATTAATATGAAACGAATTAAAAGTTAATAACCTTTTTCATGTCGATTTACATAGAGCAAGCATTTATCCTCTATGGTTCTCATTAGGTTTGATTTTGTACATGGAAATCTTACTAATATTATAAATTCAAATGTTTGGAGGGATGTTTGTTTGAAGGTATCTCTAGAACGGCTGCATGGATTTCGCTAAAATTTGGCTTCGATGTAAAACATAGCATAAGTAAGTTCTTCTTTTAAATCTTAAATATAAAACTTGCTTCCTTTCGTTGGAAATCACAATTTCGTTTTCGTTAGTCCTTTTGTTTAATTATATGAATTCAATCGAATGACTTGGTGATTTATTCATAAACTGTAAGCATTAATAAAGTCTTGTACATAATGAGCAGAGAACAGTCAAATATATAATAACAATACGGTACACGCTAGTTTGCTTTATTTATTACCACAAGTAGGCAGTCTTAAGCAACGTATTTTCCATAATGGTTGAAGAGCACGCGAATTCAAATACTTTCGTCTGCAAATCAAACGTTCTACGAGTACTTTCAATACGACAAATTTTTGTTGAGTTATTTATTTGGTTATTTAAATATATACACAAAGAAAAAATGATTATACGAATCTTATTTCACGTATTGAAATACGCAGATGTTTTCAAAATAATTGGGTCCTATTTTATTAAGTAGAAATTTATTTCTATCGTAAAATAGTTACATAACTTTTTTTTATATCATAAGATGGCAAACGAGCGAGCGGCCACCTGAAATCGCTGATATAGCGAAGTGACCGTTGCCCATAGACATACACAATTGCATATGCGTTGCCTACCTTTAATCGACGGGGGAGAGGATGCACAGAAAAAAGGCCTCCGGGAAGCACACTCATCAGACAAAACGCGGAATTGCTTCACGCTTGTCTTCGGTGTGGTCGTAGTATTTCACCGAGCCAATTCGTGCGAAGATGATAAAGCGGGCTCTACCACTGTTAAATAACTATTTTTTAACACTTTCCATGCTACTATACTTTTGTGTACAAAAATGCCAAGCCTGTCAGTGGTATAGAACGTGAGTGCATCAAAGTTTGCAAACGGCTACGTCTCCACACCGCATTCACAAGATGTGGACGTATCCTTATGATTCTGCAACGCGTCTTACGCTCACCTGAAGGCCTTGTAAGAATATCTGCGATACACGCCTTCGTAACATTACCGATAAAATATTATGTCAAAATTAGGATTTTAGTAAGGGTGCTGTAATTTTATCGATTACGTCACGAGAACGTTCTCACCTCGAATATGGTAGATGTAAATAGGCATCGAATCACTTACTGTACATTAATCTATTGCAGCATTAAGAGCGTCGGTGGCTCAGGGGTCAAGCACATGACTTGCAATCTGCATGTCCTAGGTTCGAATCCCGCCATGTACCAATGTATTTTTCGATTTCCGATTTACATATATACAATTATCCGACGTTCTTACGGTGAAGGAAAATATCGTAATATAACCTGCACATATTTGAGAAGAAATTCAAAGATATGTGTGAAGTCAACCAACCCGCACTGGGCCAGCGTGGTTGACTATGGCCTAATCACCCTTAACTTAGGGTAGTCCGAACCCTCGGTAGGGACGTATAGTGAGCTGATGATGATGAATCTATTGCAAGTTTGACCTATAAAAGTGCTAACTCACCGGCACACAAACTTCGGATGAAGTCGTATTTATACTTCTCATTTTTAGATCATTTGTATAAGAATCCAGCATTCCACATAAATCGTTTCCAGCATCAATATTACTGTAATGTTCGACAATTGTCGACAGCTGGGGAAACCACAGCCTTATTACGTTATAACTGAAAATGAAAATATTTATCAAGCATAATTAGGCATGAAGCTTAAATAAGCATATCATAAATGTGATTTTCATTCAATATTGGAATTATTTTGCGCTTTATTTGTTGCATTTCAAGTGAATTGAGTGTAATTATCGTTAATGAATATATTTACGTTTGTATATAAACTCATTTACTGTGGGTTTCCGAGACCAAAATCTCCGTTTCAAACATGTTTTCATCTCTGTTATGTTAAAGATAATGACAAGCATGACGATATGTTTTACACAAAGCTAATAGTCTCAGAAACCAACGGTCAGACTTTTCAACATAAGATGATTCTTTGAGTTATCAATATGGAAACAGTATTTCCCTTGCTTATTCATATTTCATCATCATCATCATCAGCTCACTATACGTCCCCACCGAGGGGCTCGGAGACTATCCTAAGTAAAGGGTGATTAGACCATAGTCAAACACGCTGGCCAAGTGCAGGTTGGTTGACTTCACACATATCTTACTTCTCAGATATGTGCAGGTTGCATCATGATGTTTACCTTCACCGTAAGAACGTCGGATAAATGTACATATGTAAATCGGAAATCGAAAAACACATTCGTACATGGCGGGATTCGAACCCAGGACCTGCAGATTGCAAGTCAATTGCTTGACCACTGAGCCACCGAGGCTCATTACGCGCTTTAGCGCCTTTATGCAATTGTGAACTGACACTGGCTGACGATGATGATGACGTACTTCCCCATGCTTAGCTCCAGCTTAATATCTGATAAGTAATTATACATATTAATATACAAAGTAATTTCATTTCAGACTCTCTGACGCAATAAATTTTATCTCACTGTGTTAAAACTAGCGAAAATATTTGTATGAGATAAAAAATTATCAACGTTCAAATAATTGTATGTTTTATGTAATTCATTTCATAGGAAACGTATATATGTTAACATAAGAATCTTTAGTTTAAACGTTGTATTTACATAAGCAAATTGAAACTAATTTCATACATTGAAATACGTAATTATTTTATGCCCAATTGAATTAAAGCCCTACATCAGTAAGGGACGAATACAATTTGCAGCGTTACTCTTCAAATAAATTTAGCTTTCGATACGTTACATTAAATAATTAAAAGACTGATTTTCCGTTATTCATCGAAACATAGTAAAGAGAAACAAGATAAACATATCTATTTCTGCTCACCTTACACACACACTCACAAGCACTAATTTGCTAACTACATATGTATATTGTAAAGGAAAGGCGCCGGTGTCTGTCACACAGTTCATACTATGGCAGACTCCAACGCTCAGCCTGTTTGTGTAATTTTATAAGTGAATTTTTAAAAATAAATAAATGAATAAATTATTGGATCATACAATGTCTTCTCTAACAGTGGGTTTCTGAGACTGAAATCGCCGTTGAAAACATATTATCTCTGGTATGTCAAAGATAATGAACAGAAATGAAGATGTTTATCTAAGGAGTTCTCAGAAACCAACGGTAAATATTTATAGTGTAAATATAAAAAAATATATGAAATACTCACAGAGCCATACTTAAGAAATTTAAACCAGATATCAAAAGCAGGTAACCGAGCAACGGTTTCCTTAACATCGGTTTAACATTAAGAAGTCCGGTTATCAGCTGATGTTTGAAGCTGGCCATTAATTTTCGCTCTGGCTCTTCGTCTATCATTTCTTTTTCTTTGTCTTTCCATAAATCGATGTACTGAAAATCATATTAATTAAAAGTTAAAACTACATGACTAGTAACTAAACACCATATATAAGAATTAAACTGTCTTAAAAAGTTCTGATTCGTCATATTTCTCTTGGTTTTCTGAAACACGGGAGCTTGTTATTAAGACTTTTTTACCAAGAAGTTTGGATAGCTTTTATATTTTATATTTAAGAAATGGATACTGTCCGTGGGTTTATAATAATTTTGTAATTAATATTCTACAAATAAACTCAAAAGGGAAATTAAAACACTACGTAGCCTAACAAAAGCACCCAAATATTTTACCTTGTATGTTTCAGCTGGCTTCCCAGTGTTCATTGTATACATTTTAATTAGTACTTTCCTCGCTTCATTATATTTCTTTTGAGTTAAGTAAAATCTAGGACTTTCTGGTAAAATAGCGTAAAGCACAAATGAAAAAAAAGCCCATAGAGACATTAGGTAGATGTAGAAATTCCATACATGGAGTTCTGAAATTGAAAAAAAAAATTGCTGATGAAATTTCGTAATAATATGCAAACTATGATACTGAGCGATGCGATCGGTGTAGAATATTCAACTACAAACGCATAACATCACCACTATTAACATATTTTTATTTGTACAGTCAGCTACATAAATATACAGCTGTGTACATTTACAGTGCTTCAGAAATTTCTATATGCTTTCGGTTACAAAAATTTGTATACACGTATCTGTCCGTATTCTTATCTTATAATACGTGCTTAATATTTTTGAAACCGAAGAACTTTATAAGTTTTTAAGGTTTAAGAATTAATGTAGCTGACTGTACCTATGTATCCATTAAACAAGCTGTACTTCCAATCGTGTGTAAGTATTCCCCAAGACATCGCAGCAACAAGTATCTGAGCAAAAGCCGTGAAAGAAGATCTGAACAGCACCACTCGATCTCTGATCTCTTTGTAGCAAAATTCCGATGTTATTGTCAAAGTAGGGCTGAACGATATTGCAAATCTGAAAAATGTAGATGAAATCTTTATAGAACATTCTAGGAACAAGTATATCAAATTCTGAAAATGTCCTTTTATAAAATTAGAGATGGAACCTACATAAAGATTTAACAAAATCGACAATGTTAATACACTTACAAAATTCCTTCGAAGAACTTCGTTATAACCAAAACCTCATAGCTTTGACTTGATCCACCGATAATGGTAAATATGAAAAGACCACCAAAACCGTACACCAAAAAGATCTTTCTGCCAAACGTATCCGTTAAAAAACCGGCAACTATTGAAACTATTGTCATACCTGGAAATAAATAATTACCAAATAGTTAGATGAGAAGAATAAAATGAAGCAATATCTAAACTAGTTTCAGTCTTAGTTAATTAAAAAATATTACATCTTTACGTCGCTGGAAAGCGGAGTATCGAATATTATGAAAGACATTGGGGAATACCTAAATCTGTCCCGCTGTTGACACAGACTATGAAAATGATGATGAACAAAAGGGGAATGATGATGATGAACTCAAAGAATAATATTGTTCTTTACTGTTCTCATATTTTAGGGTTCATTGATAACCGGTGCTGTGGTATTCACCGCAGAACATGCCGAATTAACACCTTTTCTTTTGAATAAATGAATTTATTTCTCTCTTATTTCTTATTGAAAATGATATCAGAAGATTACCTATATATGGCATTGCATTTAATAATCCCTTTTGAATTAAATTCATATTTAAATCACATTCAGCTATGGGCAATATGTAAGGAGTTGTATTTGTCACAAGGACGCCTGCTATCAATCCAACGAATGATGACGTCATTAGTAACACATGAAACCAGCCAATTCCACATTCTTTCAGTGCCAAATCAATTTCTTGCATAGACGTCAGTATTTTAGGATCTTGACGCTCCTTTCCTGTAACATTTTAATAGGTTTTAAGGAATATTAAACTTTTCTATTTCACATAGTCTAAAACGTTATGTCTTTAGAAAATTTGATGTTGCCATACTAATATTATAAATGCGCATATTTTAACTCTACCTTCAAAGCACGTATTGAAGCTAAACACCTTACTTCAATGATTTTCAACGTGTGTAATAAAAAGAGGTTAGTTAACAATTTAATTTTTAAATAATGATTATCACAATGGGCTCAAAATAAATTGTGTTAAATTAACATGTGGTTAGTATGAAACACCTATATAAATATTATTACCAGACAAAATTAAGTAAATATACGATAATAATTGTAGCTCTAAAAACAGATGTAAAATTAAGAAAAGGTTACTCTGTGTTAAACCAATGACAACAATTTCTTATGAACCATACAAGACATTTTATACATAAAACTGTATCGAATCTTTTGATAAATAATTTAACATATCGACAGTCAAAAATATTATTAAAACATCGCTGAAATCGTTATAATTTATTAAAAAGGCTGGCTAATACAGAAGATCTAGAACAAGCACGGTGCTTTTTTATTTACGTAAATAATTGAATGATGAAACAGAAGACTAATCGTTTTACATTTTACTTACCCCCATCATCCAAAGCTGTTAAATCAATTTCACTCATTTTAATTTTTGTATTCACACATAAGAGCAATCTTTAATCGAATAACATCACAGTCTTTTGTCATTATCACTTGAGAAATTGCCAACAGCTACTGAACTATAATAAATATATTCATGTATTATAACGTTGACTCAATTTATCTTGGATTCAACGACCGTGATATCATCAAATTTATCTTGACCTCCGAAATCATATACTACTGTTCCTTAATCAATCAGATGTATTTTAGCAAGCGGATACTGAGAGATCTTTATAAAATGGTCGTATAGCACTAATGAGTAAACTTTAGATAAATTTAGAAAAACAGCACACAAGCGTATATCGTCTTTCATGTTACATAATTTTACACTAGTATATAATGTCATAGAAACAATTTCATTCATTAATTTTTGAGTAGATAAATAATCAAACACCATTTTTTTCTTTTAACCATATTAGGGTCGACATAGTTGCCAGTCCTATAATAAAAATTACAAACGTCTCGGCTTGTTCCATTTTTAAACTTATACAACAATTTTATATTAGAATCGAATGCTTTTTAAGTTCTTATACATCCGTATTCTGAAAAATAGGCTTGCAACTGTTACGTAGTTAGAAGTAGGGTACTATATACTCATTATATTTAACTAACTAGCTTCTGTCCGCGACTCTGACGACGGTGAATTTAAAAAAACCTTGGTAAGTACCTTAAGTGTACTTCAGACTATGTTCTTTCTGCACCTGTGCCAAAATTTATCGAGATCCATTGAGCGGTTCTGGAGATACTTTCTTACAAACATCCATCCTAAACTTTGGCATCTATATGTATATATAAAAGAAAGTCGTGTTAGTTACACTATTTATAACTCAAGAACGGCTTTACCGATATGGCTGAAAATTGGTGAGGAGGTAGCTTAGAGCCAGAAGACGGACATAGGATACTATTTATTCATATTTTTTCGAATTTATGTTTTGAAAAGCTGCTTTTTATTAAACTTATCTATATGTTAAGTTTTTTATATATCCACGCGGACGTAGTCGCGGGCGACAGCTAGTTTATAATATTAGTAAGATTAATTGGAATGGTAATAGATAACCAATAAGTAGAGGCATTAAGAGTTATAATCTATTAACAGTTACCCGTTTGTATTGATTAGTTGCTTCACGTATCACATCAGCCGCTGGAGAGCATACTATATCCGATCAACGAATATCCGGTGGCGCTTCTAGTAATTTATTGCACATTTGTTTTACTAATGGACGTTGTATCACTCGGAAATTGCCCAACGATACTATTGCCGGCAATATATTGACTTTTTATATAGTTATATTATTTATATCGAGTAATAAATCACAAATTTTAAAACAAACAAACATGGAAATATTTTACATGTTAATAGGAGAATAACCGTGGGTTTCTAAGTTCAAAGTCTCCGTTTAAAACATATTGCTATCTCTGTTTTGTCAAACATGAAAGAAAGGGATGACGATAGTCTTATACAGAGATTATGGTATCACAAACCTATGGTTTATTAAAATTTAACAACATTATAGTTACTAATTATTCAATTTTAAATTAACGCCATCTAGATAAAGTTTTTGAACTAAAATTTGCTCTTGATCTTAATTCGTTTTTTTTTGTATTGTCAAGATAGTACATTAAATTTGATAACATCTAATAATATTATAAAATCATTGGCTTAAAATCCTTTATTTCCTTGTTCTTTACAAATCAACGTTTGAAAAAGTTAGTCTACAATTGTAAAACTCAATATTCTTGCAGCATCGGCGATTTTTGTTAAAAGGTAAATTGTACCCTCGGCCTACAGCGTTCGATACTAAAAACTGAACGCTGGCAATCATGAAATATCTCACTGAACGGAACATTTTGTCACTTCCACAATAGAGTGCGCCATGCGGGTTACAATGTTTTTTGGTTGTTCAGCTCTGCGTATCAGATTTTTCGAAAATAGAATACTGTGCACTTTTACAAAAGCGCAGATAAATATTTAGCAGTACTCTTTACAATTATATATCTTTGTAACACTCAATAACTGAATGTTAGTAATTGTTTTATACCAAATATGATGATAAAATATTAGCATAAAAATGGTACAAAATAGTTATTTATCAGTTTTCTTACAAAAATGTGTACCAATAAAGTTTTCTGACTCGAGCTTGAGTCAACCAAAGAGTATAATATGTATAATCCAGTAACCGATATTAGGTTCAACCGCGTTATGACAGCTCACTAACGCCCCCTTCCAAACGTCGCAAATAGTCACAAGATCTTTGTTGTACCTGAGTTCTCTTGACATGTATAATAATTATTTAGATTTTACTTTTTTTCTGGCACATCTAACCACAATAGAAGCTCCCCTCTTACCGGAAAAATAAGCTTGTCGTACTATACCTGTAGTTTAAACGTAAAATTGTCTTACTTTTGATGACTGATAATATCTTATCATTTAATCGTAAAAAAATAACTTTTACAGATAAGAATAGCGCAATATCTGGAACTAACGAGGCAACTTCTGATTCATAAATGTGACAGATAACAATCTGGTGGTTTCAAATGGAAAGAATACTTGGAGCTTAGAAATGGAAAATAGTTCTAGTTGTACCTGCTCAAATGGCAAAGTTGGACCATTATCTCGACGCAACAAAGGGAATGATAGTATTATTCCATTACCTGCAGACAATACGGCAATATAGCTAACTTTTATTAAGGTTGTTGCACAATCTCTGCGATTCCAAAGTGTTTTAAAAGTTTCTTATTTAACAATATTACGTACGTAATACGGGTTCGAATCCCGCCATGTATCAATGTGTTTTTCGATTTCCGATTTATATATGTACATTTATCCGACGTTCTTACGGTGAAGGAAAACATCGTGATGCAACCTGCATATATCTGAGAAGAAATTCAAAGATATGTGTGAAGTCAACCAACCCGCACTTGGCCAGCGTGGTTGACTATGGCCTAATCACCCTTAACTTAAGGTAGACTCCGAGCTCCTCGGTGGGGACATATAGTGAGCTGATAATGATGACGTATTTTAAATGTAAATTCCACCGTGACAGTTATATTAACACATGTTTTGGCATCTCTTTCATTCTCTTTGACAAAATAGGGACAACAATATCTATACATATCAAAAAAATTGGAGTGTCTGTATGCGTGAAAAAATTACCATTTTATACAAGTGATGTATTTGCGTTGCTGATAACGAAAAAACAATTTTTAAAATTTTTGTCTATCTGTCCGCGAGGCCGCGTTTGTTTTGGATAATCTCTGGAACGTAGGCACCGATTTTGACGGGACTTGACAGGAAGATACGGGCATATTATTAGCTTTTTTTTATTCTGCGGGGACGAAGTCGCGGGTGATCGCTAGTGCGTTGGTATAATTGTAATAGCAATGAATTTCTACGGCAACACTGTACAGTAGATGCGTATTCTGTACAGTAGGAACGTATTCTTTAGACATCGACTCAGAAATAAAGAGACTTAAAAATTATTTTTTTGTTACCAGACTCGTATCAGCTATTCTAAGAGTTAGTTTTTTTTTAAATTATACAATTGCACGAAATATCAAAGGCATGTTTAATGAACAATATAGATTTTTTATTTATTTTTTTAACTAGCGATTGCCCGCGACTTTGTCAGCGCAGAAAAAAGTCCTGTTAAAATCAGTCAAGTCGTTTCGGAGATTTGACACGACAGACCGCCAGGTTCCATCCATACCACCTGGATGGCTGGCGTTCCACAACGGTGCGATTCTCAATTTCTTGCCTCGCACAGTCGCGTTATGAAACGGTCTGTCCTTGGCGGTATTTCCAAACCGATACGACTTAGGGACCTTCAAGAAGCGAGCATACCATTTCCTTAAAGGCTGGCAATGCATCTGCAGTTCCTCTGGTGTTGCAGATGTCCATGGATGTCGTTGATCACCTCGGTGTTCCCGCCACTCGTTTGCACCTTCTCTTATAAAAAAAAAAGATTACCCGGAGAATAAACTGAAGAAGGCAATATTTGATAAAGACCAGAAACCTATCCATTACTTTAAACGTAGACGTATGAAAAAAACATTGACTTCTTACAAGATTCTCTATTATGTTAAAAGGAATTTTTTTCCATTCTTTCTTATGACGTAGACAAAAGAATAGTTGAATAGAATTCTTTTGAATGTCAAACCAGAACAATGGTTTAATACAATGTAAGCACTTTATATTTTTTTTGTTTAAAACATCGTTTGTAATCGTACAACGAATGGAAAGACAACGAGAGCTTAACGCGATTTAAAATTTAACATCAACACTGGAAGTAATTCGAAATACTTTTAGTCGTATTTACATAAATCCGACTGAAATCACTCAAAACTGCAATTCAAATAAGTTTTAATATTATCTAAAGTATGTTGAACAAATATGCATTGCAATATTACTAACCACATCTTTCTGATACAAAAATCTGTATATAAAACATATCGTCATCCCTGTCATTATCGTTGACAAAACAGAGATAACAATAGGTTTTGAATGAAGATTTTGGTTTAAGAAACCCACAGTAAGTGTTTCTTTTAATTTATAGGAGACAGTTGCACGACTACGGTCGCGCACGACTATCATTTCGTATCGCAATCGCACCGTTGAAAATAGAACACGTGGATCTTTACAAAAGCGGTCGTGTGAGACCAAAGTCGCAGGCTAGAAATATGAAAAATAAATTGGATTTTCATTGTAAACAACAAAAATACAGCTTATTTACGAAATATTATATATATATTTACAATTTTACTAATAATTGTAAAGATAAAAAAGCAATGATGTTAAGCTAATGCAAACTATTCATTATGTTTATATTTCAAATGGAAGCGATGTCAGGGGGGAATTGCTAGTGTAGTTTACAATTATTACTAGAGGCTGTCAACTGCTAATATGAGAGATAGTTTCAGAAACTATCTTTAATATTGGATACGATCAACTCAGATTACATTTTCTAAGCGACCTTCTTTCTCGGAAACTCAAAGTAATATTGAAATATTTTACCCGCTCGGTTTAGTGGTAGATTTTCCTCGTATTTTACTAATCCTACATTCAAATTAAATCTGGCGTAATTATTTTAAAAACAATTTTTGTTTTTAAAGAAACATAAAATCTGTAGGTTTCTCTAGAACGGCTGCATGGATGCTGAAATTTGTCATAGATGTAGAACATATCTTGGAAGAACACAAAGGCTTTTAAGGTTTGTTTTTATTTACGCGCGGACGGTCGAGGGAGACAACTAGTATTGTATAAATATTAAAAAAAGGAAGTAACATATGTAGAGCGTCGGCAGCTCAGGGGTCAAGCACTCGATTTGCCATCTGCGGGTTCTGAGTTCGAATCCCGCCATGTACCAATGTGTTTTTCCATTAACATATGTACACTTATCCGACGTTCTTACGTTGAAGGAAAACATCGTGATGCAACCTGTACATATCTGAGAAGATATTCAAAGATATGTGTGAAGTCAACCAACCCGCACCTGGCCAGCACGGTTGTCTATGGCCTAATCATCCTTAATTTAGGGTAGGAGCCCTTCGGTGTGGACTTATAGTGAGCTGATGATACTAAAAAAAGCTATGAATCCTATAGTAAACATACACATATGGAAGGTCTTATAAAAACAACGAGTGCAGTAGTATACCGTAGATGTCTATTGTTTCTTGCTTGTTACCTCCGAGCACGCCATAACAACACGACACAAACAAGGACTCCGCACTGATTACCTGCACGTGTGGAATATCTCTAACATGTGTATATACCAGGTACATTTAAAACTGTTTGTATTTTATTTAGCGTGATGATATTATTACTCCTCGCACGTGTGGCAGTTAACTAATTTTGTTTTCTTTAAAAGTCATTCTAAATAAGGATTAAAATAATATAAAATGAGAGCATATAAAGTGTCTTGATTAATTAATCGATCGTGTGAACAATCCTTTATAGTGTGTCTATTTAAAATAGATTAGTTTGACAACTGTCACTTATCAAATTAATTTTGAAATACGATGAATGTGTACTTACTGGATGATTGTCATAGTGTCCACGGTACGCGCATAACGAAGTACTATAAACTAGCGAAAATCGGTTTTGTAATAATATTAATCAAACAAATAAGTACGATAACGTAGGTATTTTATAACTTGTTTAATTTTATACAAATACTAGCGGACCCGACAGACGTTGTCTGACAATTTGACACTGCGATGGTAACGCCGTCTGTCGGATCCAATGTAAAACATTCCAAAATCAACAACTACTAATAAATTAAGAATTAATTAAAAAACATTGTCCAGCGGAAAAAATTGTGAATCTAAACCATTCCCAGATCCCCTTGAACACACAAAAAATTTCATCAAAATCGGTCCAGTCGTTTGAGAGAAGTTCAGTGACATACACACTCACAGAAGAATTATATATATATAAAGATTTAGGTACGTCTCGCACAATTGACTAAAAAAACCTTAAAAAAATATTTTTGTTTGACAACATCTGAATTTTGTTTTAGTGTTTTATTTCTTTATGTAGTTTTGAGGAATAGGAAGAAACAATATTTTTTTTATATTTCAATACAAACACATTTATCACAAAATTTTCGATTGCAAGTTGTATAAGAACAACCATCGAAAATCGAAATAACTCTTAATCGATTTTACTCAACCCCTATCTAATTAATTGTTAAATTAATTGTCAAACTTATCTATCTTAAATATACACACTATAGTTGAAAAAGTAAAAGAATGTTTTTTGTAAGGATATTTATTTATTGTTCCTCGTTTTAACATGTATTATAAACATAATTTTCTTTATATGGATGTAGACTTAATACCTAATTATGGAAAAACACACTTAGATTATTCGGATGTAATGCTTCTTATATTACAACTACATGAACAGACTAGATGAACAAATAATATAGCTAAAACTAAAACATTTATTTTACTTAAATTATGAAGGTATTCCCATTCGAGGTTATTTTGTAAGTTATAAAATAAATTACGTTTTCTCACTGGCCATTAATAATAAGCAAATGGAGGACATTTATTTCTCCACTTAGCGCTTTGTGGTGTGTTGTTATGAAGTTAAATAGATTATTTCTTTTTTGGTAAAAATAACGCCATCGCGGTGACGCCTGAAATGAGAAAAAATTGAGATTTTTACTTGACTTGATTATTATTTTGTTCCTTTTCCTATCCTACCCTTTTTCTCTAATAAGGAAAGATGGGAAGTGGAAGTGGACATTCCGGATGAGAGGATGCATGGAATGGGAAAATTGTTTTCTTTCTGTGCATACTCTCCTCCGTCGATTAAAGGTAGGCAACGCATATGCAATTGCGTATGTCTATGGGCAACGGTCACTTCACTATTTCAGCGATTTCAGGTGGCCGCTCGCTCGTTTGCCATCTTATGATATAAAAAATATATTATTTTAGAAATTTACTTCATGAAAATTGTCTTGAATAAATTATTGTCATTTTTAAATTAGTGCGCAAATAAATGTCAGAAAATAAATCGATATGCAGAATGACAAACCGGTGAGTTGACCCACGCATATGATGAGATAAAGACAAGGGGATAATGAAGACATAAAGTCAATTAATTAAAGAATATTATTATTAATTAGATTGATAATTTAAAACGATCATTAAAAGTTTAATTATTTACTCACATATCATTAATCCTGCGAGCGTATAAAACGATATTCCACATCCCATATTCAGCATTACAGGGAAGAGGACGTTACCCACTAAAGTGCCGATCCTTCCAAATGTCATCATCATTGATATTGCTAAAGTTCTGCAATTAAATAAACAAAATTTTTAAACAAGTCGTACAAAGTTTACACTAGACTAGAACTAGATGGCGCTATTTCCAATTTTAAAATAAAATCTTACTTATATTAAAAATGTGATTGTTTGGATGGATGCATGAATGTTTGTTAGAAGGTATCACCAGAATGGCTGCATCTCTGAAATTTGACATGGATGTAGTCTGGAAGAATACATAGACTACTAAATAAGTTTTTTTAAAATTCCGCGTGGACGAAGTCGCGGGCGACAGCTAGGTGTTAATATTTTTCAATGATCCTCGTCCGTACATTGAACTTCACGCTTCCTTACAACATTTTAAAAGACAACAACTAATTCTAATCATAATTAAATATAATTTTGGATTTTGAATGAATTTTATGTAATAACTAGCTGTCGCCCGCGACTGCGTCCGCGTGTTTGTCTAAAAAATAAAATAAAAATTTGGGGTGGACTACCCTTAACATTTAGGGGGATGAAAAATAGATGTTGGCCGATTCTCAGTCCTACTCAATATGCTCACAAAATTTCATGAGAATCGGTCAAGCCGTTGCGGAGGAGTATGGGAACGAAAATTGTGACACGAGAATTTTAGATATAAGACGAGAATTTTGTATATAATATTACGCTAGTATCTATAAGAAATTATAACGCTTAAGCAAAATGTTATTTGACATTGTTACACGTGAATTACAAAGTGTTATAATGTTTATTAAAAGCTAACTAAAGCGAACTATTAATCAATCTCATGAAATCACGTATACTTAAATGGATTACAAAGATAAATCGTCCAGATTAGTAATTACTTGTGGATTATAATAATCATAGCATAATTTTAATATGTTTTATATAATAAACATTTAAACATTAAAAAACGAGACATTTTATTACTTTGAGGGAACCTCAGTTGCTTATGTTATAGACTGACATTTTATTTATCAACATGCATATTAATTATGTCTATGTCAAACAAGTAACGTTCGTAAGCGGATTTAAAAATATATTTCTTTTAAATGAAATACAAAATATATGAAGAAGTTATTTCAATTACTAGTTAAAACTGAAGCTAAGGGAACGTACCCATACTACGTGACCCGTTTAGGGGGAGGGGAGAGCGGAGTCTTTAAAATACTACGGTCAGTTCCAGGAGCAGGGGGGAGAGCATATTTTAGTTACGTAGTCACTACTTGTTTTTTTTCATAATACATAATTCACTAGTAATTTAAGAATGCATGCAGTCTTATGCTATAAAGAAGAGTATGAGCCAAATTATTTCTTTTTCAATTTTACCTGTGAAATGATTAAAAATCATAATTATGAATTACTACTAAAGGGGTGGTGGTGGGGATCGTGGCTAGACTACGAGTGGTCACCGAGGGGAGGGAGGGGTCGAAAAAACTAAAAAATAGGTCACGTAATATGGGTATGTTCCCTAAGGTTAAATTTTTAATTAGTTCTTACCTTGTAGTTGTAGGAAATAGTTCAACGGTAAACGCTTGATTCAAACTCATCATTGCCTGTGTGATAGCCACATCTGAAGAGAATAGCGCAACCATTGTCCCTTTAGAACTTGTCCATCGTAATCCCAGTGTACATCCTACCGATATCAATCCAGCAACAAGGAATAGATTCTTCTTGCCAACTTTATTAACAAGAACTCCGCTTAGTACCAAAGGTATTAAGGACACACAGCCCAAAATAACACTGTTAATGTAAGTCTCTTTTCCACTTTTAGTCTGTAAGAAATATAATTGCACGTTATTTTCCGTACAGACCAACTTTAATTGGTCGTTAATGTGTCCCATAGGTCAGACAATTTCAATAGCCTTATGCTTTTGGGTGCGGATTTCCGATCATGTGGTTGTCGGTTCGAATCCCGTCGACTAGTGTTGTAAACCATATCCTAGCACAAGCATAGAGCTTATTTTAAATTAACAAAAAAAATCTGATAAGAAAAAAGACTTATTAAGATTTTTTTAAGAGGGGAATGCATTACCCATGCCACGTGTCATGGGGAAAGACACGATTGTTCTATGGGACTCTCTCCTATCCAAAATCCCTAATTGGAAAGGGACGGGAAGTGTACCCACTAAACCCCTCTGGTTACAGTTACACTGTCCACAGGGACAAGGTCACACTTACGTATTCCAGTATGAAAAATCTACATCAAAAGATTGCAAGTTGTCTATTTTGACTGTGTTTAGTCATAAGTGTGTAAATAGAGACATAAAAATGTAAAATAAAAACTTTTTATGAACGTCGTTAAAACGGCTAAGTCGTTAAACCAATTCAAGCGGTCGTACGAAACTTAGCTAAAGACTTAGTCAACTAAGGTTCTGGTTACGGACTCACAATCACTATATTCTAGCACATACTAGATTAGTTGCAATTATTATAAGAAATAAGTATAAGTAAGTTTAACTAATCTATTCATTCTGTTAAAAAAATATTTGAAAGTATCAAATCACACAAGTCCTGGAAGTCATCTTAGTTTTCACAATGACCCTTACTCTCTATTAAAATATTTTATTAAAGTAAAAGTTTAATAGTAATATTTACTACAGATCGTAACCTTTTTATGACCTTCCCGCTCGTAAGGGCCCCTCGAGACCCTTTAGTTTAGTGAAATGACAAACATGTATGTGTGAACTCATTGAACTATGTTGAACACTAAACATGGAATTACTCTATAAAATGAGAAGCGTATAATTAAATTTCATTTGCCGCGATACTGACAACACTATCTCTTTTCTTCTACATGACTACTCTATGGTTTCTGAGACCAAAATATGTGTAGAAAACATATCGCGATCCCTGTCTTTCATATTTAACAAAATAGATATAATAATAAGTTTTAAACGGTAATGTTTGTTTTAGAAACTTGTACTGTCAGTGACTTATAGAAAGTTTTTTCAGTTCAATACATTTTTGAAGTACGTTATGGAATCGCTTCGTAGCGAATGCAGTTTGTCTAACGACACTATTTTTCAGGGTTCCGTACCTCATAGGAAAAAACGGAACCCTTATAGGATAACATTGTTGTGCGTTCGTCCGTCTGTCAAGACCCTTTTTCTCAAAAACACGTGAAGGTATCAAGCTAGAATTTAATTTAATATTACCGGTACACATGTAGACAGATCCGTTGAATTAACACTTTTTAACTTAATATCGTCTGTGTATGAATCTAACATCATACATAAATCTTGTCGCGCGTGGTTGCTGCCGAAACTTTCGACAATCGCCGACAGCTGAGGATACCACAGCCTTATTACGTTGAATCTGAAATAGAAATATTAAATTTCTTTACTTCAAGATATTAAACATTTAAAAGATAATTTTCATATTTTATTCTTTTCTATTGGCGTACATTTAATATATAGTAATTTATCTTTGGACCTAACTAGTCGAAATAAATTAACTTTAAATTCACAAAATAGATATCCAGAACGGCTGAACGGATCTCAATGAAATTTAACATAGATGTAGAACATAATCTGGAAGAACACATAGGCTACTAATTATTTTTTTTTAATTCCGTGCGGTGTCGCTGGTGATACTTAGTACAACTATATTGGCACACTTTACTATCCTCCAAATTTGTGTTTTCTTTTTGAACTTTACAACATTTACTCTTTGCAATTTAAATGCAATTCAAAAACTGAATAGTTACTCACAGTAACATAGTTAAGAAATTCATAGCGCAGATAAGAATTAAATAATAAAGAAGAGGTCTCCGGAACATCGGTTTTAAATTGTAAAAGCCCATGACTAGATTCTTTTTGAAACTTCTAATTTTTTCACTTCGCAGTGACTGGCTTCTTTCACGCTTCACCTCCTTCTTTGTCCATAATTCAGAATGCTGAAAAAAAGAACTTAAATAATCATCAATGCAACTACCGTAGCGAGTGGCATCAGATGTCCAAAGATTATAAATGTTACTGAGGTTATACTACCAAAATATCTAATCTATACATAGCATTTTTTACAATTTTTGACTGTCTTTCTGTCTGTCTGTTTTTTCCGGCTAATCTCAGAAATAGCTGGATCGATTTTGACGGGACTTTATTGGCAGATAGTTGATATAATAAGGACTAACTTAGGGTACGTTTATTTTAGAAAAAAACAAAAAATTTAAAAAAAATAAGATAAACATAGACAGTATTTAACGCGGACGAACTCGCGGGCATAACATGCATATCTCGAAAAAAATATCTTACCGAAAGTGATAGATCAGATTTCATATTTGTTTTATGAATTTTCATCAGCACATCTCCAGCGGCGTCGAATTTCCCCTGACTGATGTAGTACTTGGGGCTTTCAGGTAGAAACGTATAAAATAAACAAGAGAGCAGAGCCCACATTGACATCACGTAAATATAGAAGTTCCACGTGTTAAGAACTGAAATTAATAATGAAAAGCACTTATTTACCTCTGCACTTATCTTAAAGTGGTCGTCTTTAAGGGAGTCCCACACTATGGTATAAGCAATCTAAATTAAGCGTCTGTTTAAGATTAAACGTCTCTGAGAATTGAGTTTCGTGTGAGTGTAAGTCAGGATACTAACCAAAATGTCCGTCGAAGAACGTCACTTTCCAATTCAATGAAAGAATAACCCATGCAATAATAGCAATGATAACTTGACCGAGCGCAGCGAATGATGATTGAAACATCACCACGCGATCTCTGATGCCATTGTGACAGAATTCTGATGTCAATATCATCAGCGGGTTGAAAGAAATTCCAAACCTATAAACAAACATATTATGTGAAAACAATATTAAGCAACTAATTTGATGTCTCCCATATAATCCTTCTCTTGTTAATATTGAATATGCGAAAGTTTTATTAGTACATGAATGATTGTTACTACACAGAAACAAAATGGCAGAGCAGATTTGGATGAAATTAAGAATAAATATAGCTTATTTAAATAATTTTTCTTAAATAATATTTATTTTATTTGGTTAGTTTTCTTGGTACTTTCAAAAGCAATTTATTTGTACCTCCATCGAGGCTTACGATATGTACATTTCCTTAACTCTTATTAACTGTATTCAAAGAAATATCTTACAGTGCTCCTTCCAGAAATTTCGCAGAAGCGAATAAAAGGTATGTCTGACTGGATCCCGCCATTAACGTACATATAAATAGTCCGCCAAATCCATAGACGAGGAATAATTTCCTACCAAAAGTATCCGTTAGAAATCCAGCAACTATTGAAGATATTGTCATTCCTGTAAATTAAAAGTAAATAAAAAAAAACACATTTAATATGACTTAATTCTGCCAAGGCCTTTGCCTCTTTTTTACCACAATTTCGATATAAAAGCCAAAATTTCTTCTTCATTTCTTGAAAATACTGTATAGCCAAAGACAATAAAACATACGAGTTCCTCTCTTACCGTTGGTTTCTGAGTCCACAAACTCTGTATATCACACATCGTCATCCCTGTCATTGCCTTTCCCAAAACAGAGATAACGATATGTTTTAACAGGGATTTTGGACTCAACAAACCATGGTTAATTATACCAATTATACGAACAAGAAAATACTTTGTACTTCACAAACAATATAGTATTTTTGGCATACAAAGAAATGTAGACTAACCATCATATTGCAAAAATGAGGTCACTGAATCGATATTGTAAGCCTACGTCGCGACACAAATGTCATAAGTATGCCATAAATAAATGTAAAAAGAATGTCATAAAAAATAATATCTACGTGTCAATTATTTTAGCTACAATAAACATCCATGCTTAGTTAATTTATATATAAAATTCTCGTGTCACAATTTTCGCTCCCATACTCCTCCGAAACGGCTTGACTGATTCTCATGAAATTTTGTGAGCATATTGAGTAGGTCTGAGAATCGGCCAACATCTATTTTTAATCCCGCGCGGACGGAGTCGCGGGGGACAGCTAGTAAATTCTAATTATTTAATTTTTCTCCTCCATCTCCTACCTTTTGATCTTTTTGATTTGATCATATTGAATAAAATTGGTCCTTCGAGCATTTAATATTGACTCATATTCGAAACCGAGTTTAAAATTTCAAAGAGCGATGTATTAACTCTTTTCTTATTTTTGAAAGACCACGACAGCAATTAGAAATCACAAATGACCCTAGTTCAGGATATTTCTAAACTTACCTATAAATGGGATTGCATTTAAGAATCCTTTTTGCAGTAAATCCATGTTGAGATCACATTCAGCAACAGGTAAGATATAAGGTGTGGTGCTGCTCACCCCCTGACCGGCCACGAAGCCGATAAGAGAAGCTAACAGTAGCATTACATGGAACCATCCGAAGCCACATTCTTTCAACGCTATATCCAATTCTTCAGTCGGAGTTTTTAGTTCTACTGCACTTGGGTTCTTATCTAAAATATTGCGTTACATTTTAATTCAAACTTTAGTAAAGCACTATCACCCAGTTTTATAAATTCTGCAGCTATAAAAATATGTTAGAAATTATTGTGCAATTATATTGCACAATATAGGATATGTCAGACCGGTTGTAAGTTTTAGTGGTTTTCTCGTTTGTTTTATACTGAAAGGGATGTTAATATTATATGTTTAAAGAGTTTTTGCAGTGAAAACCCATGTTGATAGACGCATTCATCAACCATCATCATCAACCTGCCCTTATCCCTATCGAGGGTCGGCACAGTATGTACTACTCCTCCATACATCTTTATCAGCCGTCATATCCGAATCTACCCCCTTCTTACGCATATCTTCTTATAGACGCATTCATCAATTATAATTTAAAAAAGTAACATTGCGAATATCTTTGTAAAATATTGCATCATTTGATTCTATCGCATATTATTTCTAATCATTCACGTTATCAAAATCAAACTAAAGAACAGTTTCGTGTAAAAATAATCATTATCTTAAGAATAATTAACATTGAATATATTAAATCTTATAGCAAACATTTTATTTATATTAAAACAGACAGTAAACAATTAGTTAAAACTATTCAAATTTATATATCTATTTTTATAACAGAAAATAAACTGATAAGATAGTATATACAACGTAGAATAATAAACAAAGTTTACGGAGGAAATTATTGTCACAAAATTTAAATTATGATATAAATTTCACACTCAGAGTCTAATTAATGATTTTTAAGCAAGCCTTCAGTGAATTTTTATAATAATATATCGACACTTTAGGAGGGTATTAGCTAACCATAGATCCCAATATAGACATCCCAATTCTTACGGCGAAGGAAAGCATCGTGATGCAACCTGCTCATATCTGAGAAGAAATTCAAAGATATGTGTGAAGTCAACCAACCCGCACTTGGCCAGCGTGGTTGACTATGGCCTAATCACCCTTAACTTAGGGTAGGCTCCGCGCCCCTCGGTGGGGACGTATAGTGAGCTGATGATGGTGATGATGATGATGATGAATGCTTACATAGCATAGTGATTTTTACGTTTTGTCGAAGCTTTCAATTTTATGCACTTATCTTTGCATTTTAAATATAAAGCGAGTTATAAAAATTACCATAAGTGGAATGGTGGAACATATTATGGTGTCTTCTTAGGGAAAAGCGATAGGAATAAAAAGTTTCTCTTTCTTTAAAAATGGATGGATGGGAATTTGAAAAATTATTAGGAATTTCGCAAAGTTGATGCAGAAGCATATCTTACTAATATTATAAATTCAAAGGTTAAGTTGGATGGATGTTTGTGGTATTTACAAAATAAATTTGGTACAGCTGTAGAACATAGTCTGAAGGAACACATAGGCTACTTATTAATTTTTTTCCCGTAGGCGACAGCTACAGTATAAATACAGTAACATGGTATAAATAAAAAAAAAATACGTATCATTTATGAAGAAAGATATTCATACCTGTATTTCCTAAGCTTTGTACATTGATTTCTCCCATTTTTGTTGTATTAAAAGCCAAAATACGTTTTCCATTACAGTCTGCCGGTCCTCAATGCGACATTGTAATTCATCATCTTGTATATAAAACTTTGTTTTATTTGTTGACTTAAAAGATAGGCTATCTGTATGCTTAAGGTTCTTTTACACTGGAAAAAAAACTAATAGCTGTAACATTTTTTCACGTGCAAATGAAATAGATTTTTTTTTCTTTATACATAAAATTTCGGATTAATGTAACAAAATATTTATGATTAAGAGGTACTACATTTATATATATGTTATTTATTTATTGACATTAAGGGGAAAAACCTAATACGAGGAAATTAACACTACAACTGGAAGACAAGTGTTTTTAATAATCATTATGAAAAAATATATATAAAATGTAACGTCTTTATTTTGAAGTATTATAGTAGTTATGATTTCTGCTCCAGTGAAAATGTACTTTAACAACTGACGTAAAACCAACCGATCTTGATCTCGGACTTTTATAAATGTAGTAAGATGAGAGGTCAATTTAAACTAGTTCATTTTGATGAGTAGTTTTGATATGTAAAAATAGATCGTATTATATATTCAAATATCACTAAACTATATGATTTTTTTATCTATAAATAAACTGTACTAAAGATACGGTAAAATCTTTCGAGGTTCCGTAACTGACCAGAATGCATAGATGTATGAATTTGGAATAGGAAGTTGTGTCAGGATCGCAAGCGTGCCCGTGGCCTCGCCACGATGTGTAGGAGGAACAGAGGGGTTAAGTGGGTAAGCTTCCCATCCGAGAGAATCCCACATAACTATCCCCGCGAAGTATGCATAAAGCATTCCCCTCTGAAAAAAAGGTGTACCAGGATGAGTCAAATGAAAAATACGTAATCTCTGCCTACCCCTATAGGTCACGAGCGTGAGTTATCACTGGCCGCCATTAAAAACCTACCAAAAACCATTTATTTTCATAATTCGTATAAAGTTTATTTTCATATTTTGAAAACCGCACGTTGTGTAGTAAAATTGATGTACAGAGTAAGTTTAAAATAGAGATTGATTGCCTCGCGTTACCACAAGTCGGCAGTGCGCGTCGCAATGCATCCATCTGTTACAATGTGTACGCTCTACTGGGTTGTTTACTCTGTGCTGCGAGATTTGTTTAAAGTTAATGCATTTGAAAGCAAACACACAACCTTTATTATAATTTGTGTAAATTGCAGTACTAAATTAAGTCATCTCTAAAGTTTTAATTAATTATTTTTTTTTAAATTAATATTTAAATAATGACTGTAACTCTATGCTGTCATTTAATTATTAACATGCACAGTATATTATTTAGTTTGACATATTTATAATGTTTTTTTTTTCGTTTGCATTTATATTTAACTAGCTGTTGCCTGCGACTCCGTCTGCGTGGAATTAAAATAAAAACTTAATAAATAGCATATGTGTTCTTCCAGACTATGTTCTAAACTTCCTGCCTCGCACAGCAGCGTTGGAATGGTCTGTCCCCGGCGGTATTTCCAAACCGCTACGACTGAGGGTCCTTCAAGATGCGAGCTTATCACTATCTCAAAGGCCGGCAACGCATTTGCGGTTCCTCTGGTATTGCTGATGTCCGTGGGCGTCGTTGAACACCTCGATGTTCCCGCTGCTCGTTTGCCACCTTCTGTTATAAAAAAAAACAAGATCCGTTGACCCGTTCCGGAAATACATTGTAACAAACATCCATCCAAGCTTTAGCATTTATAATATTAGTAATATTTAACTTTAGTATAGATTAAAATATACATACTGATATGAATAATACGTAATGATAACATGATATTTGCCTGATACAAAAATAAAAATTGCAGACAATTTAGAGACTAAAGCGTAACCAGAAGATAAGTTTTCGATATAATATTCAAGCATATTTTTATTTCCATACACCTGGAAAACTAATACATTATGCAAAGTGAACTTACAATATTCGAATAAATTATAATAAATGATAATAAATTACCGATTTTCTTTAACGTTCAGAGGCATTATCAATTCCAATATGGTGTCTAAAGTTTATTTGATATTCAAATTTATTCAGACCTGACACACTGTCAGCTTTAAGGGTCGATGAGTAATATATGGCTTTCATAGTAATATCATGCATGAGGTAAGGTGATCATAATCCATGTACTTAAACTGTAACCGAGTATACTCTATTAATATAATATTTAGAAGCTGTGGCCCGCGACTCCGTCCGCGTGGATATATAAAAAAAAGTAATTAGTGTAGCCCACACAACCATCCATCCACATCACATCCATCTAAACATTCGCATTTATAATTTTAGTAAGTTAAATAAAAAGCTCTTCAAGTCATAAATTTGAAAAAAAAATGAATAAATATCCTATGTCCGTCTCCTGGCTCTAAGCTACCTCCTCACCATTTTTCAGCCATATCGGTAAAGCCGTTCTTGAGTTATAAATAGTGTAACTAGCACGACTTTCTTTTGTATATATAGATAGATAAATACACGTGTACACTTCATTCGAAATGTGAATAATCCTTTTTTCGGCTCCGTGTTAAAATATTTCACAAATCGTGTCTCTTGTAGGTTATGTAAGGCCTCACCTGCGGGAACACGGGAATGGAGCCAAACGATAAAGTCTCTCGGGTGCCAAGTGTCAGGTGAAATCTAATTTTGTTCTTGCAATTACAAGCATTCATTTAGATAGAAATTCCACTTGAATTTGTATCTAGGTTTTAGTCAAAATTGGGGGGAAAAAAAATATGGTGATACGTTTTTTCCAAACGTTTGTGATTTACCCAATACACTATTAGAGGTCTTCAAGTTCAATAAAACCTTAAAATTACAATATTTTGTTATCTTACTGTATATAATATTATATAAACGCGAATGTTTAGATGGATGGATTGTTTGAAGGTATCTCTAGAACTTGAACGGATCTTGATGAAATTTGACATACATATAAAACAGTCTGGAAGAACACGTAGACTACTAATTTTGTTTTTTAATTCCGCGCGGTCGGAGTCACAGGCGACAGCTAGTAGACGATATTATAGATTAGAAATCAAATATTACATATTGTCAATTTCTTCGAAATAAAAGTTAACTTTTGAAGGATTCTGAATAGCATTATTTTTAATATATTAACGAGCATATTGTAAATAAAATAAATATATATAAAGGCAGATGTTAAAAAAAAACTTAAGTTTCCGAAAGAAATATGACTAGGAATGTATATTACAGCTACTAACTTTTTATACTCCGGCAATACACCAGATACGTGCCATTAACTTTATTCTCACGGGCTTAGTTTCAGCGTGAATCTTGCGAAAAAAAAAAGAAAAATGAGATACAACTCAAAGTTGAACTAAAGGAAAAGGAAATGTGTTATATATCTTACATTCATTAAAAACTAAAACAAAACGAATTGTATAATTATTAATTTAACTTAATAGCATCATCACAGCCCACTGTAAGTCCCCACTGAAGGGCTCAGGGCCTACCCTTAGTTAAGGGTGACAAAGCCATAGTCAACCACGCTGGCCTAATGCGCGTTGGTTGATTTCACACACATCTTTGAATACCTAACAATCAATATTATAATAAAGAAAATAGAGTAATAAGTGAGAGAAAACAATGAGTTTGTCGTTGTCGAAAAAAAAAAAACAGATTCTTAAGATTTTTTTACATAATTAAAACATCATCCTTTCAAATGTTAATACGTTAAATAACTGTTAATTAAAAATAAAATAAAAACAAAAATAAAACTCTGTCATGGTCCAAAAAACTCGACCGCTAAAAATAAAATGTAAACATATTTTTCAGCCGCGTAACACACGTGTCATTAACTTTACTCTCACACGGCTTTAGACGAATACAGACGGCCCTAATTTGTTAGGGGATCGCCAAATTGAGGTAATAAAAAAAGACAAAGCTACAATAACGGGTTACGTTTTAATTAATGTTTCTGTAGGAAACAATACGTTTGATATAAAAAATGAAACCATAAACAACCTTTAAAAAACATAATTAATGTGTTCTTCCAGAGTATGTTTTACCGGGGATACTTCCAAACAAACATCCATCAAAATATTCGCATTTATAATATAAGGAAGATTAGCGCTTTCTGTTCTACCCTAGTGTGAAACTAGCATAACATAAGCCGTTATCTGTAGCTCATGCGATACAATTTCGCATTATAGAGTCGCGAGTAGAGCTCGTATTATGGATTTACTTTAAACCGATTAGTGAAATAAGATTCATAAATAAAATAACCTTTACCGACCTTATAACAAATATTTTGAAATCTTTTTAAGATTCGAAATCACATATTTAGAGATGTATAAAACTAGCAGTCGCCCTGACATCGTCAGCGCAGACTCAAAGAGTAGCCTTTAACATGCATGCAACAGCTACCTTCTAGTCTGAGTCCGGTCAAAATCGGTCCAGCTGTTCTGAAGATAACCCGGAACAAACACAGTCTTGTGGACAGACAGAAAAATAATTTAAAAAAAATCGTTATAAACTACGCAATAATATAGTATGGATTTCGTTAAATCGTATCGTTATACGGAAATTCTAATTTTATTTATAGTTTTTGCCATTTAAAACTAATACAGATTGGTAGTCTTCGTAACAATTTCAACGATGCATTTTCCTCTGACGTAGAACTTGTGGTTAATGAGCACTTAAAATTACTATTAACAATTTTCATTAGTGCTAACATCTAAGACGAAGACCGTGTACGTGACCTACACTTTAATATGAATTACTACATTTGGTAAATTTTTTGAATCACAGAATGATTTCTTTCTCTTTATATTCTTTAACTAGCTGTCGCCCGAGATTCCGTCCGCGCGGATTAAAAAAATGAGTAACCTATGTATTCTTTAAGATTAATTCTACATCTGTGCCAAATTTTATCAATATCCGCTAAACGATTCCGGAGATACCCTCAAACAAACATTCATCCATCCATGTAAACATTCGAATTTATAGTATTAGTAAGAAATGATAGAATACAACTGGTATCTAATAATCTAAGTATTTTAAGTAAATCCCGTGTTATCCAATTACGTTCTTTTGGTATTTCGTCTATTGATCATCCGCGAGCGAATATTAAAAAGCGAATCTTCAAAGACGAAAGGAAAGAGAATTCTTTTGTGAGTTCAGTGAACCGGCAACAAATAAAGAATATTAAATAATATATTAAGAGATTTTCATAGTGAAACAATTTACCCAACTATTTGTAATTCAACCTTAGATATTTAAAATTAAGTCAATTTTAGAACGGACATTAGAAATATTTCCTGACAAATTCTTTATTTATCGTCAGTAGCGCAAACCTCAATGGCAAACGTCACATTTTTTTTATTTCATAAGGTGACAAACGAGCGAGTGACCACCTGAAATCACTGAAGTATCGAAGTGACCGTTGCCCATAGACATACGCAATTGCATATGCGTTGCATACCTTTAATCGTCGGAGGAGAGGATGCAAAAAAAGAAAATATTTTCCTACATATGCCTACGTCACATGCGGACCTAGTATTTTTGAATAATATATTGTTAAATATTGACACAGGACTATATCTGATTATTACTGAAGATTTCGTTATTTGTATTTTACTTACAATTAGGTATATTTTGGAACTAACCGCTACGTGCAGGTTGCATCACGATGTTTTCCTTCACCGTAAGAACGTCACTGGTAAATAGCGGGATTTGAACCCAGAACCTGTAAATACAAGTCAAATGTTTAACCTCTGAGCCACTGACGTTATAAAAGATATTTAGTTATTTAATCATTTGTTGTAGAACAGTTTCATTTCCTTGTTTACAAATGAAACAATCTTATAGTAAGCGATTATTCTGTGAACACGTTCCGAAACCCAGGTGTATAATTAATTATGTAGGATAGTCGAGAAACAATTAATTCGGTTATATTGTATGTCCCAAAGATATGGCTGATTGCTTCTATGTCTTGTTTAATCTGGTAAAACCGAGAGGATTTGTGGTAATAAAAGATGATATAACATTCGTCTTGATTTGTCGCATTTTTATTACAAAAAATTAGCTGTCGCCCGCGACTCCGTCCGCGTGGATATATAGAAAAACTTATTTAGTGTAGCCCATCCATCCATCCATCCACATCACATCCATCTAATCATTCGCATTTATAATATTAGTAAGTTAAATAAAAAGTAGCTCTTCAAGGCAAAATTCTAAGTTCGAAAAAAAAATGAAAAATAGTATCCTATGTCCGTCTCCTGGCTCTAAGCTACCTCCTTACCAATTGTCAGGCGTATCAGTAAAGCCGTTTTTGAGTTATAAATAGTGTAACTAACACGACTTTCTTTTATATATATAGATATGGACCACTTTCATTATTGTAATTGGTAAAAATGCGATCGACCCATCTGACGAAGAATGTTACTTTTAGGTCCCCTAAGAGTTAAAACTTTTTTCCTCTGATGGACGACATATTACACATTTAGTTGCGTATTGATGGAAAGTTTTATGAATATCCTTTTATTATAAGCGTAGAGGTCAACCGAACGGCCCTATTATTGCTATACTTTAGATAAGAACACAAATCAAAATCAGTGATGCCGTTTTAGGAGAACGCGCATTAACAAATTTCTGTTTTCTGTTTCTTGTTTATGGCTCTGCCTCGACGGATTGGGCCAATGTCAAGTGAGTTAACAAATTTCTCGCACAGCACAGCCGTTCCTGGCGATTCGCGCGTTATCTTTTAGACATTAAGAAGTTTAGCAATGAACATACATAGAAACCGTCATTTGCATATTCAAACGTATACCTATGAAGTAGTCCCGAAAAAATAAAATAAAAAAATTGTAAAATACAATTTTTTAATTGAATTGTAGAATACATTTTTTTTAATTTAAAATACATTTTTTTCTGCCAGACACAAAGTGATTACTTAATCGGTATATCAATATCAGTTATAAAATAAGCAATTATCAGTTACGTAAATATAACGTTACCGTACCGCAATGTTTGTCAAAGGCACATATTTTAAATCATTCCAAATATCACGCTCTATTCAGTCACATGCCACATTACGACGCATTTTCTTTATGCCAGTTTAACAAAGGCAGAGGAGTAGATACAACAGTACTGCAAAGACAATTCTGTTGGAACTACTGACGCAGTGTGTACTTTCTAAGAAACATTACTACTCTACTTACTATTCTATCGCACTGTCCGCTGGCCTTGTGAAGGATCATTATTAGGGCTACACGGTCTTTACGATAAACGAAGAAAATACAGAGGAAATAATATAATTATCTGTTTAATCTAGTTTAGATTAGATATGCGTATTGTGAATTATTTCGCATACATTGCGTATTCATATTTTTTTTATATTATAAGGTGACCAACTGAACTCGCCGAAATAGCGAAAAAACCGCTTCCCACATCCTATCTCCTCCGTCAAATGCATTTTCCCTTATCATCCTATCTTCATAAAAAAAGGGCGGGAAGAGATATAGGACTAAAATTAGGCCTACATCATGAAAATAAATTATACTGTTCTATAATTGCCTGGTAATTTAACAACAAAGAGACGAGCGTATGTTCTCTCTTCGTCATTTATCTCAAAGTACATTTACTTTAAAGTGGCAACCCAGGTGCGCAGGGAAGATCTCACTTAAACAACGTCGGACTGAGTTCTTATTGCATCATATACTAGCTGTCGCCTGCGACTCCGTACGTGCGGAATTAAAAAAAAAAACTTAGTTATTTGTTCTTCCAGACAACGTCAACGTCTGTGCCAAACTTCGGCGCGATACAAACAAACATCGATCAATCCATCTAAACATTCATAATATTATTAAGACATGTTTTCTAGTACATCTGAATAAAAAAATGGAAGATTTTACTCGTCATGTTTGGAATTTGCAAACTGCGAGAATAATAATTTACTAATATTCTTCAAAATGTTAGAACAAGTTAGTCATATCAAATAATTAGTTAAGCGCTACAATTGTGCGTTTACCTTTAACATCGAGTTACCGAGAGTTTCCACTGCAGTATCACTTATATTAAAAGATATTCTATCTCTGTTTATTCCTGGGCATGAGTGAGATGGCAATATGTTTTGATGCAAGTCTTTGAAAACTAGACTACAGTTAATAGTAATAGAAAACTCATATTAACAATTTTCGTACAAAATAAGAATATATAAAAGTGTTTTCACTTTTCAAAACAAAGTGCGTTACATTTATTTCCCCCGCCTTAGTATCACGTGCCATTAACTTACTCTCTCACCGACCTAGATTGATATCACGGATGCTGGAGCCAATCTCGTCAGAAAAAAGGGAAAATTGAGATATAAAAGGTGATAAAAAGCTACGACTTTATGCGAAATTGTGTCCTTTTTTGAATAAAGTACGGACGGTATGTACGTTTTGAATTGTTTTAAACAATATGATTACTTAAAGCTGAATATTTGCTTTAATAATTTAGAATTAATAATTATTTCCTTCGGTGTTCTTAACAAATCTTTGATCATCGAATCATAATAAAGTAATGACTACAGCGACATCTATCTCCTATTCGTAATTAAACAAAGTGCCATCTATTGTTAAAAACATTAAATTGGTCTCGTAATTAGAATGGAAATAAACATTCATTATAACCATTGCCTGGAGCAAGTACCATAAAAATTGTAACGATTGTACGAAGATTTGATGCTAATTGCAGCATACAAAATCAAACTCTCACCGTGGGTTTCTGATACCAAAATCTCCGTTTAAAACATATTGTTATCTGTTCGTAAAAATAATGACAGAGATGACGATGTGTTTTATATACGGATTTTAGTCTCAGAAACCAGTCAACGCAGCATAGTTATTAAAGAGCAATCATTGAAATCAATTCTTGTTTAACATTTAACAATACACGTTGTTAATATTAATCGATAAACGAATTCGAAATACAAAAAATGGTACGGATAAATCAGGAAATTTCATCGGATTCGGTGACCTGGGGGAATATCAAATAAACGAGAGATAACGGCTCGCGTTATGTTACCTTATTTCAAGCATCCAACGCTCCGAGGTTAAAGGGGTTGGGGGTAATTTATCAGACACCCGATAACACTCCTTATTTGTGAATGTACGTATGAACATCACACATACAGCTTCGTATATTGATTTATGGAGTCGAACAGGTGAGATATTGTTTTTATCATTTAAATCTCACCTTTATATTTGACTGTATCTATAAACCACTGCCAGAGTTAAGTTCTTACGTCGTATTAAATCCTAGATTAATGTTTAAAAGTACTAACGTATGATACCACTAGTACCAATTCCCTGATGAAGGACCCCCGACGGGACGAACATTCGAGAGTGTTTTTATAATGTTTATGATACTGTCTCATCAAAAACTTAGTCATTTTTAAGGTACAATATTAAGTAATTTTACTCGCAGTAAAATACCAAAAAAAATCAGAGAGATAAAAAGAGCGTACGTCTGGCATCAGTTTTATTATGCATGTCTTTTTGATGGAATATGAAATAACCACTTTATACTACAAACTTCAACGGAGCGCAGTCAAAATCCATCTTACGTGAGGTTTAACGTAATACTCTATATCCCCTGTGGTAGAGTCAACTGGAGTAACTAGAGGAATGGAAATTGCACCGCGCTCTATGCGTTATTTATTTAGATTTATGGAACGAGCACTTTGTAGAGTTCTAACTAGTATTTTTTAGAACGTGTCACGTGGAACTAGTTTAAATTTTATGTTGGGTATACAAAATATGTTTTTGTAAATTTATTACAGCACTCCATGTCTACGTAAAATGTGTCGATATGGTCATTTAACATTTATATTCAACTAATCCGTTAACTATCTTACTAACGACGAACGACTAAACGGATCTCGTTGTAATTTGGCACACATATATAGAATTTAATCTGGAAGAACACATAGACTACTAAATATCTTTTTTTTTTTAATTCCGCGCGGACGGAGTCGCGGGCGACAGCTAGAATAACATATACATACCTGACATTTGATACATTTTCTTATACGCGTCTTAATCATAATCGTCAGTAACGTAATCTTATATATATATTATAAAATTCTCGTGTCTCAATTTTCATTCCCATACACCTCCGAAACGGCTTGACCGATTCACATGAAATTTTGTAAGCATATTGAGTAGGTCTGAGAATCGGCCAACATCTATATTTAATCCCGCGCGGACGGAGTCGCCGGCGACAGCTAGTGTATTTAAAAAAAGTTCACATGTGAACGAGTCATTACATGTTACCTAGTGATAATAATAAATAACCAATTTGTTAAATAGTGGTCACAATTAGTGAATTATGGTTTGGTTTCTTGAAAAGTAATACATAATCGTACTGGGTTTAAATTTTCTTTTTTTTAATTATCTTCTTACCTTACTTTGGAGCCGTGCTGTTTTCAAGTCTTAGGAGATACGAATTGAGCCAACTACAAACTTCCCCGACGAATACAGCCTAATTTGAAATTCAAATTCTTACCGAGAGAAGTTCCCGTCGAGGATTGCACGGTTATTCTTCATTTTCGATTCACACTGCGCCGCACTGAAATACAAGTGACGCAGCTTGCCACCCTGTGTAATGCCGATGAGATAAATTAGCGATAAAAGTCATAAACTAGGGGAAAATCTTACTTTGATTTGTGAATTTTTAAAGTCTGATTATTTTAACTACAACTACAATGCATTGTACCTTTTTTTAATATAAAAATAACGTAAATAACATATTTTTTTGCATTAAAACTAATACTGAAACATATTAAAACCGTTCAATATAATTTTATTTACATACATACATACATACATCATCAGCTCACTATACGTCCCCACCGAGGGACTCGGAGCCTACCCTCAGTTAGGGGTGATTAGGCCATAGTCAACCACGCTGGCCAAGTGCGGGTTGGTTGACTTCTCGCATGTCTTTGAATTTCTTCTCAGATATGTGCAGGTTGCATCACGATGTTGTCCTTCCATACTTATTGACAAACAAATTTTATTACACAAAAACATTATTAAATTATATTTGATTTTGTCGCAATCAAAAACTTTTTATCACAAACAGTCAATAAAATTGTAAAACTAGTAACTAGTTTGTTCAACTTTGCCATTCGTAATTATAAACTACACATTTTATGGAGTTGTTTTGTTTTATTGTTGTTTTAATTGTTTGTTGCAATTCCACTTTAACTCGTAGAAAACGCATCTCTCTAACGACCGTAGTCTTCCAGTGGAATATTACGGCCCAATTTGAAATTCAAATTCTCACCAAGACAAGTTTCCATCGCAAAATTCCAGCTTTATTCTTCATTTTCAATTCCACCGCCGGCGTGAACACAAATACCAGCAGGCTTACTCTCAAACCTGAATGTGGGAATTCACAGAATATATGTACGCGCTCAGTATTTTTTTGTTTTAAGTTGAATGTTTAAACGTCTTTTTCGTTCATATTTTCTGGTAGGTTATAACTGTAATATATAAAATAAACTCGTCGTAATAAAATATTTTTAATAAAATAAAATCTTTCGGTTGACTTCATAATAAAATAACGTCTCTAATAGAGGTCTACTGTAATGTTATATTAATTCTTATTTTTTGTCTTTTTTAAAGATTCGATAAAGTATTTTTCATATATTTTGTGTCCATAATTATTGGTATAAATGTAAAATTCAATATTAAAATGTGGTCGTGTCTTGTATTGCTTTAAAAATTAAACACAAACGTAATTATTATCATGCAGCTGAAATTATTCCTAAGTTCCGTATAAATTATTTTCATGTATAAAGTACTTTGAGGAGACATTTATAAAGTGTCTGCTCTTGCTATTGTTTCGAGAATTATTTAGCAACGGCGTAGTTTACGCTTCCAACTTGCAAACTTCACAACATGCTTCGCAAAGTCGGCGCGACTCGAAATCCAGGACAAACGATGCCACTGTATGCGTTATTTATTCAGATTTACGAAAGAGCCACTTCTCCCCCGACTTCCTATTCACTGAGTATATCAAAGAAAATACTCTTGCGAGATTTCTTTTGTTTGAATTTGATTGTAAAAAATCTTTAATAGCTACTTAAGTCTAAATTAATCATAATAAATCTACACTAAGCAGATTCTTGAGTGCCAACTTAACGACTTTGAGTAGGCAGTTAGTCCTAATTGTATTATAATTACAATTTAAGTTTTTTTTATTTAATACCTAATATATTCTATATAAGTTTTCTTTTAATGTTCAATTATATTTACATGTAACATGCCTTCATATTTAAAAATATCTGAGCACGAGAAACATAATCGTGAATTTTGTTTTGTTATAGGTTTTATAAAAGGTCCTCAGTTCGGATCTTAAGGGCTTAGTCGTTAGTAGTTTTTAATTATGATACTAGTTTGTTTTAGTTTAATAATTGTAACAATTAATATCGTATGATGAGAAGCTATTTATTTTAATATTATATTGAAGTTTAGGACATTTGTAATCAGCTTTGTTAATTTATAATCTTGATGAATTATATTCTAAACTAAATGGAGTACGTCTTTAGACTCAGGTGTAGGAAATAGTGCGTAATAGTTGTAATTAGTACTCGTAAATTCATCTCCCCTTATTATTGTTAGAAGTAATATATTGCAAGATATAATTTACTAGTTATCACCCGCGACTCCGTCTGTGAGGAATTAAAAAACGTAAGAAGTAGCCTATGTGTTCTTCCAGATTATGTTCTACATCTATGCATAATTTCATAGAGATCCGTTAAGCCGTTCCGGAGATATATTCAAAAAAATATTCATCCATCCAACCATGTAACCTTTCGCATTTATAATATTAGTAACATTAGTAAGATTTGTTAGTCAGTGTTAGTTTCGCTTTCGGCGAATTCAAGTGGCCGTTTGTTCGTTTGCTACCTAATAATATAAAATAAAATCAAATATTAAACCAGGTAGGATATCTTTATAATAAATTTTCAAAAAATCCTTTCTTCTACAATGATAAAACATTTTTACAAATTTTCTTGTTAACATTTTTAGAAGCGGATGTAAAACCGAAAGACCTACTTTACTTATGTCATAAATAAGAAATTAGATAGCCAGTTTTCCGAATTTCCCTAGTTTCTTTGATCTAGTTATTATAACAAAAGAAAATTATTATTTCAGGTTATTTGAATAGCGTGGAAATAAAATATTCAGTAGGTTAACAAATTACATCAAGGTGAACCTAACGTAGTCAGCAAGCAATTTTTCAATAGTATTGCGTCCAGAAAAAACGTACTAACTTACCTTTTATTCGTCATTCCACGAATATAATCAAACTAAACACAAAATTATAGCTATTGCGAATGTCTCATGTAGTAAACAAAACAACATTTAGATAACGATTGTCTACTTCTTACTAATCTTATACTAGCTGTCGCCCGCGACTCCGTCCGCGTGACTATTTAAAATAATTTAATTAGTGTAGCTCACCCATCCATCCATCCACATCACATCCATCTAAACGTTCGCATTTATAATATTAGTAATTAAATAAAAAACAGCGCTTCAAGGCATAAATTCGAAAAAAAAATTGTATCCTATGTCCGTCTCCTGGCTCTAAGCTACCTCCTCACTAATTTTCAGCCATATTGGTAAAGCCGTTATTGAGTTATAAATAGTGTACCTAACACGACTTTCTTATATATATGTATAGATATAGAATAGATTCGAATGTTTGGATGGATGGATGTTTGTTTGAAGGTATCTACGGAACGGCTGAACGGATCTCGTTGTAACTTGACATATATGTAGAAGTAGAACATAAGTAGCCTGGAAGAACACGTACTCTACTATTTTTTTTTATTTGCACGCGGTCGGAGTCGCAGGCGACAGGCAATAATATAAATCTACTTTAAACTCCTTGATACTTGATTTAAAATACTAAAGTATAACTATTTGCATTGTAAAAGAATTTCCTACAATTCAAAATATACTATAAGCGGATACATCTTGATCCTTGCTGGAAGCGAGGCTGCGAAGAGACGCTCGAAACAAACAGCGCCTTCGAATGCCTTATTTATTCAGATTTACGATCGAAGGATACTCCGATGCGTGCTTGCGCTCTGTTCGTTAAAAGAGGTATTTTATGTGACCTAGAATTTCTACATTGTAAAACTTGTTGATATTTTCCAGGATGAACATATTTATAAATTGTATAGTCATTTCTCTATATTAATTAAAAATTATATCGCTTTTCCAATAGAACAATGCCGTTATTACGTTTTTGCTATTTTTTGTATGTTACTCTACTATCAATAATAAATTGTGTCACAGATTGAAAATTCGAAACGTGAATTTATGAAGTGGAAAAGTTATTATTGTGTTTTTGATACTTACGTCGTTGTTCTCTTGGATGCGAATTATACAATATTCTTGTCAAATACATTGACTAACTTCGTTACCAAAACGCTTGAACTACCAATGTAAAAGACAGGTAAATATTCAAGTAAGTATCGAATTACAACTTTTACCACGTACATACTAAACAGGATTTATTACGTTCAATAATCATTCATACTAAGTAGAGATCTGTAAAATATGACGTCATACGCACCCTCAAGCTACAATTACCCAGACATAACCACTTAAAGTTTACGCGTCACTAAGGTGATGAGATTTTAATGAATATCACATAATAGCAGGAAGAGGGTGAGTACAACGTATTGACGATTGAAGTAGCTGTAAACTGAAAGGGTTCCAACCCCGTCTGATGGTAAATTATAAAACTGACAAAATTCAGAAACGCTAGGTGACATGAATGTCTCTAAAATATCAACATTTATTTCGTCTACTTTTACGCTACATTTTGAGTTATAAAACTTATTACCTAACTTATATTCTCTGTTGAATAATTTTACTTTTGCCTTCTTTTTTACTGCAAGCAGAAGTAATCCTTATGTGAATGTGTTAAGGTTGGTTATCGCTTAAGCGTTAGCAATAGTTCGTTTAGTATGAGGTAATGTAGCAAGTGATATTGCTCATGCGATGTCGCTTTGTGCCACCGAATCTGACACGATAGAGTTACTTACGATATCCCTATGACGTAATCTGCATACATCGATTATATAGGAGTTTCAAATCCGCTAAATCAAAAGTCACGATACATTGAAAAGTTTCAGATCTAATAAATATATTTTTTAATAATTATTGTGATTTTGCCCTCGACTTCGTCGGCGCAGAATTATAAAATAAAATTTAGTAGCCTATGTTTTTTTTTTAGACTATGTTCTAATTTATTCAGGTTCTGTTGTGCCGTTCTGAAGATATCTTGCAACAAACATCCATCCATGTAAACTTTCACATTTATTATATTAGTAAGAATTAGTTGATTATACTTCAATAGCCCATAAACATAGCTCTCAAAATTCTTTGACCGATTTTGTATTTTTTTTTTTATTATAACATCATCTAAGTTAACGATTTTACAATTTTCCAGTCATTTATTAATCAAGATATACGAGTAAATATTATATGTATGTATTCAAAAGTTCTTTATTCTTATGTAAATATGTTTAACATAATGTTTATATAATTAATATATTACAATTTAAACAAGGACAGTACGATGTATACGAGAACAATTGTGAATTATAAAGGGCCACCTTCGTAAGTGTACATCAATCTTCACCAACTTGACAACCTGTCAGGTTATTCAAATGTTTGGGGGCTATTTACATTTGAATATCATCTAATGTGTCTCATAAGATTAACATTTATGATAGAAATATATTTAAGTTACTATGCAATGCATGCAAAAAAAAAAGAAAATTGTAGTTACTAAGGTGTCAGTAATGTGGAAAGTATTTAAAAGAAAAGAACTATTAGAATACATATATAATCAATTATTTCCTTTACTATGTAACAAAAATTTCGTCAACGTTTGAGTACAAAGTGAAAAGCATTTCCACATGAAAATACAAAGGAACAAATGTCTGCGACAACTTTGCGATATAAGGAAATAAAATTTGTTTTATGTTTTAAACTTATCAATGTATTTCGCTATACTACGAACATTTCAGTTGGAAGTTTAGAACAAACGTAGCCATTGGCTGTGTTCGTTCAGATTTACGGATAAAAGATGCTACGTTGCTACGACGCTACGTAGCTACGGATGCTACGTTGAAGTTGTGTCGGTGGCCGCTGTATTGAGAAAGTTCTGTACTACGGTACATTACATTCCGCAACATGCAATCAATAATGGGATTTGTTGGATTAATTTTGTTTGTATTGGTTAGACTGGAGTTCGTAAAGCCAATGGATTAGATGCAATGTGCTCGGCTTTGTAGACTTAAAACTAAATAATGTTCGATTTAATTTTATTACTATAGGTATCTATTTGAAAAATAGTAAGTCAATCTTTTCTCATCATCATCCTCAACCTGTCCTTATCCCTATTGAGGGTCGGCACAGTATATACTACTCCTCCATACATCTCTATCAGCCGTCATATCCGAATCTACCCCCTTCCAACGCATATCCTCTTTCACACAGTCATTCCATATTTTTTTTGGTCTTACTTACTTACTCCGTTGGCGCATCGACCCAAAGTGGGTCTTGGCCTCCGATACAAGAGATCGCCAAAGTCGCCTGTCTTGCGACTTCTCCTGCCTGTCCATCGCTTGTAGCTCCAGCAGATCAAGCTCTACGGCGTCTCGCCAGCGGTTTTTTGGTCTTAGTCAATCTTTTCTAAATTATGTATATTATAAAAAGAAAGCACTACTCTGTGTTTCCACTGTAGTAGTGGTTTCGTACAATAATATATAATATAGAAGAGAAAACATATAAAATCCTTCGCAAAAAATTATTTCGCATTTCGAAGCCAAATCGGCGAACTTGTTCATATTGTGAAGGGAGTAGAAATAATTTAGTAGTCACGCAATAACGCTACGGTCGGATACACGGCGAATGTATTTAGAGCCTTTTCAACTGTAAGTAAATCTCTACTATTTATTTAATGGAGCTCGGTACGTAGCAGGCCTAAGTTAAATAAGGGTACAAAACAAACAACACCTACAAATTAATAAATACAACTTTCTCTTTCATTCTATTCGAGCGTGAACGAGTAATTAAAATATAAACAGAATAGATAAATACGCGAACAATTTACTAACAAAGTTAACGGTGAGTTACCACTGCCGAAACATCACTAAAATATATATTGTCGTCTCTGTTATTTTCAAAGAGAATGAAAGAGATGAGGACTTACGGTATTAATTCAATTGAAACAAAACTAACACAACTTTTTTTCTAGTTACAAAGTAGTTACCCCAAGTATTTGAAACATCGATCAATTTGAATGAAGATAACATAATTTGGTTTGCTACAAATTCTGTCTTGATTTATTCTATCGATTTTAAATTATGATTAATTTAAAACTGCAAGTTCATACTTTTAGACATTAGTAGCTGTCGCCCGCGACTCCGTCCGCGCGGGATTAAAAATTGGCCGATCCTCAGACCTACTCAATATGCTCACAAAATTTCATGAGAATCGGTCAAGCCGTTTCGGAGGAGTATGGGAACGAAAATTGTGACGCGAGAATTAATATGTATATAAGACTAGCTGTCGCCCGCGACTTCGTCCGCGCGGGATTAAAAATAAATGTTGGCTGTTTCTCAGACCTACTCAATATGCTCACAAAATTTCACGAGAATCAGTCAAGCAGGAGGAGTATGGGAACAAAAATTGTGACGCGTGAATTTTATATATAAGTTTAGTTGGAATCCTTGGGCGCGAATAACGTGCTTTCGTTACAAAGTCAAGTGTCAAAATTAATAGTGACATAAACGTTGACATTTTAGTATGTCTATTGTTGCGCCAGTACACCGGCACAGTGTCGGATTTTGTTCCTAAAAATACATCCATATTTTTCCCCCATATAAAACTTATATTCAATAACAATATAGGTATCTTAAAGTGTTGTATTTTCACTTACCAATTTGAATCTGATTACAAATACAGTATTCAGCGGTAAAGTGAACCCATTGTGGGTAGGTTTGCGTGCCAGCGAATAATTTTCTCTAAATAATTTGTGTAGTCTGCAAAATGAGAACGGAAAAAGCGGCTCCGTGTTAAGACACCAGGTTTGTGGATTGAGGCAAAAAAAAGTCTTTATGTAATTACATAATGTTTTAAATAATTATTCAGCGTATATTTCGCTACCTAATAGCTTTATAATCAAAATATAAAGAAAAATTATAGAGGTTGCATTATGTATTATTCGAACAACTCACAGATAACTTATAATGAAATCTTATAATACTAATATTATAAATGCGAATGTTTGGATGTTTGTTAAAAGGTATCTGCAGAACGGCTCAACAGAACTCGATGAATTTTGGCATATATGTAGAACATAGTCTGGAGGAACACATACGCTACAAATTGTTTTTTTTAATTCCGCGCGGACGGAGTCGCGGGAGACATTTGTAATTAATTAATGCCGTTAAACATTTTTTTATCTATGTCTTTATATTATTTACTATTAGATTAACGAATACAATAATAATCAAACCATTTCAATCGATTTAATTATAGCAACAGAAAAAAACCTGCTGTATCATTTACAGGATGATCCATTTTTAAAGATTTCATATAAAAGTAATTAAAATAATCGATATAGATATGGATATATGGAGTATTCTTTCGGCAGAAAAATTGTTTAGCTTTAAAAAGTATTAAACTGATATAAAAACGGCTAAACACTCAGGTATATTCGTCCGCTCATGAGCGACGGGCCGCGTCCGCGAAATAATACCAGTAACACTCATCCTGATGAAGGGCCCCCTATGGGCTCGAAACTAGTCGGTGCCGCCACCGGACGAATGTACGTGAGTGTTTAGCCGTTTTTATATCAGTTTAGTATAAAGTCTCACGTAAGTTTGAATAACTTAAAAAGTATTAAGTTTAAAAATAGAACATCTGTTTTCATAACACTAACTAGCATTGAAAAAACTTTTGTTAAAAATGCGATAATTGTACTTTTCGCAAGTCATAACTTTTGGAAATATTCTTTTCATTGTGATCCAAAATTATTTCATATTTCCCTTTTTTTACCTTACTTCCAGACGAAAGCTCGACGCTTTCACTAGAAGCTTTTACCGGTTATTGGTAAGATGGATCGTTGACGGTTCACTTTTCTCGAACTTTTATCGATGTAAAAACTATGTAGGCGTGTTGAGAGATTTCTAACTCTATGTTTTATTATTCTACATCATTTTAAAATGTGATAAATCGAAAAAATTTCGGATTCAAATTTTAATGAACTTACTCGTACTTGAGAAATGAGTATTTTTTTTAAATCTTCATAATATTATAAATGCAAAAGGTTTCATGGATTGATGTTTGTTAGAAAGTATCTCCAGAAAGGGTAACCGGATCTGGATGAAAGGCATTGATGTAGAACATAGTCTGGAAGAGCACATAGATTACTACTTATTTTTTTTTTTACTTTCACGTACCATTAATAAATATGATTTTAATAGTCATTTTCATATACATCGTACTTGTTGCTTTACTCTATATTGTAAATGCAAATGTTTAAATGGATGTATGGAAGGATAGATGGATGTTTGAAGGTATCTCCGGAACGGCTTAACGGATTTTGATTAAATTTGGCACACATGTAGAGAACATAGTCTGGAGAAACACATAGTTTTTTTTTTAATTCTGCGCAACCGGAGTCGCGGGCGACAGCTAATAGTTAATATAGCTTCAATTTTAACGTACTATGAGTCAAAGTAAGATATTGTGTACGTTTGTAGTTCCTCGTATACTAAAGTTCAATCGCTCATATTGAGTTGCTCGAGTAAATATCTTACAGCTCTATAAGACCAGTATTACATTGTACGATATTATTTGTTCTTATAATTTTTCCTGAATATTAAGATTCAAGTGTAAAGTTATATAAAAAGATGATCTCTAATCCGACCTAAAAGTTAATCTCGTCAAATGGAAGACATTAAAGCATATTTTCATGTAAATCGTTCCCGGAGCTTTTGAATGAACTGACAAGTTGTCAAGTTCCTTGTGATTGATTGCTACGTCTTATGTAAGTGGGCCTTTAGAATTCAAATTCCTTGTGAAAGCGTATTCGTACAGACTCTTTGAATTTGCTTTGAATTTTTTTTATATTAGATTTTATTGATGACACATTTGATATCAAAATATTGTTGTAAGAATGTTTTAAAAATGTCTAAAATATATTGTAAATGGACCACAACAGATCTTCCAAATCAAATCGTCATTTGCCTTTTCAATCGCGATTTTCTTCGGATCGTGTTACCTTTCATACAATCTTTCCATTTTTTCTTAGTATAACTATACTTCTTATTAATAATATTAATGGAAAAGTTCAGATGGATAGATAGTTCAGATAGTACCTCCACAATAGTTCAACGAATCTCAATGAAATTTTGCACAGATGAAGAAAATAGACTGATGAAATACATAAGCTATTTACTAAGTGTTTTTACTATGACAAAAGCGCAAATAACACCTAGTCTATCTATATCTCCTCTATATTTATATTTGTAGCTGTCCTTGTAACGTTATTTTTATCATCATCATCATCAGCTCACTATACGTCCCCACCAAGGGACTCGGAGCCTACCTTAAGTTAAGGGTAATTAGGCCATAGTCAACCACGCTGTCCAAGTGCGTGTTGGTTGACTTCACACGTATCTTTGTATTTCTTCTCAGACATGTGCAGGTTGCATCACGATGTTTTCCTATATCTTAAGAATGTCGGATAAATGTACATATGTAAATCGGAAATCGAAAAACACACACGGTACCTGGCGGGGTTCGAATCCAGGACCTGCAGATTGCAAGTCAAGTGCTTGACCCCTGAGCCGTCTATGTTCTTTTTATACTTAATGATATTAACTTTCTGCAGGCGCTGTTTTTAAACGAAGTTGATCATTACATTATATTTATTTAAAACAAATCGATTGAACCTAGTTTAAATTCCACTTCCATCGAATCCATTTAACGTCCGCATTTCTACGGCGCCTTCATTATTTCCTTCGTTTTATCCCTCCTTCCGCCACTTTGATCGTAGAAACCTCCCACTTTCAGTATTAATTTTATCTCCGTAGCGCGGATAATTCTTACAGGAATTTCATCATTTTAAACTGTATTACACTATTTGATGATTAGTTACAAATATAATTAGTAAATGCTATGTTCTAATTCATGTCTAGGTTTTCTAATAAACAAATCAATAACAATTCACTATCTAAAGTTCCTAAGGGATGATTAGTGAAAAATAAATATCATAAAGCACAAGAATATATAAAGGAAGCAGTAGACGAAGAATAAGAGGAGAAAGGAAGAGAAAGACTTACAAAAAAGAGCTTAAGCCTGGTTTAGATTATGCCAGTAAAGTAGATCAGTGACGTTTAAAATAGGCGCTGTCATAGTCATAAATTAAACTATAATTTGTGACAGTGAAACAGTCTGTTCCAGGCCAGTGCTACTGTACTGGTGAAATATCCAAAAATTCATTAACCGTGGAGTAGTACCACAATTATTGTAAAATACAAAAGGTGATTTTTTACTCTTTAATTTTCAAAAAGAAATTACTTCCTTTGAAGTTAATACTGGCAATTTACATTTTTAATCAAAGGCGTTTATGGTGTTCACAATTCATATTTATTATGAAATAAACATTATAATACCAAGATAAAGAGTTTATTTCCCAACGAAAACTACTGAACGTGGCTTGATTAGAAACATTCAACGTTTGTACGAAGTACGGAAAAAAACAACATTTACCCTAATTAGAAGTCGTTGGGCCTTTCCTACAGCAAACAGCGCCATCTAGTTTTAAAGTGTTAAGTGTTACAAATATTCCTTCGTCCAAATGAAAGTAAAAATGGTTCAATATAGTAGTTAAATATATATTTTTTTATCTATCTGTATTTTGCCTATAATTATCAAATTGCCAATTATAGGCAAAACTTTGTATAGTACAGTCAGCTGCATAAATATGTATACATTTTCAATCATCAAGTATACGTGTGCACGTTTTACGCGACGCATCTGCGGTTCCTCTGGCGTTACGGATGTCCATGAGGATCAAATAATATTAGGCGAATCGTTGCTCGTTTGCCCCCTTCTCCTATAAAAAATACATAAATATATATTTATGTATTTCTTATTAACATGTATTTATGGTTTTAAGCATAAGTAAGAATACGTGCATACATATGTTTGAAACCGAAGGCGTAAAAAAAATCTGTAGCTTTGTAAATATTAATGCAGCTGACTGTACATACTAAAATACAATATATATTTACGTACTCGTTATGTAAAAAACAAACACGACTCGACTAAATATTTTTCACAATCACTGAATATTCGACGACATAAAAATGTCTCTTCAAGATTTATAGGAAGAGCGAGGTAAAGTATGTGTGTCATTTGTTACAATCATTAATCATACGTTGAATAAGCGTTACTGTGTTTTTCTCTCCGTGATTTAATACTAAATCCTTATTATTATTGCATTTAAATTATTTACATTTGGATACCTGGGAATATTATTAAAAGGGTGATAAGAATCTTATAAGTATGACATATCCTTGTTAAAATATTGGTATTTTTAGGGTTCCGTACCTCATAGGAAAAAAACGGAACCCTTATAGGATCACTTTGTTGTCCGTCCGTCCGTCTGTCAAGACCTTTTTTCTCAAAAAACCGTGAAGGTATCAAGCTGGAATTTATATAAATTAAAACAAACTTGACCTTTAACTTGACGTGTAAAAATAACTGGAACAATTGATTTCTACGTAAGTATCATTTTAATTACTAAAGCTTTTGTTTATATTTTCTCATATTCTATTTGCGTTTCCATTTAATTCTTATAGACAAAACAATTACGCATTTACTAATCCAACGAACGTCTTGATACCTCGAACCGTTATAAAAATAAAGTTATTTTTGAGATCCTGATGGAAGAATTAAGATCAAACGTGGTCTACACAATAGAGGGAAAAAAATTGATTACAAAAATAACAATAATTACTTTACGATCATAGCATTCGTAAGGTATGGGATTCTTTGAGCTGTTTAAGCTCCTTATATTCCGTTTAATCGTGGTAAGAATCCCCTTTCTTACGAATGTTATAATAAAATCCACGAAAGTTTAAAGTTATATACTTTTTGAACAGTCGAGTATTAAAAGTCATCCCTTGACTGTAAATAATACAAAGGAAACAATATGTTCTTACAGGTTTTTTCGGCACTGACAACTGCTTTTGATACCTTTGGGTATGTAAAATAAATGTTTATATAACATGCCTTTATATACACATGGCCTTTATATTCAGTGATATTTCAAAGGATATATTTGCATTCAGGATTGCAGCTTTATTTATTCCTCGTATGATTGATGAATGTTGCGAAGAGTACATTTTTCTTACAAAAACCAATATACGTGTCAGGAAAATGTTGAGTGAATGCAGAATGAACTCGTTTCAGCAAAAATGATGTCTTTATTCTGATTTAGGAACTGTCCTACATGATAAAAATAATTTAAATAAAAAGTAAAATGATTTAACAGGAGTATTAAATATTAACTTACAATCACTCTAATATTTTTTCGAAAGATTTGATTTTGTGCATCGAATAGGCTCCGAAACTACTGAACCGATTTGAAAAATTCATTGTTGAAAAACTATATTATCCCAATCTAATGGACCTAAGAGCTTCGGTGGCTCAGGGGTTAACCACTTGACTTGCAATCTGCAGGTCCTGGGTTCGAATCCCGCCATGTACCAAATGTGTTTTTCGATTTCCGATTTACATATGTACATTTATCCGACGTTCTTACGGTGAAGGAAAACATCGTGATGCTGCACATATCTGAGAAGAAATTCAAAGATATGTGTGAAGTCAACCAACCTGCACTAGGCCAGCGTGGTTGACTATGGTGATTAACCCTTAACTTAGGGTAGGCTTCGAGCCCCTCGGTGGCGACGTACAGTGAGCTGATGGTGATGAATGGACCTAACCAATTTTTATATGACTTGATAATATTAAAACAAAGATCATGAGAAGAGAAAGTGAAATTTTAAAATTGAATATAACGCCATCTATGAAAATATAATTCAAATTATTTAGTTCCAAAATAATTCATAATATTTTTAATTAATTGTGTAATGAAATTTAATAATAAATGCCGAGTGTTAAGTTTCTTAACTTAAATTATCTCTTTACGCTTGGCTGCACGTCTGATTGTTGGAAACTTTAACTTTCAGTTGTCCAAATATCAACCGAGGGAGTTTGTGTTTTGTTTGACTGTTAAAGGTTCGAATATTAACTTTGTAGTTTTAACTGATTTAACTATTGTTTAACCTTTAAAGTTGTTATTTAAATTTCAATTTATTTTTGACCCTTTTATTAATGCATTTTACATAATATTTAAACTGTAACTACGAAAGTTAAGTGTACTAATATTATTCTTTGCATTAAAGAAATTGTAAATTGATTGCGTGGAAGAGAAGTGTGTAACAAAGCAGTGGGAAAGATGAAAGCTGATAGAGATGTATGGAAAAGATGAGAGGGAAAAACAATTTCGATATAATTTTTGTTTAAGAATTCACTTTTCGTGGATATTGTATTTTTTGTCAGCTTGTATGTCTGTCCACAAGGCTTCCTTTGTTCCTGGTAAGATTAGCGAGACCCTGAACTGCTGAACCGATGCACGCGGGCAGATTATAGGCCACATTTTAAAAATTCTGCGCTAACGAAGTCACGGGCAACCGCTGTATCTTTCGTATATAAACCTCAAAAAGATACATTTATTCAAGCTAAATAAGCAGATATGAATTAATAATTATTATAACTTCTATGTGAATAGATAAAGGTTGTGCATACGGGAATATGTGATAAAACTCCGTACATGACATAATTATGGCTTAAAAGCTTTAATTTAGTACCGTGTACTGAGCGAATTTTGTTAACCGCTTCGACCTCAATATTTTGAATATTTTATGAAAGTCATAAAGAGCTTTATATACGGTGCTTATAAGCCAATTTGCAAGAATTATAGGTCGTAGTATAAAATAGTTTTGTTTTTATAATGGAAACAAATAAAGAAGTTTGTGGCTTATTACTTTGACTCGTAGAGGCGTCTCCAAACTTTATACCAGTAAAGAAAAGATAGATGCGCATTTATTATTTTTGCTAAGATGAATGAATTAAATACGTCGCGGTTAGGGGTGAGTAGGTACTATAAATGCGAATATTTAGATGGAGGGATGAATGTTTATTTCAATGTATCTCCAAAAAGGTTGAATAGATCTCGATGAAATTTGGCATACATATAGAACATAATCAAGAACACATAGGCTATTAATTTTAATTTTTTAATTCCTTTCAGACGGAGTCGTGGGCGACAATTCAACATAAAAAAGGCCTTAGATGACCATATGTGCATTGATTGATCACGTCTTGGAATTTCTTAAAAATAACTAAACAAGTTATTTGACCACTGCGTCTCCGATGCTCTTTTATGCGAAGAAAATGTTAGGAAAAGTAGTATGGAATAGTATGTCCTTGGTGGTATTAGGGTCCTTCAAGAAGCGATCGTATCGCCATCTCAAAGGCCGACAACGCATCTTATTGTACGGTATTGCTGATGTACATAGGCTTCGATGAACACCTCGCTGTAACCGCTGCTCGTTTGCTCCCTTCTCTTATAAAAAAAAATCAAAACACGTGATGTACTATGAAAGGTACACATCATTCCCCTGTTTGTTGATGGATGATATTGACTAATAACAGCTATGTGAAAGCAATTTTTTACCGATTTCCTCATGTTTGTTTAAGTGTAAACAAAAGCGAGCATGAAAAAAAGTTAACACGAAAATTGCACACGGTAAAAAAATCTTTCTTTTTTTGTCTACGTAGTCTTTTCGTATATGCATTTGTATACGTTTTTTTTCTTTGTAAGTGCTCTTTTTTAGAGCGTCGGAGGCTCAGGGGTCAACCACTTGACTTGCAATCTGCAGGTCCTGGGTTCGAATCCCGCCATGTACGAACATTCGATTTTCGATTTACATATGTACATTTATCCGACGATCTTATGGTGAAGGAAAACATCGGGATGCAACCTGCACATATCTGAGAAGAAATTCAAAGATATGTGTCAAGTCAACCAACCCGCACTTGGCCAGCGTGGTTGACTATGGCCTAGTCACCCTAACTTAGGGTAGGCTCTGAACCCCTCGGTGGGGACGTATAGTGAGCTGATGATGAAGTGCTTTTTTATGGAAAATAACCAGCAACATTTCTTACTTAAGCAAATATATGTTAGAATTTTTTAAACTATATACTTAATATTTATATAATACTAGCGATCGCCCGCAACTCCTTCCGGATTTAATAAAAACATAATTAGCAGCATATGTTTTCTTGCAGAATATGTTCTATATTTATGCCAAATTCAGTCGCAATCCGTTCCGGAGATACCGTCAAACAAACATCCATCTAAACCTACGCATTTATAATATTACTATGAATCTGATATTGTAGATAATATTACATCTGAAATTGACAGCTTCAAAGAAATGGCGATCAAATATTCTAATCAAAAAATCCTATTACATTTTTCATATTAAAAATTAAAGAAGTAGTTAATTTGTTCTGAATTACAAATCAGATTACGGTGTCGTTCGTAAACCTCGAGGGGGATAAGTTTTAAATTAATACGTTTTTTTTTTTCATTGTTTCACGGTTACGTTACATTTTGATTGTCTTTTATTTCTAAATACTAAGTTCTAAGACTTATAAGTAATATTTTTTAAGGTTAAAAAAGTCAAAAGCTTTTCAGAGGTAAAAATATTTTTTAATTACAAAATTATTTATGAAAGAGTTAATTTCGAAGAAGTCTTTTGAGCTATTTATTTAATAAATATCCTTTATCCTATTGTGTCCTGTTTACAATAAGATGAAAGGTAAAAATGAAATAAGAATTTCTGGGAATATTAATTTCAGTCCAAACGGTATCCAAGGTGACGGTATAATTAACTTTTAATTTATTGTAAGATCTTCCCTTATTAATCCTGAAGTAACGTTAATTTTAAATTATTATTACAATATGACAATATAACACAACTAATCTATTTATAAAAAATAGTAAAAAACAAGTTTGATTATTTATCGTCATGACTTTTCATACAATTTTTTTTATTCCGATTTTATCGGGTTTATTCTAAAACAGTATTTAGTTTTAATTGGAAATTAAAAAAAAATGTTTTAAAATTCAGACAATAGATGGCGCTTCTTCATGCGTGAGAGCATGTCAGTTGTTTTTTAATCGTCGTCACCTTTTTCACTGAGGGACTCAAACTAATCTTGGGTGTGATAAGGCCTTAGTCAACTGGCCCAATAAGGTTTCATTGACTTCAGACAAATCTTTGAAATTATTCTCAAATATATGTAGTTTTTATCATATAATAATGTTTTCCTTCACCAATATAATACAATAATTATTGGTAATGTTTAAGTTACAGGTCAAAGAGAGATTTAAAAAAAAATTCACTGAAAAAAAATCTTCATACGATTACAGATTCATTTCGATAAGCACTGATTTTAATCTATTTTTGAATGATGTGATTGAATGCCGCTGTGACCATAAGATTATGTTTTGACTAAGTAAAGAATATAAAAATCGATTCACATTGATACAAGATGCCCGGATACATGAAATCCATCGAAGCGTGATATCTTTATTAAAATATATAAGAGGACAATGACCGAATTTTTCATACAAATATTCAAAAAGTCGGTCAAGCGAATGAAGCATGTATTCTTAGAGTTTATTACGATCACGTTTGTTTCCCGTATGATTAATGATAGTAGTACACAAACAACAAATCTTTGCAAACGACTCTATTTCGCCTATTTTTACTTTGGGTAACCACTGGTGAATTATCCCGTTCATTATTTATGAATATGCGTTATAGCTATTTGAGAAGAGACTTAGCATCTTATCTTCATCCGCAATTTCAGATGACGGAGGAGGGACACACAGAAAATGAATACTGTCTCTTTTCCATCAAATCCACTTCCCTTCCTATCCTTCTCTCATAAGAAAAGGGTGGAAAAGGAAATAGAACTAAAATTACGCAGGTATGCAGACGTATCAGAAGAAACGCGGTATTCCTTCCAATTCACGACTGTCTTCTGTTTATATTTTGAACATGGAATCACTGTTCTCTTTTTATGACTGTCATTTGTTTTCTGTTTTAAAAAGAATGTTTCAATATCTGTGTACACTGAAAGTGAAACTGCCTACTTAAATACAATTATTTTTATACGAATAAAGTATATCTCGTGTAACTGATACGTCCAACATCTCGCAGGTCAGTTTACTCAGCAAACAGTTTACTAAACGAATTTGCCCAAATATTCCGATGTTTTCATGTTTCCGCAAATTTTGTGTAGTATCGTTGGCCAAATCTAATTTCGAAATTCCATCCTCGTCTACTTAGAAACATGTTGTCGGGACACTACGCGTATTTACATATTGAGAATTCGAGTCACGTGAATACTTTGCCCCGGCCGTTTCAAAGACAAGCCTGGTAATCGTATTAGCCCTCAAATGTATACCTGTTCCGAATAATCTACTATATCAAACTAATGTAAGCAAAACAAACATTTTTATGCCAAACAATAAATACTGATAAATATAATTAATTTATGCAGCTGACTGTACAAAAAGAATAACACGAAACAGAAACAAAAGTAAGTATAATAATATATCTTTTGTTACTGTTTCGTGTTCTTCTTTATGTACACTTAGCTGCCTAAATATGTATACATTTAATAACCTTCAGAAACTTGTACATGACTTCTATTTTAGGAATACTTATGCACGTATTCGTCGATAGCATGTAATTTAAAACCATACAGATAGATACAAGCATACATATTTTTAAATTAGAATACGAATAAAGGTTTTTGAATCTTTGCAAATGTATACATATTTGTGCTGACTGTCCAGTCAAATTCGCTGCCAACTTAAGATCGTATATACTACAGCAAACTGTCATCAAAAGACATATTATGATATGATATATTTAGAACATGATAACGATATGAAAACTGTGAAAGACGAAACAAACGTCCACAAACGTAAGGAGGTAGTACCATTAGTCCTTAGCGCATACGTCGTGCAAGAAATTTCCTGTTCACGCATGCCAAAGTGGCCGCAGTTGAGACTTCCTTATAACCAAATATAACTCAATCGTTAGACTGAGTTAACGACTAATGAAATTGCGCCTTAACATGATTATCTTTTTCCGAAGTTAGATATATTAAATTAAGTATTTTAACTACTGTTAGGAAGAAAATCCGACACTGTGCCGGTGTACTTGCACAACACTTATAAAAATATTGACGTTTATGTCCCCTCACTGATTCTGACACTGGACTTTGTAATGAAAGCGTGCCATTCACGCCAAAGGATTCTAATTAATAATTTCTAAAACTACATAATATTTAGGTAAAGATTACCGCTTATTATACTCGCTATCTTTGTAATTAATAAACTCAAAACTTTGTAACAGTTGATCTATTCCTCAACCGTAACTGTTATCAAATTCTCGTGTTCAAGTTTCAACTTTGACGTGTACAGTCTGCGTACTTTCAGACTTTGAGCGATCGCAGCCTCCCAGCGGACTGACCTACTTTGATTCGCTAAACCTCTCAGTAACTTCTCATCAAGAAGATACCACAAATACACACGTTTTCAGTTCACTGGCACAAAGGAATTGTTTACGCTTTGTGCATTTTGTTGTGGATGCTTTGCCAATTTTAACTTATCTTTTTTTATATGACATAAGAGAAACAATTTGCGTTATATTTTAAATAAAAATTACTCATACCTTAATGCATAATGCCATCCACCTTGCAAAGGACGTTTCAAAAAAGTGACATCGTAAGAAATAAGTCAAGAAGAGTGGACAACAACTACATGAATGAAGAACGACGCAAAAAGCAGGAAAGAGATATTACTAATAGTTTCATTTTCTTCAATTATTAAACAGCCCAACAGTGACGTCATAATGCTATGAATATCTATATAAAGTACTTTGAAAGTTAAAGATGCCCTCTTTATATTAAAGTCTGTTCGAAACAATGTTCTTAAAGTTTGGAATCAAAGTTGAGAGAATCTTTGGAATTATAATCTTAATTGATTCTCAACTGTTTTCAATGAGATATTCCAAATCCCATGATAAAATTAATTTTAACATTCTTTCTAAGAGATACATACTCGTTACTCACTATATATTCCGAAGCTAAATGTACTACGCTTGAATTTACTCGATTAATTTCGGTACAGCTTGGATAAAGTTCATCTGTTATTCAAACAGCAGCTGTTATCAGATTTTCAACAACAGGACCCAGCTTTGAAGTGCGCAGTTTACTTTCAGACTTTATAACATCAAAGTTGACTCCCAACAGACCAACCCAAGTTGAATCACTCGGACTAAAAACATCAACGATATTTCTGACGACTCTATTTTGATTTTCGAACACATCTACAAAATCGATCGTAACTTGTCTAATTTTGAAACCTAGAAACTTTGAGTTTTAAATAACTGGACCTGTCTAGCACGCATATTCACCTCTGTCAAGAAGTGAACTTGTGTGCTCGTTTTGTGGGAGTAATAATTCGACACAGTTTTATATCATATTTGTTTTATATCATAAGGTGGCAAACGAGCGAGCGGCCACCTGGTAACACTGAAATAGCGAAATGGCCGTTGCCCATAGACATACGCTATTGCATATGCGTTGCCGACCTTTAATCGACGGAGGAGAGGATGCACAGAATGAAAACATTTTCCCCTTCCATGCATCCTCTGATCCGGAAAGTCCACTTCCACTTCCCATCCTTTCCTTATGAGAAAAAGGGTGGGAAGGGAAAGTGGACTAAATTAGGCCTCCGGGACGCACACTCATCAGACGAAACGCGGTATTGCTTCCACTTCACGCCTGTCTTCTGTGTGGTCGTGGTATTTCACCGGGCGAGCATTCGCGCGAAGATGTTAAAGCGGGCTCTACCACTGCTAACAACGGATTTTTGCTTAGTCCGATTCTCCAAACCTAAAAAATAATCAAGTGCTTGTATTTTCTTACGATGTTTTTGTTTTTTCTTTTCTTCTGTTTGTCTATGTTTATTATGATTCTCACATATTAATATAGATTAAATAGTTATTAATATAACTTGTATAACCTTTTAATTCATTTCTATTAATCAGGTTATTCAGCAATTATTTTCATAAAAATAACTAAACAAATATCCACTTCATTATAATCCAATCAAATCAAATCTATAACAATTTTGTTCCAATCATATGATATCAGTAAACATCTTCGAAATTACTCGACTATATTCCATATGTTTCCAGAACAAACATACAATATTATGCTTTATTCAATTAGTTATTGAGTCCATTATCCTTTATCAGTTGACTCGATATGAAGCAAACAGGATATAGCTGGTAAAATATAGATAGGATTGTGTAAATAGTAAATCAGGAGTATTGTCTCGTGAATACAGTCGCGAATATTCACTCAATTGTTAAAATTGATTAATAATATTTAGTAGACTACTAGCTTTTGCCTGCGACTCTCTCCGGGTGGAATTAAAGAAAATATAAGTATCTTATGTGTTCAGGCTATGCTCTATTTCTATGACAAATTTTATCGAGGTCCATGCAGATGTTCCGGAGATACTTTCTAACAAACATCTCATCCATACATATTGTTAGGAAGAAAATACGACATTATGCCAGTGTACTGGCACAACACTAGCCTTACTACAATGTCGACGTTTATGTCCCCTCACTAATCATTCTGATACTTTGTAACGAAAGAGCGTTATTCGCGTCAAAGGATTCTAATTAATAATGTCTTAAAATACATAGATATATCCAAACTTTAGTACTTAGGAACACTTAGGCTACTTTCAATTTTTTTAAATTCCGCCAGGACTTTTAGTACTTACAAAATTTGTAATTTAAATAAGGTTCATATATTGTTATATTACCCTATTTGTATCCTCAAAGGTTTTAAAGTTAAATATAACTTATGTATGTACGTACTCAACGCTATGCTAACGCGCATAAACCTTCTGAATTATCATAGAACCTTTACACGTAGTATTTTCATCTAATATATTCATACCCTTGATACCAATTTACCTCATTATGAGTTAACTTTATATGTAATAAATAAACACACATATAACCGTAAATATAACCTTTTCACATACTTGTTGTAATTGTTACTCCACCATGTATTCATCCCGCTGCACGTCTTAATATTTGACTAATACGTCGAAAAGAGTTATATCTTTCAAGGGTTCTAGTTTAGATGTAACTCTTTTCGTAGAATACATTTTATATAGAAATTCAAAAAAGGAATCTTGCATTCAGTGGTGTGTTGCAGCCAATAGTTATTTAATAAATAGTAAATCAAAGAAGAGCAAAGAGGTAGAGAAGAGAGAAGTGGTAGACCGTCGGTGGCCCAAGGGTTAAGCACTTGACTTGCAATCTGCAGGTCCTGTTTCGAATCCTGCCATGTATCAATGTGTTTTTCGATTTACATATGTATTCGACGTTATTACTGTGAAGGAACACATTGTAATGCAACCTGTACATATCTGAGAAGAGATTCAAAGATATGTGTGAAGTCAACCAACCCGCACTGGGCCAGCGTGGTTGACTATGGCCTAGTCACCCCTAACTTAAGGTAGGCTCCGAGACCTTTAGTGGGGACATATAGTGAGCTGATGATGAAATCATAGAACTTTAAAGTTTTTAATTTTTTATTCAAAGTTAAATCTGACTTTATATATTTTTAAAACTAACTTAACAAATCATTCGGACATTCTGAACCGTTTATTTCTATAGAATGTCTTAAATGCAACCTGGACATATTATATTTTCTATTTCTATATATAAATATTGTTGCACACATAGCAATAATCAATATTGACAATACTGCGCACCAAATCAAAACAATTTTAGATAAAGAAGAATTTTGCATGCGGTCGTCAATTTTAGGTATAGCAGTAGTCGTTTCAAATTTTACATCCCCACATTTTATACCGTACACATTGTCTTCATGATAAACTTTATCAATAGATGTAACTTGCAGTAATCTTGTCACACTCAATTTCATATTTCTTACAATTTCTTTGCATTGAAGTGGATTACCACCTAAACTTAGAACTCTTAAATTAGACAAAGTATGTGTGAGACTATCAACATCTACAGAAGTTATCTCATTGTAGTCTATTATAAGTTTTATTAAATCATTACATTCATGGAACACGTTAACATCGAAATCGAAAATATTATTTCTTGATAAATCTAATACTTCTGTCTTATGCAATCCTTGTAAGCTACCGTAGCGTAATTTATTCAAATGGTTACTTGATAAGTTTAGGGATTTTAATATTTTCATATTATTAAATGTACCCGGTGGTAAATTTATAATATTATTATTACTTAAATCTATTGACATTAAATTGTCAACGTTCTTGAAAAATGTGTTATTTATATATAATATTTTATTGCTGCTTAAATCTATACTTCTTAATTCTTTGAAATATTTTAAATTAACATTTGAAATGTTATTATGTGACAGATTAATAACAGTTATATTTGATAAAGCATTGATTTGTGGAACGTTAAATAATTTAATGTTATTATAAGCCAAATGTAATACACGTAAATTGGAGAAACTTTCAAAATCTGTATCACTTAAATCAGATATATTATTAAATGATAAATCAAGATAAATTATATTTTTCGCATTTGATAATGAATTTGATAGTTTCTTAAGATTATTATTTTGTAAATATACAGCTTTTAAATTTGTTAATGTAGTATTAAATAGATTGATTTTACTCAAATTATTATGAGAAATATCCAAACTGTACAAATTGTCCAAACCATAAAAATTATTAGGAGCTATATATTCAATGTTATTTAATGATAGATTCATACGAGCTAAAACTGGAAGATCAACTAAAGCCATATCGTCTATTTTATTTATTTTAAAATTACTTAAATCCAAATATCTTAAGAATTTCGCAGGACTAAAAGTGTTTTTTTCAATTGTCCCAACAAGATTATTTCCTGTTATATTTAAATATTGTAAATTTAATAAAGGTAGTGAATTTTGTTGTATTTCTATAATTTTATTCATCGATAAGTCTAATTTTATAATTTGGTCATGATTTTTAAACAAATTTTCTTGTAGGCAAACAATTTTGTTGTTACTTAAATATAAATGGGTTAAATTAAATAGAGTTCCATTAACAAAATCTAAATTTGGTATATAATTATACGATAAATCTAAAATTTGTAAGCTCAAAGAATTTTGAAAGCTCTCTTTATCAATATATTGAATATTATTAGAACTTAAATTTAAAGACATCAATATGTTCAGAGTAGAAAAAGCTTTTGCATTTAAGCCAGTAACATTTTGTTTGTTCAAATTTAAATGTGTAACAAAATTAAATCCTGTAAATGTAGAGTTCGTAATATTCCCAGAAAGGACATTTTGTTCAAAATTAAAATATGTTAGATTACAATTTTTAAACGAATCGTCTTCAATTGTTTTAATCTGGTTATAACTTGCATCAAAATATTGAAGATGTATATTACTGTCAAACATTTTCGCATCGATTACTGACAGTATTCTATTATGACTAAGATCTATGCTAATCAAGGAAGGTGCCTGATTAAAACAATTAGACTCAATCGTTTCTATAGAATTATAAGACATGTTCAATTTCTCCAATGCAATCAAACGGTTTACTTCGTACCCGGAAATTTTCTTAACCTTATTAAAAGACATGTCTAATTCTTTTAAAGACTTCAAATTTATTAACATCATGTTTAATATTTCAATATCATTATGTTGCAAATATAATTGTTTTAAATTTTTCAACGTAGCAAAACTATCATCTGATATATTTTGTATTTTATTATTTTGCAAATATAAAGTACTTAGAGATGGAAAATTATTGAAAACGCCATATTCTAAATTATTAAGCAAATTATAAGATAAGTCCAGCATTAACAGTACAGAATCTGGACTAGAACTTGGAGCTAAAGAATTAGGAGACAAACTTTCGATTTCATTGTTAGATATATTCAAATAATTTAGATAGCCAAAATTTTTAAACGTATCACTTTTAATTACTTTGATGTGATTACATGATATATCAACGTTTACACTTTTAGTGTAATATTTAAATGCGTATGATTCTATAGTGTTCCAAACATTGTCTATGGCTTTAATTTCACGTACTCTCGAGTCAAAGTTAGTTGCACCAAAGAAACTTGCAGTTAGAGTTTCACTTCTTGAACCTTTTATTTTGAATATAATATGCGGTTCTGAACTGCAAGAATATATTGCTGATGTTCCTGAATAATTTACACACACAACTGTATATCTACAACCATCCACGTAATCTTCAACAGTGCAGGAATTTGTAGAAACAACTGAAGGTATGATGAAGACGAGACAGGCAAAATCTGAAACAAACACAATTAATTTATAACATCACTCTATTAACCACATTATTAAACGAGATATAAGTAATTGAAATTATCAATTTTTAAACGTTATTATTTAGAATCCTTTGGCGCAAATGGCGGGCTTCCGTTACCAAGTGTCCGATTGATTAGAGAGGGGACATAAACGTTGACATTATAATAAGGTTAGTGTTGCGCTGATACACTGGCACAGTGTCGTATTTTCTTCCTAACACAATATAGATCATTAGTTTCAATAATTTAGTAGATTCCAATAATATGTGTACACTTATCCGCAGTCATGGTGGGCAAGGTATGTAAATGCTCGCAACTCATACGAAACCTCTTTCACGCAGTCAATGCTTTCTTTGTTTTCACTTATATCTTTTGCAAACCACATTTACTCTCTTTATTTAATTGTTTAATTCATATTATTTCTTATTTTACATGGAATATCTTTCAGACTTTCTATAATATGCTTCTCAATTAAAATTAACTTGTATAAACTTTTAGCGTCACAATAAAAGCGATTCACTTTGACGTCAATTTTAATATGTATCTCATAAGCGACTTATTTTTTTAACACATCAAAATTTACACAAATTTGCACTTAAAATATAATATAAAATGTATGTTTGCTTACATTTTAATAATTTGTGGACCATTTTGAAACGCGAACGTTTACACTTTATAACTTAAGTTTTAGTATGAATGTACCATTTTAGTGTACAATTGTGCCATCACTGAGTCAGTTCAATGGATGTAGGATTCGAAAGATAAGAGATGGTCATTCTTTGTTTGTCATGATGGAGAATAAGAAACGAATGGAGTTGCCATCAAGTAAAATAATATTGCTGTTTACTTTTTAAACTACAATTTTAAGTTAAAATACTCGAAAAATCTACTAAGAAAATCTTTTGCAATTAAATTAACATCGTTGTTGTAAATATCTTTGGGTGTTTTAAAAAAAATCACAATAAATGCTGAGACTTCGGTACTAAAAGTATACTACAATCTACAAATACATGGTAAAAAGCAATGTTAATTAAAAAGTTTAGAAATAAAATAAAGAAAAACAATACAAATTAATTAATGTGAAAGTGCACTCCATATATTTTTGTTCAATACCGGAAACAGTTATCGTTCACACAAACTCTACTGCATAGGCGTTATTAAATTACGCGTATGCATAGCCATTGATCTCGTTTACTAATATTCAAATTTAAAAAAAAAACAAAATTTTATCTTACAAATACGGTAATATCGTAATAATTTTGACCAAATAACAATCGCAAATTCGACAAATATAAAGTAAATCATCAAGCTGAAATGTCCTTGATGTATTTAGTTGAATAAATTCTGTGAGAAGAAAATAAATCGACATGATTATTAACTTCGGGGTAAATTTCGTTACGCCATTTGTCGAAGACGGGACAAAACAATTTTAATCAATCCTTCCGAAAAACAATTCGTAATTATAATATAACTGTTTATTCTTATTATGTAAAGGTAACGAATATTTTAATAGGAAATATAGGAAGTAACCTAAATTAATACTAAATTGACTTATTATACTTACAGTGGGTTGTTGAGACCAAAAATTTTAAAACATATTGTTATCTCCATTTTGTCGAAGATACTATACAACAGGAATGGCGATATGTTTTATACAGAGATATTGTTCATATAAACTAATGGTAAATAAGTCAATAGAAAGATAGCCTAACTAGACGACTTATTTATTTTATAATAGGCAAATGAGCGGTGACATCAACAGCGGTGAAACCGCAGATGCGTCGCAATTTTGTTGTAATATTTTCTAATACCCAAAAAAACTTAACATGAATTTATTAATTTCATCAACAACCTACCCTTATCCCTACAGGGTACATCTCTATCTGAATTCATCCCCTTCTTACACATATCCTCTTACACACAATCAATCCATACTTTCTTTGGTCTTCCTTTACTTTTGTAGCTATCTATATTCAATGTCATTACTTTATAAATGAATAAACAGATGCTATTTGAAACATATGACTTATAAGTTATTGTGAAAACAACATTCTAAAGGGCACGGTATAAATAAATGGTAAAACCCAATGATAACACTCGGATGTTTGCGACGCAAAATGAAACTCTATACTATATGCATCAATTTAATTTCTTATTGCATCATGTTTTTTGATAATTTGTTCAATGGAATTTTATTTATTTTTATTTACTCCGCTGGCGTATCGACCCAAAGTGGGTCTTGGCCTCCGTCACAAGAGATCGCCAAAGTCGCCTGTCTTGCGCCTTCTCCTGCCAGTCCATCGCTTGTAGCTCCCGCAGACTGGCCGACGACCGATGGGTCGGCGGCCAGTCGGGGTGCCGAGATATGCTGCTTTGGCCTTTCGATCTTCCTCCATCCTCATGAGGTGGTCCCATCGGAGTCTGTGAGCTCTTCCTTCTCCGATGATATTCGGCTCACCCACCAGCGTCTCTTATTTATTATTACTAGGGTTATATTTATTGCTGGTATGTCATAGTATATATTATTGATCTGAGTATGTTTAAGAAGAATGGATAACGTTCAGTGTGTTAGACGTATATACCTAGAAAGGCCGAATAGCTGCGGCCTAGTCAGCTGTCACAGTTATCGCTAGAAAAATGAGTTAGTGCTTTCTACAGGATCTTTTCTTTTCTGTAGGGGCACGATGTCTTAGACGATGCTATTATTATTAACAAAGGTACACTTAGTACGAAGTTTAAGTTACAAGATTGTTACTATTAATTCAGTAAAATATTAGCAAAACATAGCGTAAGGGCACATGGTCAAGTAAGCATTTGTTTTAATTATTTCCTTAAGTAATTGTGAAAGTACGGGATAAGTTAACTAATTACCCTAGTGTTTGTATGCTTAAGTTCAATTAACCTGAATGCGGCGAGGAAGTAAGTTTACGACCAATCACTTAATTAAACGCTATGTAGTAGCGAGTTACTTATGGTATCCGTGCAAGGCATTGTGGTAAAGAAGTAAGGCATAGCAAACCGTAGGTGTCCACTTTCCAATCAACTATCCAAAATGTATTTACTCTATCTAACTTTATTTAAAGAGAATGAAAGAGACAGTAACATGTTGTTAAGTTTGTTATCCAGGGGTGACCAACCCAGTCGATCATATGCAAAAAATATAAATACGTAAAACACAAGTTAGCGGAAAATGTAATGCTCACACTAATATAAGTAAGTATTTATTAAGAATAATTGTAATTTTAGGATTTCTCTTTTTATAAAGTAAAGAATATAATATAATTGTGTATTATGCTGTTTCATAAAAGATTTCATAAAGTTTGTAATTGGTAGATCGTCAGTAAACAGTAGATCGCTGGTGTATTAGGTCTCTGATATAGTTGGCCACCCCTGACATAGAGCAATGCCAACAATATTGATAATCGCAACATAAACTTGGATAAACGATATTGTGTATAATCTAAAAGATTGTCATTTGTTTTTACACTTACAAAAACTTTTTAATATTTTTCAAAAAGGAAAATAACCTAGGTTTTAGCTTATAATTGAAAATACATTAAATATTTCGTTGTAAAGATATTTCTGAAAGCAACCGAACCCACTAGGCCAGCGATTGACTATCACCTAGTCACCCCTGACTTAAGGTAGAGGTCCTCAGTGGGGTCGTATAGTGAGCCGATAATGATGACTTCATCACTATTATTTACTTTATACGTTTTGTTTTTTTTTATTTCATGCTTGTGTTGCGTGCTGTGTTCAGCCAGTTAACATTTTTGGTTCTTTAATAAACTATTTTCTTCTTCCAGTATTTTTTTTTTATGATGAAAGTGGGAAACTTCTGTAAAAAGTTTCCACGTATATCAGTAGACAAACGCCGTAATGAGTATCTGACAGCAATGGCTAACGAAATAAACTTTTCCCGGTTTACCCAAACTGACGCTAGCAACTTTACAAATTTGCCCGGGGATTGCGTATAAAACTTGGTAAATATCTCTGGGGCACACACATCTTGGCCTGAAGCCGAATGTATCATGAATAAAAAACGTTTCCATGTATCACTGATTTCACGTTATTCAAGCGCACATATTTTATCACCTTTTTATGTTAGTTTTACTAATACTTTTACACTATTGAAATAAGACACTACATATAAATTTAAGTCACAATAATATTAATTAAAAATATTTAAAAAAAAACTAAACTCTACTAGTTGTAACTATATGACATTGGGAATGTAATATAAATCGAATCAAAATCGATAGGCTCCAAGTGGTCACAAAAAAACCCGTCCTCCTGTTAATCGGTTAAAAAATCGAATCAGCGTAGACCTTAGATTGAAAAGGTATCATCATATTGAAAAGGTGTCAGAAGCCATGACCTATTTCTATAAGCCAAGAGTTATTCGGAAATAATACCAGTTTTATGACAGAGAGCAGATTCCCCAATTTTATGACTCTTACTTTGAAACTTAACTTTTACGACCTAAGTCTATTCTCGTACGGGATTTACCTTTCATTTGTTAACATGAAAGTCTCTTTTAAATACATCGACTCATATCTATATTACAACAAATTCATATTACAATTAGGTGTCGTAACACTAAAAATATAGCTTATAAAATAACTAACCCGTTGAATAATGATATCGGAAACACTTTCTATTACGAGTAAACCACGTTGGGTCACGTTTTGGACATTCACTACAATATACAAGCTTCATTTTTCTTATCGGACACTACCGTTAGCTTCAAGTAAACACTTAAATATACCCCAACATATTTAAACAATTTATAGTAACATTATTTTTATACAAAAACTAGCTGTCGCCCGCGACTCCGTCCGCATATGATTAAAAGACCTTAATTTGTAGCCTATATGTTCTTCCAGATTATGTTTTACCGTTATAAATATACCTTGTATGAAACATCCATTCATATAGCCATTTTTTTTTCATTTATTATATTAGTTAGATTGCTGCCGCCCGCGAATCCGTTTGCCCGAAATAAAAAAGATTATTAACCTATTTGTATTTCCAGGCTATGTTCTATGTTAAATTTCATCGAGATCCACGCAGCCGTTCTCGGATACCTTTTAATAAACATCCATATACACATTCGCATTTATAATATTAGTACGAAAGCTTGATAACGATCGAAAAACAAAAGAAATAAGTTAATTGGTCACGTAGTAACACGTATTTAGGTACTCTGTCGAGTGGAATGCGGTTACAACTAATACAAGTGTATTTATCGTGGTCTGCAAAGGAATTATGTGATCATTTGGCCGGCAACTCATTTAGGAGCATGTCATAACCAAAGACCGAAGTAATCAAGTCGGTAGTTAAGGGGAATGTAGTTTTGTCAGACTCTTTGTCATACATATTAGTGCTCTCCACAAAGTTCTATTACCACAGGCTTATGTATTAGCAATCAGTTTATTGCATGTTATCTAATTTCTAACATTGTCCATTCTTGTATCTTACTTAGGTTTCTTAGACTAGTTTCTGTATACAACATATTGGACAAAGATTTTGGTCTTAGAAACCTACGGTTAGATATTTAGATACTTATTAACGTTAAGCTAAATCTTCTCTACAATTATTATTGAATTTTCTGCTAATTCTGTTTTAAACATATTCATTCACATTATTGTATAATAGGGAAAATATTTCCTTTCTGTGCATCCTCTCCTCCGTGGATTAAAGGTAGGCAACGCATATGCAATTGCGTATGTCTATGGGCAACGGTCACTTCGCTATTTCAGCGATTTCAGGTGGCTGCTCGCTCGTTTGCCACCTTGTGATGTAAAAAAATATTTAAAACACGAGTGTCAATCAATTGGCACATACATTGGTACTTCATTATAGTAACTATTTATATTTTCTTAGTAAATGAGCTACCCTTATGAGTACACCGACATGTAGTTATTTCATAAGAATTTCACGATTCGTCTAATGGTTGCAGCCTTTAGAAAAGGGTAAAGTTCGTGGCCAGGTCGCTACAAAGACGTTGTAACAAAATTACACGCGGCCCTCTAATGAGAAATTATTACCTTAATCTGCCAAGATATTTTAGCGTAAACGTAATACTTGTCTCGTCGTCTTAAAGTAATCCATGTCTTTGCATATCATCATCATCATCATCATCATAAGCTCACTATACGTCCCCACCGAAGGGCTCGGAGCCTACCCTAAGTTAAGGGTGATTAGGCCATAGTCAACCACGCTGGCCAAGTGCGGGTTGGTTGACTTCACACATATCGTTGAATTTCTTCTCAGATATGTGCAGGTTACATCACGATCTTTTCCTTCACCGTAAGAACGTTAGATAAATGTACATATGTAAATCGGCAATCGAAAAACACATAGGTACATGGCGGATTTCGAACCCAGGACCTGCAGATTGCAAGTCAAGTGCTTGACCCCTAAGCCACCGACGCTCTAGTCTTGTCTATGCATATAAGCAAGTAAAAATATAAGAATATTTTATATACTATTACATTAATAGACACAAATAGTAAAATAAGTAATAGAAGCAGGTCAAAACCATGTAATTAATGAACTTTCATAAATCATACAGTTCGATAGTCTTCTATTACAAGGAAAACGTTTCAATTGCCAGCAATAGTTTTGTTTTTCATAGCTACCTGAATTATGTTATTTAGATCCAAAGCCGATATGTCGTAGTTTGGAAGATGAATGAATTATCATAAGGTGGCAAACGAGCGAGCGGCCACCTGAAATCGCTGAAATAGCGAAGTGACCGTTGCCCATAGACATACGCAATTGCATATGCGTTGCCTACCTTTAATCGACGGAGGAGAGGATGCACAGAAAGAAAACATTTTCATGCATCCTCTCATCCGGAAAGTCCACTTCCCATCCTTTCCTTATAAGAAAAAGGGTGGGAAAGGAAAGAGGACTACATTAGGCCTCCAAAACGCACACTCATCAGACGAAACGCGGAATTGCTTCTACTTCACGCCTGTCTTCTGTGTGGTCGTGGTATTTCACCGGGCGAGCCGGGCATATGCCCGTTTTAATCTGTAATCAACATCTTCGCACGAATTGTCGTGCGAAGATGTTGATTCCAGTAATAGAGTTTGGAATAAATCTTACTAAAAATATCACTTAACTTAGAGAAAAAATGTTAAATAATGACTGGGATAAATCCTTCTTAGAAGTTCTAAAAAAACTCTTTTATTTAAATTTATATCAAAACGTATGAAAAATCTTAAGATCGTAATTCTATCATTTTATATGAAAATTGAAAGCTTCTAAGAATTCATTTCCATTTTTTTTTTCTCTTTCACAAAAACAAGCTTACTTTGATTTAAATCCGAGATCAACATTTCCAAGAATCCATCTTTAATCATTTTTAAACAATCCATTTCGATGAAAACTTTTTTCTGTGCCCTGGCGAAGCAAGGACAAAGTAACTTGAATAGTTCTGTGTAACCCGATCTAAGCTTGAAGTACTGCCAGCTAAATGGCTCAGATGGAAGTATTATTCTTCTATATATTCTATTCTATAGAAGGTTTTTAATTTATTGCAAAATGATTTAGGTTATCAGCACTTGTCTATCGGTATTCTGGACATCTTACTAAAATTATAAATTACGAATTAACTTACGAATATTCAGATGGATGGACGAATGTTTGTTTGTTTGAAGGTATCCCCGAAACGGTTCAACAGATATCGCTGAAATGTGGCATAGATGTAGAACATACTCAGGAAGACCAAATAGACTACTTATTGAGATTTTTTAATACCGCGCGGAGTCGCGGGCGACAGCTAGTCATGAATAATGCCTAATTTGTTACTATCGTTAAATTCTACATAAGTTTCAAATGAGAAACGAATTTAAATGTTTCATTGAATTCTTATACATTTCGTACTACATTTTTTCACTGTCAGAAACGAAACAAAGTGAAGCGACACAAAAATGCAAACATATCAAGTTTATTTTTTTATATTATATTTAGAACAAACTTTTAATGGAATATATTACTAATACCATAACAAGGTTATTGGAAGTTCGTCGAATGCACGGGTCAAGAGACATGGAATAAATTAACCCGACCTCCCTCGAGTTGACGTTCAAGATGTCTGCAACATTCAGAATCGTGATTGAAGAAAAAAACTCGTTTTCAGATTAGAAATTAAACTTTCAGAAATTAAAGAATATTTTATATTGTCGCATTTTCATAAATATATTATTTCTAATATCTTTACTTTGTACTTAAGAGTAGCTCTTTACACCCGTCTTGAGTACATAAGCCACAATTACTTATATTTATAAAAATACTAGCTGTGTCGCATGACTTCGTCTGCGCGGAATAAATAAAATTGTAATCTATGTGTACTTCCAGGCTATGTTCTATATGTATGGCAAATTTCAGCAACATCCATTCTGGAGATAAAACAAACATCCAACCATCCATCTAAACTTTAGCATTTATAATATTAGTAAGATATGATAATGGTATGAGAGAAAAGATTTATAAAAAAACCTTTTTTTTCTTCTTATAATAAACAAATAACAATAAAACAAAAAAGCAACTTGATATGCAAATTTATTCACATTTTCTACATATCCCAAAAGTCGTAATTCATGTTAGAATGCCATTATCTCAACCTGAATAATATTAAAAGCAATTAAGTTCTTTCAAATACGATAAAAGCCAATTTCAGTAGCAATATTTCAAAGTGTTTCTACTTTAAAGCGTTTCATATCCCTAGACAGTGCATTTATCTTTGCACAATATACTTATTGTTTGTTGCATTCGCGTCGGCGAAACAATAAACTTTAATACATAGAGAACGCGACAAATGGATGGGAACACTAAATTTATGATTTGTTTTTATTTCTTATGCTTTTTATAATCAATAGGTCGCCTATTGGTCGAAATTCGTACGTAATTTCATAACTATTTTTTTTCAATAATCACGTTCATCGATTCGCACAATTTCCTTAAAAGAGTAAAAAGTTTTCACTTTAAGTATTACTGTGACGATTATTTCCAGCCAGTCTGTTAGTTTTCACTGCGTAAACAACTAAAGATAAACATATCGTTGTCTCTGTTACTTCAATCCGCATGAGTGGGATAACTATATTTTATTGTTTACTAAAATGTCGTCAATAGACCTTCTTTATATATGAAATTTCAAAAATTATACTAAATTATTTTTATTTCTTTACAGATTCCAGTCTAATAAACAGTAAATCAAAGGTAAGTACTTAAACTTATTATAAGTTACGCGCGCACACACACACACACACACACAAAAACGAATTAAAACCTCTTACTTTTTGAATTCGAATGTATTTTAACAGCTGGGTTCCCTTTATTGCATTACTAATTATATAATATATATTACAAATGAGAATGTTTAGATGGATGCATGGATTTTTCCTTAAAGGTATCTCCAGAAAGGTTCAGTGAATATTGCTGAAGTTTGGCTTACATGTAAAACATAGTCTTTAAGACCATATAGGCTACTAAATAGTATTTTTTTTTAATTCTGCGCACACGGTGTCGTGGGCGACAGCTAGTTATTTTATAATATTTTGTCTTAAAGTCAATAGGTACTTCATAATATGACCGGAAACTGGTAAGAAGCCACTCGTATGAAGTATCCAGTCCAACAATTTTCAGAGAAATATTTCCAAGTATTTGTAGAATCGGGCCCTTTAACTTTGTTCATTGCTCGCTCGAGAGTGAAACTCGATTGAGGAACCTTTTGTAGAGGGCCCAATAATAATTGAAGCTTAATAAAGTTCGCCTGATATTGACGATAACAATATTATTATAAATTAAATTTATTTGTTACATATATAAAACAATCAGATGTTTCTGAACCCATCTGATCGCAATTATTATCCTTATTCATCAGATGATTATCAATATTTTTCTCAATATAATTCAATGTACATTGAGTATCTAACCGTGGGTTTCTAAGACAAAAATCCTCGTTTAAAATACACTGTTATTTCTGTTTTATACAATGATATTGACCTTAGACCAACCAACGATAAATTGACTAATATTATCGAAAATAAATAGAGAAATTCATACGTCATCATACAGAAGTACGGATCTTATTCATTTTTATATTCTATTTATTAACTGTTATGGATTGTGCTCATGGATTGGGTACATATAACAGAATTTGGATATCCAAGGATAGCTTTAGACTTTCAAGAATGGAATGATTAATGACACAATAAGTTGGATTACGCAAATGTCGCGAAGCATTAAGGCACGCGATAACAGGTCTAGACTTTGTTTATCGTCCGAGACGTAGGCTATCTTGACTAAGAAAAATTGTTTTTGTATTATTTAAGCTCCTAATTTATTTCTCCAGTGTCATACGTATGCGATGTAAATGTGTTCAGTTGTTTTTGATAACTTTTGCGTTGGAATTTGAAGTTAGGCAATATTTGCGACAAGTGCCTTCGAATCGTGAACGTCAGTGATGTCAAAATAGTATGAGATTTTGGTGTAGTTGACGTTCAATAGGGTTTTGCTTCACACAAATACTGTCGATGACAATACGATTGTGTTTGTCAGAAATGTTCGTGCTAGGCCCACCGAAAAAAACAAAACATATTATGTAAAGAACTTATTGATAAAAACGCAGCTGGTTTTATGTCATTAAATAGTAAATAATATTGACAGTAGTGGAGAAGTATAGAAATAGTATTCCTCTTCCTAAACGTCCCAAGCCTTGCAAAGTCCATCTCATTTCGCATCTTAAATTAGTATGTTTTCCTTACAACTTAAGGAGTATATTATATTATGTACACATAAAATGTTTGACACAAATTAGAATGTTTCTTATGTATGTAACATATTATTTCAAAAGTTTAGTTTTTACGTGGAATTGTTTACCCCATTTTTATTGGGTTTCTTCAAACATTTAGCGCGTCCTTCTATCACGACAGATATCTTAAAGTTGTTAGAAGCCTTTTTCAGAGAGAAGAAATAATTTTGAAGATAAAGAAAATGTTCGATTCCAATAGAACTTTCTCAATTTTCTTTTCGCCATTGATTGCGACGTTCAAAGAAAGTTTTATTTCGTTAGTACTTGCTTTCCACGCTTCGGTTGAGGCCCTTGAAATATGAATGTTCATTTTCTAGAAGTGACAGTGTTTATAAAATTTTAAATTCAACGAATATATTGAAAAATATTAAACATGGTTGCAGCCACGGTGTGCCGCGGTGTTAAAAAAGTTACTTAGTAGCCTATGCGACTCTTTATACTATTTTCTACATCTATGCCAAATCCATCCATGTAAATTTTCGCATTTATAATATTAATAAGAGTATTATATTTTGACATCTATTCGGTTTTTTGACGATCTGCTTTATCTTGTGCGACTTTTGTTTATTCATGAAAATTACTTGTAAATAAAATTGTAGAATTTTCAAAGCTGCTTTCATCTGTAACCCAGTTCAAGAAGATTTAAACTTATCGAATATTTCGTATGTTTTTTTTTTTTATAACAGAATCACCGAGGTGATAAACGACACCTATGGACATATGCAGATGCGTTGCCGGCCTTTAAGGAAATGGTATGCTCGCTTCTTGAAGGTCCCCAAGTCGTATTGGTTTGGAAATACCGCCGTGGACAGACCGTTCCACAGCGAGGCTGTACGAAGCAAGAAATTGCTCGAGAATCGCACCGTTGTGGAATGCCAGCCATCCATGTGGTGTGGATGGAACCTGGCGGTCTGTCGTGTCGTCAGATGACGGAACTCGTGTGTTGATTCTATTTGCTAAAAAATATTTTATGTACTTAATACTTTGTATATTTAAGATTCAACCATAAGCATTAAGCGAAGGCAATGCTCCTGCGTTCAAAGGGTCGTATGATTGATGAGTAAATAAGTAGTTTTATACGACTAACCTTAAAATACATTACGTAGTAACATACGTAGTTTTGTATTTTGTTAAAGAGGTTAAGATATCTTTATAGCTTTAGATTTAAGTTCGGACTTTTACAAATCTTACAAATCAAATAAGAACTTTTGCACATCAAAGAAGCTTTTCATAAATCAAATTACATCCGAACTTTTTCTGAAAAATAATAATTTAAATTAAAATATTTTTTAAATGAGCTTTTATTACGTTTTTTTTTTTAAAGAACTATTAGTTAAGACGGTTTAAATGAGCCCAAACTCAAAGACTGTGTCATTTCATTGCGAAATTCCTATGGCCACCTTCCATCTCCATCATCAGCTAGTTGCTAACTAGTCATCATAATAATGCACTGCTACGCTATTTTTTTTTGTTTTTTATATCATAAGGTGACTAGCGAGCGGCCACCTGTAATCGCTGAAATAGCGAAGTGACCGTTGCCCATAGACATACGCAATTGCTTATGCGTTGCCTACCTTTAATCGACGGAGGAGAGGATGCACAGAAAGAAAATATCCCTTCCCATGCATCCTCTCATCCGGAAAGTCCACTTCCACTTCCCATCCTTTCCTTATAAGAAAAGGGGTGAAGAGGGAAAGTGGACTAAATTAGGCCTCCGGGACGCACACTCATCAGACGAAACGCGGAATTGCTTCCACTTCACGCCTGTCTTCTGTGTGGTCGTGGTATTTCACCGGGCGAGCCGGGTCGATTCGTGCGAAGATGTTAAAGCGGGCTCTACCACTGTTATATGTCATATTCAAATTTTATATACTTTATGGTCAGACAAATGTGAACTTTATTAACATGATTTTGTACTAAGCTTCGTTCAAATTCAATAAGCCGCATATCCTCGTACATAGATTTACAAAATATTTGATGTCGTAGTTGGACGGACAGTTTTCATCTACTTTATTTATGACTTAGCCGGTCCGACGTCAACTTTTCCAAGCGATTGATATTTCTGACCACTGATTTGATGGCTTCAAATTCTTCTTTCGCATGAATGTTCTTTTTGTGCGAGAAATGCTTTTTGTGTTTTACCACTAAATAGTAAACAAAAACACAGAAATATAAATGTTAATAACAAATATTTTTTTATGCAAGAGATACTCGATATCAAACTTTTGTATTACTTACTTAGCCACCTGTCAGATGTTTTCGCTAAAAAGGCGAAGTGTTCGTTGGTCATAGACATACAAGTAGAATAATTGCTTATGCGTTGCCTACCATAGAACAAAGGGGGTATGTAGAATGAAGATTTTCTTAAACTCTTACATCAAATCCACCTCACGTTTCTATCATTTCTTTAAAAGGAAACGGTGGATGGAGGAGGAGAGAAGGAAAAGCAATAAATGTGATTATCATACTCAGCCTAAATTTGTCCACTGCTGGACGTAGGCCTCCCCCATCGATTGCCACAATGCTCGGTCCTGTACCGCCCGCATCCAGTGCACTCCCGAAACCTTGACCAGGTCATCGGTCATAAATGTGATATCACTTTTAAAACGCAAAGATGTACATAGGTCAAATGAGATAGTTTAAAAATAAATTTATTTTTACTTACAACCTCATTAGGTTGAAACGTCCGCAATAGGTTTTTATCACTTAATTTTTCATCTCATTGATCGCCGCCTCTCAGAGACGAATGATTGATGACTCAATAACTTGCATTACGCAAATGTCACAGCAGGACATTAAGCCAACGAGATAACATCACTAGATTCATCGGATTATCGGCGCTTTATATTTTTAACACAATTTTTACTATTTTATGAAATTTTATTCAAATCTTGTATTATAAATGTGAATGTTTGGATGGATGGATGTTTGTTAGAAGATAGAAGTCCAGAACGGTGGCATGGATTTCGGTGAAATTTAATTTAGATGTAGAACATAGCCTAGAAGAACACATAGGTTACTAAGTTGGTTTTTAATCTCGCGTGGACGGAATCGTGGGTGCAATCCATATCTTCCTACATACTAACATTATAAATGTAAAAGAAATGTTTCAAGCGTCAATAGCCTAATGGTTAAGGGTACGGATTTCCGATCACGAGGTTGGGGGTTCGAATCCCGTCATTCGACTATTGTTGTAAACCATATCCTAGCACAAGCCTAGAGCTTAGTTTGGAATGGTAAAACAAATATTAGTAAATTTACAAAAAGAATCTGCTAATATTTTTCTTTAAAAAATGCAAAAAGTAATTTAATAATATTTTTTATTTATTTTAATGACGTATATGAAGAAATTTAACATAATTACATTATTTCTTGACTTCGTAAAGTTTGACTCATATTATAACATTGGAATGTATCATAATCCGTTTATTAAAATACCGTCCATCATATTCTTTATAGACGGAGAAAAAAATGTACATTCCATACGTCAAAGGCAACGCGTCGTAAAACCGATGCGAGAAATATCTGATACATTCCGGTGTATTTATATTATTTTTCATATTAAATCATGAAGAAATTTTTCTTAATATTTAAGGTGGCAAACAAGTAAGCAGCCATCTGATTTCGCCGAAACAGTAAAGCAACTGCTGTCTATAGACATCGGCAAATCGAGATGCATTGGTTACCTTTAATAGACGGATGAAGAGACACTCAGAACGAGGATATTGGCTCTCCCCATGCGGGTTGCTCCTCCGTAAAATTATATTCCGTCCTTACAAGAAGGGTAAGGGAAAATGGATTAAAATTTTTCCTTAGGCGCAAACACACATCAGACGGTATTCGGAATTGCTTCCACTTTAATCCTGTCTTCAGTGTAATTATGGTATGGCACCACTACGTCATCTGCTTACTCTCCATTGATATAACCAGACATCATGCACTCTGAGTACCAAATAACTATTTGATAGAGATGCTCACTTGATAAGATGATTGAGGTTTTTACTTTAATTTAAAAAAAGTTATATACTTAAACTGTTATCAGTTGAGACGAGCTGCGCTCATTTTTCACGATCAAACTTTGAAAAGACTGCTTAAGCTTTTAATGATCCAATTTGCAGCGTCATTCCGCACCAAATAGCTCTGGCTTATGCCCATTAAGATTTCTAGCGGGAATAGCTAGTAAAATACATTTTACAACTATTTAGAAGTATTACAATCTCAATTTATTGGAATAATTACATTTTTTTTGTCTTTAACTGTGTTCAAGCCTTTTTATGAGGTAATATAGTATTGTAAACAATGAATTATTTTTAATCGATGTTTTCTTGACGATACATAAGTCGTATTGGTTCTACAATCATCATCATCATAATCAGCCTAAATTTATCCACTGCTGGACGTAGGCATCCCCCATCGATTATCACTAAAATAGGGAACTGAAATTATTTGAAATTGAAATAACAGTTGTATAAGTTTGGGCATTATTATTAAGTTAAACAAGAAATTTAGTAACATTGGATAACACTGGCAACTTATACTAAATAAATACCAACCATCTTTTCAAATTCATATTTGTTAACTTTATATCTCACTAGCGTTCGCCCACGATACCGTTCATTATATTAATTACATAAACTTTCAGTAGCGTGTTTGTTCTTTCAAACTATGTTCTACATCAATACCAAACATCGTGATCCATTGAGTAGTCATGGAGATACCTTCTAACAATCTATCCATCTCAACATTCGCATTTATAATATTAGTAAGAAGTAAGATGAACCATAATAAACTTTGATAAAGTAGATACGATATAAAGAACTCTCTGATATTCTCGGTGAGTCGATAGCGCTTAAGATGTGGGATCGGGTTACAAATAGGTTATCGGCCATCACTTCTTTGCACGTATCGGCAGATTCGAGAGCATTAGATAGGGTATGGCGTTGCAGTAAAAAATTCAATTCTCGAGTCCCGTGGATATTGAAGCATTTATTTTATTTTTTGTGAAGTTATATTAAGGCAGTTAGTTTCTTATTCTGTGTCTATTATATTTCATATAATATATATTTGTTTATGTTTAAAAACATACTAGCTGTTGCCTGCAACTCTGTCCGCACGGTATAATAAATATTTAATTATTAGCCTATGTGTTCTTCCAGAATAATTTTTACATAACAAATAATAATATCAATATGATAGTAAGAAGTAAGATGTGTTTTTGTATGACTATTCCAATATATATAGAACCGATTTTGACGAGTGAAGTGTGATTTCGTATTCCCTGGAGTTTTAAAGTACATTCAGTTGCGTTAAATAAACTTGTATTCTATATACGAGTAAAAATAAATAACATTATGAGACATCAATGAGCGACGAAGTACGGAATTATTTTATTTTAAAATGATACATTTCTGTGAAACATACTGATATCGAGAGGTTATTAATAATTTGTTTACTCACATCGCATCAATTAAACTCTCTCTTGATAAACCAAATATAAATGTTAAGTTATTTTTGTTACAATAATATTATGCTAATAAAAACTGTTAAAGACAAGAAGCAGTTTACGGATTGTAAAGATAACATTAAGATGACTAGCTCACGCCCATGACTTCGTCAGACCGACCTTTAACAACGCGGCCAGCCAAAGACAGACCGTCTAACAACACAGCAATGCTTAAAAAAAGTTACGTCAAAATCGTATGGTGTGGATAGTACCTGGAACTATATTGGTAGAACGTATCTTACTTCTTACTAATATTAAAATGCTAATGGATGGATGGATGGATGGATGGATAGATGGATCTCCGGTACGGCTAAACGGATCTTGATAAATTTGATACTGACATGGAACAAAGTCTGGAGTAATACACAGGCTACTAATTACGATTTTTAATACCGCGCGGATATGGCGGGCGACAGCTAGTGTAACATAAAAGTTTAAAAATTTTAAAAAATCAAAAATGTTTATAAACTTAAAACTTATATAGATATAAAAAAGAAATTGAAATAAGAAGAGACGTAAGCTCCTAGCCGAGAGTGCATCACGGATCATTTATTTTGGCTTCAATCCAACAATCGACGTAAATTGCTGGCATTCTACCGCGTTCCTTGTTGATAATAAGAACATTTTCTTACATAATCATAATGTTATCTATTCCAACATATACCTAACGCAATACAAATAAATATAACATCTATAAACTATTGAATATAACCATAGCAAGTTGTATTTATTATCTTCGATTTATTTATTTGAGTACATTTTTGTGACTCCAAAGTATGGAATGAGTGTGTGAAACAGGATATACGTAGGAAGAGGGTAGATTCGGATATGACGGCTGATGGATATGTATGGAGGAGTACATACTGTGCTGACCCTCAATAGGGATAAGAGCAGGATGATGATGATGTTTGCGTCTCCAATAAAAAGAATGTAGTAGTAGTAGAGTTAGTATTCTGCAAACAAAAGCCTAAAAAAACCTAGCAATTCAAAAATAAATGTATAAATTAAACGATCTTATTTTATGAAAAAGGAATGAAAGACAAATAACTTTAGAAGCTTATTTACTGTTGGTTTCTGAGGCCATAATATCGGTATGAAACATATCGTCCGCCTTGTCATTATCTTTGATAAAACAGAGATAACGATATGTTTTAAATGGGGATTTTAGTCTCAGAAACCCACGGTTTGTTGAGTTGTTTTATAAAAGTATTTAATATGATTTCGATAGCGACTTATAGATATTAAAATATTTTGGGATAATTAACTAATAATCTTTTTTATCTAGAATATTTAAATATCCTAAAAACCTTTCCTTTTTATATTTCTGAGACTCTCATGATTTTTTTACTGAATATTTATAAAGTATTAACTTCGTTCTTAATTAATTTCGTAATCCCTTGGCTATCTTTTCTGTAATAATTGCTTTTAAATATTTAAAACTTTTTCTGTGGGTTTTTTTTTCTTCCTAATTGTTTTGAAAATTTTCACCGAGAATTCTATGACGGGCTTATTAAAAAATAATATTAGCATCATGTTGGCTTCCGTAATCCTCTTTCATCCCCGAAATGTATTATTAAAATAATATGAATTTCAATACTGTTATATAATATTACACGGTATTAATACGAAGATGAAAAGAATAAAAATGAGACGAGAAAAATCAAACCAACAATGAAGATACGTTAATTGAAATTCCTCGCGCACGAATCTTTCTACATTCGACAAATAAAAATACAAACGTTAAGGAGAAAACAAAAGAGAGCAGAATGTATAATTGAAGAATTTATGCCATATATTTGATTTGTTTGTGTGACCTACAACGATTTAAACATTTTTTTTTTAATCTTAGGTTATGTTCGTAAGAATTTTTCGATAATTTTTCACTATATTATGAAATTCAAAGTATTAAAAATTACAAACTAACTAACAATTATTTATCAATTTAAATATTTTCTTTATGATTTATTGTAAACTGAAACGTTTGCTTTATTTTGGAATGTGGGTTATTTGTTTTTTTTTTCAATATTACTTATTATTAATTTCTTCTAATGATTTTTTGTATGAGTTACGAATAACCGCAATTTAGATATATTAAAAGCTTTCCGTTTATCAGAAAGCAAAGTCGAAATTCATGACTCGTTTATCAAGGCGTAACTTAAAACTGTCAACTTAAGAATTTAATAGCTCAATTTGCGGCGCCATTCGTCGACGTATAGCTCCGATTTAGTGCCTTTAATGTGAGATTGATAAGAAATTCGGAGCGAAGCACATAGTAAATCTGTTTATTACATTGTTTACCTTATTTATCATGTTAGATTTGATGAGTTGTTTTATGTAGTATTTAAAAATGATATATTTAATTTTACGTATCTAGACAATAATAAATAAATCACAGTTGCATTTAAAAATTTAGTCTTGTCTCTGTCTAATATCATCTTATAAATGCGAATGTATATAGATGGATGTATGGATGTTTGTTTGAAGGTATCTCCGGAACGAAATAAAGGATCTCGCTGAAATTTGGCATAGTTGTATAGTCCAGAAGAATATATAGGCTACTTTTTTTTAATTCCATGCAAACACAGTCGAGAGCAACAGCTATCATCACATAAAACCTTCACGTAACCTATGCGATAACTATAACAAATAGACAAGTTTACAGTAAGTTAAAAAAGTTAAACATAAACCTTATACTACATCGGGGTTTGTATGGCAAATCATGTTTGTCAATATATAACGACAATTCGGCAAATATTTGAAATACAGAAAGGCTTAGCACGAATTTTTGCCACAAGCGCCTTCGAATAGTCATCGAAAAAATATGTCAATTTTTTTTTATATCATAAGGTGGCAAACGAGCGAGCGGCCACCTAAAATCGCTGAAATAGCAAAGTGACCGTTGCCCATAGACATACGCAATCGCATATGCGTTGCAAATATTTTCCCTTTCCATGCATCCTCTCATCCGGAAAGTCCACTTCCACTTCCCATCTTTTCTTATAAGTAAAAAGGGGGGAAGGGAAAGAGGATTAAATAACTAAGCATGAGATTCGATGGCGTACTTTACTTCCGCTGCACTAATTTTATTACGAAAATGTTGGTTGGTTATCTCGTATGTTAAGTATTATCCAAAAATAATTCAAATTAAAATATCTATTACATAATATTTAGTATTAAACATTTTGCCTACTCACCGCAGTTACCAGACCTCGTTACACGTGGAAACACAATGGTATTTGATGTTAATTCCAATTGACATGAAAATCGAAAATAAACTCATCGTTAATTAAGTACATTATTAAATTATATTAATAGTAAAATATGTTCTATTTTAATTACAAATGAAACTAATGGAATTATAGTATCGAAATTTATTTGGTGTTAAATACAACTTTTTCATATTTTTAATAGTAAAGTGATATACCACGACCACACAGAAGACAGGCGTGAAGTGGAAGCAATTCCGCGTTTCGTCTGATGAGTGTGCGTCCCGGAGGCCTAATTTAGTACTCTTTCCCTTCACACCCTTTTTATTATAAGGAAAGGATGGGAAGTGGAAGTGGACTTTCCTGATGAGAGGATGCATGGAAATGGAAAATATTTTCTTTCTGTGCATCTTCTCCACCGTCGATTAAAGGTAGGCAACGCATGTACGATTGCGTATGTCTATGGGAAACGGTCACTTTGCTATTTCTGCGATTTCAGGTGGCCGCTCGCTTGTTTGCCACCTACCTTATGATATAAAAAAAAACAATATTAATTATTAATTAAATGTTTAAACATTAAATAGTAATCGTGCTACAAATGAAATATCGTTTTTTTACTAAACATGTTTTCATAAAATCCCTATTTCGTTGAACTTCGTTATAAATACTTTCACCGTCAATATAATTATTATTAATAGTAGCTTAATGAGATCCCAGTTTTTAATTACTAAGTTAACTACACAGAAACTAAATATTAATTAAAATAGGCGGTAAAAGATCGAGAATTAAAATAAAAAATATTTTTTTCAGCAGTGTAAACCCACGGTAATGACACGGACAACGAAAGTTCTTTCACTAGAAAAACGTATATTAGGCCCTTTACACACTAGGCAACGAGCTTCGAAGCCCAGGTATTTTTGTTGACTTACGCAATACAATATAATAAAGGTTCGTACACTGGAATCGATGTAAGAGCGACCGGAGGGTGATCTACGGAGGTAGATGCTGATACTTATTAAGCGCACGATCAAAGTATCGGGCGACTAAAAGTCTAAAGTGCGGGGGCTTCAATAGACAACTCGCGTCGACGATTCAACATTATATGTAGCGCGCAACGCGATACTCGCGTTACAAGGATAAAATATTATTTTCGACGATTTACGTGGTCTTGTGTACGAAGGGCCTAATGCAATATTTCGACGTAAGTGTACACAACGCACTAAAAGTTTGTCGATTTTCTTTTTGTCACTGATTGCGGCGTTTAGTTCAACTTTTTCTTTATATTAGTTTCATCGTTCTTTGTTTCGTTTATGACACTATTTATATATCACTTTTATCGTCTATAGTAATATTATTAAGACGAAAGATTTGTTTTTTTTGTATGTAACAAATAAACTCAAAAATTACTGGGTTACGTTTTCTAAAATTCTTTTGCCATTAGAAGGCTACATTATCACCGAGTAACATTAGCTATTATTATTTGATTTTTTTCTTAATTCCGCGCGGAGGAAGACGCGGGGACAAGCTTGTATGAAATAATGGAACATCGTACAGCTTGTCAGCTATTCTTTATTTACTTAGTGACAAAGTAAAATTTTTTTCTTATACTTTTTATGTATTTTATAAATACTAACTGTTGCCAGCGACTCCGTTCGCGACGAGTTTAAAAAAACTTGATTAATAGCCGATGTGTTCTTATCAGACTACGATCAGTTGAGGTATTTTGGATACACCATATAGCCAAATATTCGCATTTATAATATTAGTGAGATGTCTATCTACTATACTGTTTTTTCTGAAATAACAACATTCTTAATTAAATCTCTATTAAATTTACTCAATTAAAGTATAATTAAAATAATAATGACCCATTTCCTTAAATACTGTATAATGGTATGAAATTTTCACTCGTATTTTATAAAACCCAGGGATCTGTTGCAAATAAATTATTCTGATGAGGTGCGTGAGTGTGAATTCGTTAAAGTTCTCGAGGCTATACGAATACATATATGAAAATGGAACGGCATTATGTACACATATATATAGACTAATGTGCCAAAATCTATGTAAATAAAATTGTATTAGGTTTTGACTGTTATAATTTTGGTGAAGTTAATAACATTTTCTTATTATAATTTTTTTGTTTCGAATTAAAAACAATAGGGAATAAGAGATAAAATGTATTAGAATATGTGAAGTTTATGTGAATGTTTTTTGAATTTAATATGTTTTGTTGTAAGCCTAATATTTAGTCCTGAAAAGACTTACGCTACTTTTTAACGCGAAAATAGAGTTGGAAATTTTAACAGTTAACTTGAAACTCATTTTTTAGGCTTTTAATTTGATAGAAATATTTTAATCTTAAATGTGAAATAGGGATGAAAGTTTTTGTTAAATATGTGAGGTTTGTGTTGTTTTATAAGTTTAAGTTAAATAAGCTTAAATAATTAAATAGCTACTCAAAGATAACACGCGAACAAAGTCGCGGGCACAGTAAATAAAAAGAAGCCAACCATTATATAAGATTAATTTACTATATAATTTGATAGTTTTATAAAAACAAATTAACTCCAATTATTTCCAACGTATTTTTTCTTCATTAACTTCGTTTTCGGTAATAAAATGTCAACGATATTAATTGCCAATGGCGTTAATTATAGTTATAATGGAAATTAATAACTTTTACATACAATGGCGCATTTATTACGTTGAACGGGAAGAAATATTGTAATTGACTATTAAAATTATAGAAATAAGTACAGTTCGTGTTTTTATTACACAATGCATTATTATATTTACGTAATAATACATTAACTACGTAAATAAATGCCCAATGGGTTTGAAACAAATTTTAATTTTAATAATTACAATTTTGGGCAAATGTAACGAGGCTGTAAAAGTTTCTAAAATTCACTGTTATATACACTATAAGATATAGCACGTAATGTTATGTCTTTTATTGTTTGGGCAATTGAAGCTTACCAAAAATCATCAGCTCACTACCCCCACCGAGGGGCTCGGAGCCTAAGTTAATGGTGATAAGGCCATAATCAACCACGCTGGCACAGTGCGGGTTGGTTGACTTCACACATATCTTTGAATTTCTTCTCAGATATGTGCAGCATGACAATGTTTTCCTTCACCTTAAGAACGTCGGATAAATGTACAAATGTAAATCTCTTATATCTTACTAATATTATAAATGCGAAAGTTTTGGTACATGGATGGATGTTTGTTAGAAGGTATCTTTAGAAACAGCTCAACGGATATTGATGTAATTCGGCACAGACTTAGAACATAGCCTGGAAGAACATATAAGCTACTAATTAAGTTCATTTTTAAATCCACACGGACGTGTATGTGGGCGAAATTTAGTCATTAATAAAGTCAAAGCGAAAAGATAATACTAAACTGAATTTTATAAGTTTTTCGAATAACAGGGATCGTGTTTAATTAAAAAAAAAATAACGATACAACTGCGATTTAGGTTACTGTTCTACGTTCATTATAACTTTGAAATATACACGTATTTTCCGGCTTTAAATCTAAAATATTTCGTTAACGATTTCCCTGAAAGCATCAGAGCGGAAGACAACTTTCCGCATGGAAGGAATTTTTACACCGAAAATCGTATACATTTGCGATGCAATTAAAATTAGTCAAAGGTGAAAGTTGAAACATATGCAAATAATTTGCGACGACACATTTTAATAAATAATGAAGTTTGTAAAGTTACATTTAAATATTTTAAATTCAACCTTTCTCTATATTTACATTGTATTCTATGCTATATTGATTGCGACCTAATGCTTCAACCGTTTGAATTGTACTAGAAAAGTAGAACGATAGCACAAAGTATCTCGTTAAAGATTTAAAACTCCTTAGCCTTTTCTTTCGTACACAGAAACTACCATTTATCTGTAACTATTTTTGTTTCACTGGCTGGTAGAGGCGTTAAAGACTCGTAAGTCTATAATTTAAAAAAAAACTTAACTTATATAAAAACGGCTAAACACTCACGTATATTCGTCCGGTGGCGGCACCGACTAATTTCGAGCCCTTTGGGGGTCTTTCATCAGGGTGAGTGGAACTGGTATTATTTCGCGGGCACGGCCCGTCGCACACAAGGAGTGAGGAGGAGATGGGCTCGAAACTAGTCGGTGACACCGGACGAATACACGTGAGTGTTTAGTTGTTTTTATATAAGTTTATTATACGTCTCACGAAAGTTTGAAAATTTAACTTAACTTATCATACGTTATTAGAATAATTACTTGATTATACGTTTTCGAAATTTATTTCAATGATTCTCAAACCATTTATAGATCAAATAACTCGTGCACTGATTATTCGCTTTGAAATGGGAAAGAATTTCAATTATGATGTGGATTTAATACCGCGCATAATTGTCACTCGAAACTATGCGACATTATCTAGCGCTTGATTCAATGCAACTCTGATGCGTTATGGAGTTTAAGCATAGTTTATTTCACTATAAAATATACTAGTACTTAAGTATCAGTATTATTGTTACGATTTCTACTAGATTTTCACGCTTTCACATTTGAGATACATAAACGATATGAAAAGAGCTAAGGAAGCTTTAAGTCCAAGACTAGCTTGATAAAGGTGGAGTCTTTTATAATCACAAGCTAAGGCTTACTTCGAGTTATTGCGTCATTATAATATAATAATAATAATAATAAAGCCATTTATTTCCTTACAGATAAATTATATAATAAAATTTATAATGTAACTACTTTTTTTTTTTTTTTTTTAACTATCTGTAGGAACCCCTGTTCGGGTAAAGGCCTTCTCCAAAGATGCCCAATTTATATATATACGCGTCATTATAATAAGTTAAAATTAGTCAAATTGATAAACCTGTTTTTTTATCTAGTAAAGTTAAATATCAAATAAAAAGTAACATTGCTATTCCAACCTTAAAATATATCCTCTAATTTTACTTTACGATGAACCGATAGAAAAATATTTTCGTTTACGTTTCCCTCGCAAACAGCTATCGGAGGAAGGCAACTTCCGCCCGAGAAGAAATTTATGATAACGAAGAACACAGGAAATCCAGCGTTCGTTTTCGACTCGAACCTAAACGTACTTGGAGTAAGCACGTTTTTTTTTTCACAAATTTATTACGTTTTGTTTTTATTTCGTGATAAATATTGACATTATGTTTTTTATAGCAAACCCCAGAGGTCAACACGCAGCCGACGCTTACAGATAACAAAACCAAGGGATGTTTTTAATTTTCTTTCAAAAACATTGTTCTCCTCCTGAAAAATTTCGGCAAAGGAATCATCCTTTATGTATTTTTTACTCATGAAAGACTAACTATTAAAACACACAGAATAATGTACTGATTACCGTTGGTTTCTGAGACAAATATCTCTTTATAAAACATATCGTCATCCCCGTCGTTAACCTTGACATAACAGAGATAAAGGTACGTTTTAATATAAAGCGTCAATAGCTCAATGGTTAAGGGTACGGATTTTCGATCACGAGGTCGGAAGTTCGAATCCCGCCATTCGACTATTATCGTAAACCATATCCGAGCACAAGCATACAGCTTAGTTGGAATGGTAAAAGAAATATTAGTAAATTTACAAAATATATGCTAATATTAAAACAAAAAAATAAATTTTTAATGAAATTTTGGCCTCAGAAACTCGCAGTGAGTGGCATAGTTTATTAAAAACCTAATATCAAGAAAACAAGATGTCATATCAGGTATAAAATCAAGAAAACTTATTTACTTTTACGTAATAAATCGGAAGCAATTTCAAAACATAAATTAGTTCTCGCGGACGATTGAAAAAGAAAGCGATATATTCATTGCATTTACGCTCGAAGTAACATAAACAGAGATAACTTCCATCAATACCTATTTTGCTCTCCAATATCCATTTATTAAGTTCAATCAGTGGACATCGCTCGGGGATATAAAACTGATGATCGAAGGGCCCTGAGCATGTGGTACAAGTTATAAGCGAATAAATATTAATTTCTCATATTTTTATTAACTATACAATTTACTTGAGAGGATCGGTGGCTCAGGGGTTTCAACACTTGACATGTAATCTACAGGTCCTGGGTTCTAATTACGCCATGTACCAATGTTTTTCAATTTATCTATGTACATTTATCCGACGTTACTACGGTGAAGGAAAACGTCGTGATGCAACCTGCACATATCTGAATGATATGTGTGAAGTCAAGCACAGGGCCAGCGTGGTTGACTATGGCCTAGTTACCCGTGACTGGGTAGGCTCCGAGCCTCTCGGTGAGGAGGTATAGTGAGCTGATAATGATGACAATGATTTGGATTTACACCCCTCTTACAGATGCCAGAGCGTCGGTGACTGAGTGGTTAAGTACTAGATTTGAAATCAGATGGTCCTGGGTTCGAATTCCGCCATGTACCAATGGTTTTTAAATTACATATGTACATTTATCCGATGTTCTCACGGTGAAGGGAGACATCTTGATGTAACCTGCACATATATGCGTAGAAGTGGTTGACTATGGCCTAGTCACCCCTAACTTAGGGTTTCGAGTCCGTCAGTGATGATTACAGATATCCTTTTCCTCACTAATATGGGATGGGAATTGGAAGTGGACTTTCCGGATGAGAGGATGCATGGAAGGGGAAAATGTTTACATTCTGTGCATCCTCTCCTCCGCCGATTAAAGGTAGGCAACGCACATGCAATTGCGTATGTCTATGGGCAACGGTCACTTCGCTATTTCAGCAATTTCAGGTGGCCGCTCGCTCGTTTGCCACCTTATGATATAAAAAAAAACGAATATGATCAAGAAAATTTTATAAATGTATAAAAATATATATTATTGAGCCATACAACACTCTACACATTAAGTTTTTCGCTCAATATTTCTTTATATAACACAATATTTCTTCATGTAATATTAAGATCCCATCTCTTTCGCTCCGAGTAATATTTACCTTGCAATCATATGAGAGATAGGGAGAGAAGTTAAGCGTGTAAATTTAAAATATGTATTATCATCGGGTTTTATTGTGTGTGTTATTACGTTTCCTTTTGTGAATCGTTTTAAGGAAAAGGAGGGATTTATAAAAAGAGTCTTTAATCTATATTTATATTCGTACCGCGAACCTTATGGTTTGTCACATGGCCTGAATATTAAATTAAGAAACAAAAGAATTTTACAAAGTACAATCATCGTCAAAAGTTCATAAGGATACACTTTTTTTAGGTAGAAAATTTACCTTAAAGAAATTATACAAAAACTAACTGTCTCCCGCAACTCCGTACGCGCGGAATTAAAAAAAAACTTAACCTATGTGAACTCTATTTTCTACATCTAAGCCAAATTTCAGTGGGATCCGTTCAGCCGTTCTGGAGATACGTTCAAGCAAACATCCATTCATCGAAACATTTGCATTTATAATATTAAGATAAACTGATTTACAAAAATAACAAGAAAAAGGAGTAAGCAGAGACACTAACTTTACGCAATAATTTAGCTATACTTTTAGGTACACTTATTTTATTATTTAGTTTATCGACACCAAATTACCAGTAACGTTATTATTAATTAAATATTTAAGCACATTTTAACACTGTTTAACATCGGTTTTTTTACGTTTTAATGTAACCATCATGTTTTGATGCTGACTGTACTTCAGTATCGAATTTGGGTCAGATCTTTTTTCATGGAAAGTAAAGCAATAGGATTAATTTCCGTAATGAATTATCTTTTAGTAACGAATATTCAAACATTACATTAATAAAATACTTCCAGCGATTTCATTTAAGTAGAATGATGTCAATTTAAAGTTAAAAAAAGAGTCTCGACAGACAGACGGACAGAGAACAAAGTGATCCTATAAGGGTTCCTTTTTTTCCTATGAGTTACGGAACCCTAAAAATAGGTAATCAATTACTAATATTGCCAATTAAAATCTGTTTTTTTTTGCCAATTTTTAATGAATTGCGGTACATTCTTTTTCGGTTACTCTTTTCAAAATTACATTAACATTTTTAAACTTTACGCAACGAATTTAGAAAAATCGTTTCTTAGTGTTCACAGGTTCCTTGGTGTGTTGATAGCATGTTCTAATTTTTTTCAACTATGTTTAAAAAAGAATCGTTGAAACTATTTTCGTCTTCCCAAACACCCCTTAAATTATTATTACAATGCAATCTTAAACAACGAATTTATATTTTGAGAAAACATTGACTTGATACATATTATGAGGGCATTGCATATTGAAGTCAAATAATCGTTTAACGAAACGTGTTCAAGGGCAGACAAAACAAGCGTCTGGAATATTCAGCTAGACTAGCTTTGAATACAAATTATATCTAGACATCTTGAATAAGATAAGAAAACAAATCACACTTCAAAAGATGAAAAAGACAATTTTATATTAACACTCGTGAATATACCGATAGAGCGGACCAATGACAATACCTTGACGTTTTTAAGACTTTACATGAATAAAAAAACCTTTTACGCTTATAAATGCATATTAAACAGTACTTTCAAATAGGTAGCGTACTGTATGATCTGTCTTTTTTTAATAAGAAGGAGTTAAACTAAAGGCGCGTTATTAACGTACAATTCTATTTACTTTTTAAATAACCACGATGCTCACGTATATTCGTAATCCCAGAATAAAAGAAGTACGCGTACTTTGTTAAGATTTTTTTTAATCTGATATAAAAAAAACGGATAAACACTCACGTATAGTCGTCCGGCGGCGGCACCGACTAGTTTAGAGCCCATCGGGGGCCCTTCATCAGGATGTGGTACTGGTATTATTTCGCGGACGCGGCCCGTCGCTCGTAGTTGCGTAGTTGCGTATGCAGTAGTAGTTAGTATAATGTCTCACGAAAGTTTGAATAAGTTTTTTTTTTATTTGTGAAGTGTTGATACATCAACATAAGATTCTGTTCCTTACATCTATGACTCCTTCTTTTGAGGTCATATATGAAGGAAGAAGAGGGTCTAGATTTTTAATTCTCCATTCTTGATAGAATATGTTACGTTTTTTCTTTCTTTTAAACCAACATTTTCAATTATATTCACTTAGATTACATTAATTCCTTTTCAATATATATTTGTTACTTACATTTCATTGAATTAAATTCGTATATAAAGTTTTCTAATTTCTGTTCTGCGTTTGCCAACTCAACCACAAGCAATGTACATTCTCCATTACAGAAACAGGACCATAAAGTAAGCGGTCTGCTAAAGTTACTGTCGTATCTTCCAACTCGGAAAAGTTTAATTGTACATTAATAATGCGACTAAAGTTTAATGTAACGTTGAAACCGTTACACTGTAGACTGGTTTTCAATAAATCCCTTTATTAATGACACCTCTATATTGTGCAACAGTTACATTTCCATTTAGTCGGTTAACGTTTTGTGCTTTTTTTTGGGATCGTGAAAATCGAATATCTTTATTTATTGAATAAAAATATTTCATAAACCAAATACTTCATGAAAAAATGGAAAACAAAAGTGACTATAACGAAGTGTCTCTCTAGCCATCTGGTGGAAGTAGAAAATGAGCCTTCATCTTCGTCATCATCAGCTTTTGTCCACAGTATACGGTACTCTGCCTTCAGCACTAGCCGTGAGTTTCTAAGACCAAAATCCGTTTATAACATGGATGAAGATATGTTTTATACAGAAATTTTGGGCTTAGGAAACTCCAAGTAAGTCATAGATGCGTTATATCCTTAAAAATATGAAATGTATGAAGGCCTGATGCATAATATTTAGGCATAATATAAATTTTAGTTTCAATAGGTTTCTTTTGTATTCGCGGATGCGTCGAAGTGGTCCAAGATTTTATAATATAACCCTTAAAGGCAATCGAATCACTATATTAAATAAAAGTTTTATTTATCGTAATATAAAACATAAAAGAACATTAACTAAAAATGTTTCATTGCTTCGAAGATGTTTAATGCTTGTGTTTCTGATCACAAAACTTGGTATAGATTTCTCGAGACCAACAAATAAAGTCTGATGTCAGCGAGTCTTTAAGGGAAGAGTTTGGATGTCGTTAAATAAATCTAAAATTTATTGCCTGTAAATAATTTCGATACTGTTGCCAATGACTGAGTTAAGCTCTCATAAATGGGACGTTTTTAAGGCTTATTTCACGGCGTAGATTCGAATCGTAAAATTTGTTTACGAAAAAGGAAAGGTACGACAGACTTATTTTAGATGAATGGGATTTTCTTTTACCGTAATACGTTCGGTTTTTACACTTCGTCGCTTTTAATAATACATAAGGATTACAAATAACAAGAATCTTTGTGCAAAATAAAAAAAAATATTTAAAAATTTTATGTCTTCATTTTCTCGATCTTTTGACACAAAAAATTAATAATAAATACATCAAAACTTAAATTCAAATCTAGTTAAGATTTTTTTTTCTACGCTAAAATGCAAAGTGTAAAGAGAATCGGGGATCAATTGTATCACATCAAAGGTCCACTTTATTTCAAATTCATCTCAAGTAAATCTCGTATTGAGATCAGGGCCCCGTAAACTGTTAGTCCATCGTGAACTTTTCTGTGAAGAAAGTTTTATATATTGAACTAAAAAAGACAATTTTACATGATTTTTGAACCGAGCTTGGAAACTTAAGTAAGGTTGGTAACGTTAAGTTTGGTTTATCAGAATATTTTTTTTTATCATAAGGTGGCAAACGAGGGAGCTGCCGCCTGAAATCGCTGCAATAGCAAAGTGACCGTAGCCCATAGACATACGCAATTGCATATGCGTTGCTTACCTTTAATCGACGGAGGAGAGGATGCACAGGAAGAAAATATCTTCCCTTTCCTTGCATCCTCTCATCCAAAGTCCACTTCCCATCCTTTCCTTATAAGAAATAGGGTGGGAAGGGAAAGAGGTGTAAATTAGACCTCCGGGACGCACACTAATCAGACGAATCGCGGAATTGCTTCCACTTGACGCCTGTCTTCTGTGTGGTCGTGGTATTTCACCAGACGAGCCGAGCCAATTCGTGCGAAGATGTTAAAGCAGACTCTACCACTCTCAAAATATAATGTTAATCTTTTTCTTTCATATTTGAGGTAAAAACTTTTTGAACACCAATCAGTTATCAGCTTCAATATAAGTCGGTAACATAATCTGACATATTGATTAATTAATGTCTTTAAGTTTTAGATATTAAAATCTAAATAAAAACTGTTTAAAATCACGAATTAAGTCAAACCGCATTTGATAACTTTCCAAATCCCAGCTCACCATTGCAACGGGCCACGTAATTTGTGGTAATCGCCAGGTAATTGCCGTAGCATGCCTCTGAAGCAATTTGTGAAGGCAAATAGCGTTCAAACGTCAATACAGAATAATGAATGGTTGAGCTTGCTTTGGCATTATAACTGCATTTAGGTTTACGTACTTGCTATTAAAAAAACAATGAACAACGAAGCTATTGTCATAATCTCTACGTATAATAGATGACAAATAAGGTTTTATATATATTCATCAAAGGCTCCCCCATCAAGACCACTGCTAAACTAGAGAGACTAGTCCATAGTCAACCAAATTGACTCTGCAGATTGGTTGACTTCACACATGTCTTTAAATTTCTTCGCATATATGCAAAGATAAACGCCAGGTCAATGTACAAATGTAAACAAAAACCGAAAAACACTGAAAATAATATGGGCATAAAATAAAATCAATTCCAAATCGGACAGCACTGAAGAGTACAAAAATTGTTTGGCCCACAGATTAGACGTACGATATCCCAAAGAACGTTGGACTGGTCGAATAAAGTGCGAAATTCTATTTGAAGGCATTATTCGATTTCGCAATGGTCCAGGCTATCCTCTAAAGATTTTTCAATTCAATCCTATTGGAGAATCGTTGAACTTTCAACTGATATGTCTTTAACTTTCTCTCGCTTTTAATCGGATTGCATTCAATCGAGTTTTATTCTGTTTTTAACACGATAAACATGTTTTATATATAAAATTCTCGTGTCACAATTTTCGTTCCCATACTCCCCCGAAACGGCTTGACCGATTCTCATTAAATTTTGTAAGCATTTTACATGACTTTGGGCGACTCTAAGACCTACTCGGTCTTAGAGTCGCCCAACATCTATTTTTAATCCCGCGCGGACGGAGTCCCAGGCGACAGCTAGTTATCAACAAATTTTACAAACAACACCGTCATTGGTTACATCAAAAAGAATGAATAAAATATTTACAAAATAGAGTAAAAAGGTATTAATAACCTTATTCAGAAACGCGACCCAGATTCGCTCAAGCGAATAAATACAAGCAAACAAATATATAACCTTTATTACTTTATAGAGAAGAGCTTTCTATTAGTGAATTATATTTATAATTGGTTTATTAGTCTTCGTGTTTTTGAGAACAAAAAATACATTATTTTTATTACATTAGTGTATTATAATAATTTATAATATTAGTCGTAGTAACAGAAATAAAAATTTTCTGTCACAATTAACTAAGTTTAAACTTTCTAGACAGATTCTAGGCCACTGGGATATGTTCGTGTCATGTTTTGAATGACATACTCTTGTGGAGAAACTGCATTAGTTTGCTGCAATACTGAAGAGTGAAATACGAAGACTCAAATCATAATTATAATTAAATATTGTAAAACACATAATTCTTAGATTTAATCGTTTCATCTTAATAATTTTAATAAGTCACTGAACCTGTTTTAAAATTATTTTCATCATCATCATTAGCTCACTATACGTCCACCGAGGGGCTCGGAGCCTATCCTAAATCAAGGGTTACTATGACATAGACAACCACGCTGGCTCACTGCGGGTTGGTTGACTTCACGCATATTTTTGAATTTCTTCTCAGATATGTGCAGGTTGCATCACGATGTTTTCCTTCACCGTAAGAACATCGGATAAATGTACATATGTAAATCGGAAATCGAAAAGCACATTGTTACATGGCGGGATTCGAATCCAGGACCTGCAGATTGCAAGTCAAGTACTTGACCCCTTTTCCCTTCAAAGTAAGAACGTCGGATAAGTAGCGTGTGTTTTGATAATAATATTGAAATGATTATTACGTAATCCCCCCTCCCCAGACCCCACAAAAATACAGTTTACAATAATATGATAAAATTTCGACGGATCTAAAATAAAACGAATGGAAAACTGCCAATTATATAGAATTACCCCTGTTAGCATATTATATTTTTAATATACCAAACAATGTGTAACAATTACGAGGCACCCAAAATAGCATAGAGCCTAACATTATCTCTAATGTTGTACATAATAGAGTGAGCTTTCATCGGAAATGTTCGCCGCTCGCTTCGGAGCGAAATTACGAAATTGTCTGCTCTGTTAGTTCTACCAACATTGCATTACGTAATGACTATGCAAAGTTTTAGCTTTCTAGGCAAACGGTACGTGTTTGTGGCCGACTGAAGTTTCACACCTGATCTCTATCGGGCTTGGTGACATTTAATATTGTCGAGGACATTTATTTCCTACCCGTTTCTGTGAAACTTCATCATAAGTATGCATGAGTAGTGTTGTTTCACGTTTAGAGTGAATTTATACATTTTTATAATGAAAGCAAGTACAGATTACTTAAATAAATAAAAACAAAGAAAATATATACTCTTTTACTTTCCTGTAATTTTATTATAGAACAAAGTCCGTTGAGTTATAATATAATATGTTTTCATTTTACTCCTTTATTCGAATATATTTTCAGTAAAAAATATACTCATTTTTAAAACAATAAACAAGAGTTTATAATCAATATGTTAGGTCCGTCGTACACAAGGCAACGTTAATATTTACAACTGACACAGTCTTCTTTCGCCGCGAGTATCGCGTTGCGCACGCTAGCTACACACAACGATAGATCGTCGACGTGAGTTGTCTACGGTCACGTACAGGCATAGCGACTGCACGTCAACTGTACCTTTTTTTTTAAATCGCAGCCACTTTTATCACGGCGATCTTCGCGTGCCAGTGTACGAAAATCTACTTGCGTAAGTCGTTTAGCGACTAAAATAGTCCGGTATAGAAAATATATATCTCTTTGTGTACGAAGACCTTTACTTTGAATTTCGATTTTAGTGACAGTTGTATTGATACATATAGTCATCGCTCACATTCTCATTGAAAAGACAGAGATAGTAATAACTTTACTAGTTTCACGGTGGTAACAAGCATTTAGTAAAAAGAAATTTCAATAAGATTTTGAGATTTTTTCTCGAGAATAAATAACATTATAAATATAGATTCTCTAACTTGTTGAACAGTCCCAGAATTTTAGGTTACGTCACAACTCGAGTTTCGAACAGCGAGGGCGATCTTATTACGAGTTTTCAATCTAATTTAATTAAAGAACTCTTGAACTTTGACCGTAGAAATACCAAACCATTACTTGTTAAATTATAGCTAATTGTAATTATAAGTTTACTATGAATTATTATGACTATGTTAAATCTTATCCATTAAATACGAATAAGAATAATATAACGCAAGTTTCTCATTGTTCATTCAACTCATTCATCAAAATAAGAAGAGCCGTTTACGGTACATAGCACTAAAGACTTTAAAAGATAGTACTAGTTATAGAGTGGTTTAAAACATTTTCCTACGAACAATATAACCATGATCGTCGTCAGCGTCACGTAGTATCAGTAGCAAAGGAATGTGATTTCACATTTTTTTTTATTATAAGGTGGCAAACGAGCGAGCGCCCACCTGAAATCGCTGAAATAGCGAAGTGACCGTTGCCCATAGACATACGCAATTGCATATGGGTTGCCTTTAATTGACGGAGGAGAGGATGCACAGAAAGAAAATATCCCACCTTCCCGTGCATCCTCTCATCCCGTCCGCTTCCACTTCTCATCCTTCTCCTCCTTATAAGAAAAAGGGTGGAAAGGGAAAGAGGACTAGATGACGCCTTCGGGACGCACCCTCATCAGACGAAACGCGGAATTGCTTCCACTTCACGACTGTGTTCTGTGTGGTCGTGGTATTTCATCGGGCGAGCCGGGCCCATTCGTGCGAAGATGTTAAAGCTGGCTCTACCACTGTTCGAAATAATTAAGTAAAAACAAATTAATAAAAGAATGCTAGCGCATTAGAGTGACGATGTGTCTCAAGCATAAGATACGTATTGCCCTGTCTATTGATAAAGAAGTTGAATGTCTTGTATTGAACGGACTTGCATATTCTTGTAGAGCCTCTCATATCAGTAAATTTAAAAGTATGTAAAGATTGAGAAAGTTAAAATCATATTGTAATGAAACGAAGTCATTATTAAAGAGATCTTTAGTGAATGACTTGTTATCTTAATTAATGTAAACAATTCATAGCAAATGTGTTTGAACATCGAGTCTGAAGATTCCAATCTCACTTAATTTATGACCACGCTATCGTACTTGTGTTAAAAGCTAATTAGTAAAGCTTAAATTATGTTTAAATGTTAAATTCCACTGCCGTAAAACATGTGTAAAAAAAGATGTCTCTGGGTTTCAAAGACAATATTAGCGATGACTGACATGAAAAAGTTGTAAAGTTCAAATTAAATACCATTAATTCTTAATTAAAAAATATATTTGTTTTTTTTTGTCTGAATATTTTAAATACTTTCCAGTAAAATGTTTCAGATATTTTGGATACGGCTTTTTATTAACAGTAAGCGGTCATTGAAGTATTTTAATAATAGAAATTTTCGATCCAAAGTTTAACAAGGCAATGAATAATAAAATGTTTAGTAAATATTCACAAGCAATCTATTATAGATTCACTGCAATGTATTTTAAATCTGTAAGACAAAACTCTTTGCGCTTTTCATTACTTTTAAAAACCAAATAAGTTTATTTTTAATTAAATATTATATTATTGCAAATTTAACAGTCTTCTAAAATACCGTAATGTTGCGACAAACTTATATAAAACTAGCTTTTGCCCGCTACTCCGTCCGCGCGGAATAAATAAAACATAATTAGTAGCCTTTGTGTTCTACCAGACTATGTTCTATATGTATGCCAAATTTCATTGGGAACGGTTCAGTCGTTCTGGCGATGTCTTGAAACAAACATCTCTCCATCCATCGAAACATTCTCATTTATAATATTAATAAGATAGTAACAATTCTATTCATACATATTCTTATTCATACAGGCAAAGTTCTCTGGTGTTTTTGTGTATTTACCTTAAAATATAAACCGATTATGTTTCTCTCTAACATAAATCCATTTTAGTTATATTTTTGAATAGTAGCTTTTCACCTTTACGCCGTGTCATCTTAACCTGAATTCAGATTCTATTTCCCAGGAAAATGGCGCTACGAAACGAAAAATACACGCAACAAAAACCACAATACACTGAAGTCGATAGGTTCCATGATAACAAAGATGGCAGCTCTTGATCAAAGCCCTGTGTGCCGACGCATCGAGCGCCTATATTTATTTTTTACGTATCTCTTTACTAAGCAAATTTCATAGTTTATATTTTCGTAAATTTACACTACACTTTTACGTTAGATAGTTTTTGCCCGCTATTCCCTCTGCGTGGAATTAAAAAAAATAATAAGTAGCCAATGTGTTTTGCCCGAGTATGTTCTACATCGATACCAAATTTCATATAGATCTTTGCAACCGTTTTGGAGATACCTAGTAATAAATATCCATCCATCTAAACATTCGCAATAATAATATTAGTAAGACTAAATGTCAAAAACCTATAATCCATTTTAGTGTGGCTCATAAACCGAAGAGCTGGCAGCAAGCTCTGACAAAGAATTAGTCTAGCAATTCAAAGGAGGACGCTGCCAGTACCTTCGAAACGTTGCCTAAAGGGACTGCTTTTAATAATAAAATCTGGATGACCGAGCTTTGCTCGGTATTTTTTTTTAAATTGTGTTTTTTGGAAATTATATTTAAGTACGAATTACTAATAAAATGAAGAAATATGAATAATATTTTTCGATCTTACCGATAGAAAAAGTTAAGTTTATGTTTAAGTTGATTATCGATAAAACACGAATAAAATGACATTTTCTAAAAATGATTCCTAGCTAGATCGATTTATCGCCCCCGAAACCCCCTATATACTAAATATTATGAAAATCGTTGGAGCCGATTCCGAGATTCCAATTATATATATACAAGATTTCCAAGAATTCCACTTATATATATGGATGCAAAATAGCGTTAATTGTTGACCTAAAGTAACATTGTATGCCTAAATGCTAATGCTATTATTTGCTATATTACTTTTAACATATATTATTATAAAAGAATTTGAAGAATTACTAATAAAAATCATCCAAAATGTACTCGGACATTGAAAAGGGTCTTCGATAAATTTTATCTGAATTTACTATCAATTGCGGTACTTTTAAAGGCCATACTTGTAGCTCTTTGTTGTAGACCGTTTTATTAAGTCTTGTATCTAAGTATGTCTGTGTAAAAACTTTCTTTTTATTTATATAAATCTCTATGTGTGGGACAGTTTTTCTTTTGTATCACTTTCTACATTGTTTGTTTCAAAGAATACATTCTCTGAACAAAGTAAAACGTTTTTTGTAAATAAAACTTTTGCAACGTGTAGGTTAGATTTTTTTGTAGAAATGTTTGTACATCCATTGTCTGGGAGCTTTTTTCATGTTATTTAAAAATCGTTCTAAAATTTTCGAAATGTGAATAAAAGTTTTTATTTACTAGACCAGTTTGTATTTGTTCCAAAAAACCTTATAAAATAGCTTTCCGCTTTACCTTTAAGAAACTCCGATAAACTTTTAATTTGGTGTGCTATGTTTAGAATGAAAATATATTTTCAAATAGCTTTTTCTCTTCAATGACATAATACAATCGTTAGTAACTTTACACTTCCAAAACACAAGTAAGACACTATGTTGTTTTCTCACTCTTTTCAAGGAGAACGAAAGAGATGACTGTTTTTGGCAGTAGAAACTAACGCTTAAAGAACGAAATAATGCTCACAGATCTAACACCTAATAAAGTACCGATCTCTCACTGATTCGGTTTTTATTGCAAGATAAAGGCACAAACAATTCCGTTTTCTTAGCTTAGGCTTGAGTATCTTAAGGGAGTCCCATCGATCTAAAGATGCGTACACATTTATTATCCCAGAACGAGGGACTAAGAATTTACAGCGCCCTATCCACCATTTTGATACTCTGATATACACAGCTTTATTGTTGTTTGCTTTAGGATCGGTTACGTACAGAGAGATATAGAGGTTGCAAGTTGATGTATCGTTTGACCTTTACAGTTTGTCGTTTAGGACGACTAAAATATTTTACTTTTTGTTGCTAACACACTAATGTATTTCAAGACTTAATAAGTAAATAACTAATTTTTATACATTTGATATGAAGATTGTTAAATATCTAACAATTCTTTTAATTGTTACCAATATTATTAATGAAATTTGTGTTCATCATCATCAGTTCACTATACGTCCCCACCGAAGGGCTCGGAGCCTTTTTTTTTTATAGTCAGGAAATGCATTTACGCACGCCTACGCCGGGCTGTGCAATGGCGTAGGGAGTGTGGGACTCGCCGGCCACAGAAGGTGACCAGAATACCCACTAAAACCTGACTGCCCTCTGACGCATTATGGCGGGCGCCACGGGAACGCTTTAGCTTACTTCCGTGGGCCCGCCTGCAAGGGCTCGGAGCCTACCCTAAGTTATGAGTGATTACGCCATAGTCAACCACGCTGACCAAATGCGGGTTGGTTGACTTTACACATATCTTGGAATTTCTTCTCAGATATGTGCAGGTTGCATCGCGTTTTTTCCTTCGCCGTAAGAACGTCGGATAAATTTGTGTCAACAGCTATTAACTACAGTAAAGAATTAACTCAAGTACAATAAAATAAAAACGCATCTAAATGACGTCACAAAACGACTCTTAACTTCTCTTTATTCAGCACTATGTTTTGTTTTAACACCATCAAAATATCCCGAATACTGACGTGGTAATTTTCAATGAAATAACTAACGTCCTTACTATAATAAAACCTATATAAAATCGATTAAAAACGTTTAATAGTATGAAACTGGCTGGAAAAGCTTACGTTAGCTAAATAATTCATAGCCAATGTCTTTGGGCGTCCCCGGCTTTGGATTGCAATCGTACACGTGATTTGTGGCTACGGCATCGTACTTGCATGAGCGCTTAGAGACAATTAGTAAAGCCAAACGGCGTTCAAAGCATCCACTCTGAATAATTAACGGTTTATCTTACATAGTATTCAGATGCAAATTGCGCTGCTAATGAATGCCATGCTTAGGTTACTGTAATGCCTTTAAAATGTTTTCTAGAAGTTTCTATTCCGTGTCATGTAAATGCACAGTGTGTAAGATTCTTAGTTTATACACTAGCTGTTGCCCGCGACTTCGTCTGCAAGGAATTAAAAAGAAAATAGTAGCCTATATGTGATTCCATACTGTATTCTACATTTATGCCAAATTTTAAGACGATCCATGTAGCCGTTCAATTCACCATTTTGAATTTAAAATCTTCCTTTCGATGTACAATGACCTTGTGGCATTAAAACTTGTCAGTGAGACAACAGTGACGTCACACAAGACCCCGACTAGTCCTAGCCACTTGGTAATCAAGAGTTTGTAGTTAACGCTCGTAAATCAGTCCAGTTGCTCTCAAGATAAACTTACGTCATAAATTGTAGTCGTATGAAGCTTGTGTGTTAACCGACCTGTTATTATACATTGTTTAGAGTTTAGACCAAACTATTTGACGAAGATCTGATTAATATACAATACTAGCTTCTTGTCAGTAGTTTGTAACACATTATGTTTGTTATTTTTATTGATTAACTTAAATTAATATACTAAGTAGCTGATGGCTTCGACTCCCTCCTTGCGGAATAAAAAAAAAAACTAAATATGTAGCCTTCTTGTTCTTCTAGAATATGTTCTATACCTGGGCTAAATTTCATTAACAACCGTTTAACCGTTCCGGAGATACCTTCTAACAAACATCCATCTATCCATCTAAAGATTCGCATTTATAATATTAGTAAGATAGTAATAGTGACCAATTAATAAGACAAGGGACTTTAGATAGTTAATTTTGTCAAGGAAAAAGTAAAAAGCAGCTTTGAATTTTTACAGGAATTTGTAATGACTTTGAATATTCCAAGTCCAGTGGGAAAATGACAAAATAGGTTTATTAAAATAAATGTATTAGCAAATATTATCATGATCAGTTCACTATACGTGCCCACTGAGGAGTTTGAAGTCTATCCTAAGTTTGTTACACAGTGCGGGTTGGTTGACGTCACACATATCTTTGAATTTCTTCGCAGAAATGTGCAAGTTGCATCACGTTTCCTTTACCGTACTACTATTTTATATTAACAATACCTATAGTATCTAAGCTAGATTGTAGTAATAAAAATAAATCGTGGCATTTCCAGTCTTGATGCAAGTTCCTGTTGTTCTTTGTTTGTTAAATAATACAAGTCACTCCATCGCTTGATAATGATACCTATCTAGGTCATAAGACTATGTTTACGTCAGACTTTATACATAAACCCTTGTTAGGCTTCTTTATTGTTCAGTATTTTATTATAATAGATTCATTTATGAGCGTCAGTAGCTCAGAGGTCAAGCACTTGACTTGCAATCTGCAGGTCCTGGGTTCGAATCCCGCCATGTCCCAATGTGGTTTTCGATTTCCGATTTACATATGTACATTTATCCTACGTTCTTACGGTGAAGGAAAACATCGTGATGCAACCTGCACATGTTTGAGAAGAAATTCAAAGATATGTGTGAAGTCAACCAACTCGCACTAGGCCAGCGTGGTCGACTATGGCATAATCACCCTTAACTTAGGGTAGGCTCCGAGCCCCTCGGTGGGGACGTAGCTGATGATGAGATTCTTTTAATGACCATCATTATCTTTTTTTTGTTTACCATATTGAATAAACTAATCAAAATTCTACTATAATATTATATTACTTTTTTTAGCACAGATAAGATATATGAAAAGCGATATTTTCGTTGTTCAAAAGAACGAAGGTGACATTCAATTTTCCATGTAAAATAGGTAGTGGCACCTGACTTTGACCTTTAGTGTTCTTTACTAAAGTGTTTTATTAATGTGCTTCATATTAAAAACAGAATCTTAGGATGTGGATATGCTAGTTACTTTGATCTTTTGGAATCAAAACATCGATGCTAAGTTCAATAGAGTAACAATCGCTAGGTTTTAACAATTAAATTAACTTTGTAAGTATAGAATAATAAATGTACAGAATAAACCAGATAGAAAAGAGACTTCTTCATATAATTATATACACAAACTTACTGCCGAATTCAGAATCCAATAGTCGCTTAGTGTAGATTTTTCATACTTAATCTAAGCTACTCTTGCCCACTTAGCGAGAGCGATTACTTATTTATATAAATTTATCTTAATTGAAATACCAAATCTAGTTAGGATCTGTATTAACAATCAAAATTAACAATGTGGTTTAGCTATTTTCTAGTCGAATAGATTTCTCAATCAGAATTCCGGTGACGTGTGCAATTAACCGTTGGATTATCTAAGCTGTGCAAATACACGTTTTGTGTTAATCAACAGAGAACCAAGACAATTGTTCAGGCAATAGGGAAATGGACAATAAACTGACTTTAACAAACTGAATAAAATGACAAAAGCAACTCCAAATAGACTAATGATAATACTAGAAACTATACAAAATAATCATATACTCTTATATCAGGTTTACACTATTCCAGTACAGTAAGACAGTATGAGATCACTGGCTCAAGTTAGTGTTTACACGATGCCAGTTGTATGTGCGCTCATTTTGACCACTACTGTACTGGAATAATGTAAATCAGGTTTTACTTGGAATAGTTAAAACAGTGAAACTAAACAGATTTCTATTTTATTTAAGGTTTATTTTGATACGATAAAGTCGGAATTAAGCTCACCAAATGCTTAACGATGTGCACGGATCAAACATAGCTTCGCAAACATAACGCCAGCAATATCTAAACCTAGGCTTAGACTTTGACTAGTGTCTTGTCTCAGTCCAGTTTATTGATTAAACAATTAACAGTCTTACAGTAACACGATTATATTTAGCGTTGTATTCAGGGCACGTTAATCAACGCTCCTTAAATACTCTTTTAGAAAGACATTAGGGAAATACAGCGCCGGCCCCTTATCATAAGATTAATGCGAAACAAAGTGATCATTGCTTTCCGACTTCGCGTGTAAGATATTATAAATTCATAATAATTACATCGGAGATGCTTCGATTGATTATATCTACATATATATTTGATTGTAATTGAAGGATAAAAACAGATTTTTGCTATACTATAGGGTTTTGAATTTGTTAAGTATGGCTTTTCGTTACTAGTAGAAGATTTTGAATATACGTTGAAGTATTTTTTTCACATTGAAATAAATCAGTGATAGATCGTATCAAGAACCATATCAAACCCAATGTAAGGTGACTAGACTACAACCATGCTGGTCTAATACAGGTTGATAACCTTCACAGGTATCTTTGACTTTCTTCATGGATATGTATAGGTTCAAGTATAGATTTCGGTCCGGTCTGGTCAACTACTTAGCAAATATGCCAAAGAAAACTTTATATTTTTTTATTAAACTGGCTGTTTTAATTGAATTAAAATATTTCAAAGAGATAGGTAGTATTCATAAACGTAAACAAAAGAATAATAGACCTCGAAAATAACTAAAGAGGTTGTATTCGTAAACAAATGAAATATAGTGTAAAACAAACATTATTAACGCTCTATTCTTTCACACGTATCACACAAACACACATATTTATAGGTTTCTAGGTCAACGAGAATGCGGTGCCGTTGGGGACTTGAAACATATACGTATTTCATTCACCAATATCGTATAACAAGACTGAAAAGACAATTAAGATTTCATATATTCATTTTGAAACAAATTATCGCTTTTTGTTTGAAGTAGCTGCCACCCGAAACTCCGTACTCCAGGATTTAAAAAAAAAAATAATAAGTAACCTATGTGCTCTTCCAGACTATGTTCCACGTGTGCCAAATTTAATGAAAATCCTTTTATCCGTTCTGGAGATACCTTCTAGCAAACATCCAACCATCCAACCATATAAACTTTTGCATTTATATTATTAGTAAGAAGTGAGGTCACCGTAAATTAATGAGTTTGAGTTGACTATGGCCTAATCACCCGTGATTTAGGGTATGCTCCGAACCCCTCATTGAGGACTTATAGTGTGCTGATGATGATGATGAAAGAAGTGAAATTAAGACGTATTTTCACATTACCTTTCGATGCCTGATCTAGCTAGTTTGATGTTAAATTAATTAATAGAAAACTTGAGCTTCAATATCCTTTTGGTGATGAATGATTTTGTTATTAAATTAAGTTACATAGAAAGTTACATCTTTCTTTGTTACATCTAAAGTAAAGTTGTGTCATGTAACTCTAGGGACTCACTCAATAAATCGATCCTTGAAGTCGGTGTGTAAATAATTTTTAGAGCAAGTACCAACATGATTTGATCGCCTTCAAAACAATTGATCCGTTATTTCGAGTGTCATTACGATTCTGGAATCGTTCAAAGGACCAAATTGATGAAAATGTTAATTAAAAATATTTTACATAATGAAAATGAATTGAAATAGGTTAATGGCTTGTGCCGTAAATATATTAACCAATAATTTATATGATGTTTTACAAAGAGTACATTAAACTTGAAAATATCGAGTTAAATTTGCGTCGCGAAATTGGGGTGTACAACGCGGTTGACAGGCAATCTATGAAAACAAAGGGAACCCTTTGATCAACGAAGCGTAGGCGAGCGCGCTTAAAATCTGTTATTAAATTACTGAAAAGCTCCAGCATAAGATAAAGAAGCAAAATAAAGAACCTAAAGTTTGCTAAGTTATTTTAAAATTTGACTCTACATTTTTAGGATTCACTGCTTTCAGGAAGTGTTTAATTATAATAAAAAATCAGAAGGACAGTTTTATTTAATTTTACAGACAAATTGAATTGCTATAATACCTCCATTTTCAGAAAAATACATGTAGTTCATTTTAGTACAAAGTACGAGTATATACGGAAATAATGCATCATCTTAGGCTTCATGAATAAGTCGATTACGGTACATAGCAAAAATTTTAGCTTTCATCTCTCGATTATTCGTGAAAGCACCGAAGTGTCGTCATTTCACAAGCGACCGCTCATGCTTCCTCGTATAGAGCGTGCTTATATATTTCTACCTTGTTGAGTTTAACGTCATTTTCAACATGCCATATTACAAGAAATTGAGTTAGATTATATTAGATTTATTCTATTTCCTAACTGAAACAAAAGCTTAAGGCCTGATACCCATGAGCGTTTTTTTCACGCCGTGTTAAACGGTGCTGGCGATCCTCAAGCGATAACTGCTTTAAAATTACTCTTGTTCCATTTGTTTGCTCGATAAAAAAGCGTCGCGATTTTAAAATGCATATGTTTTATTTGAACGTTTTTATAACGTGCGACAAAAAAGCGCCCGTGCGAATGAGGGCAAAAGCTTATAAAAATTGCAGAGTCTGATTCGAGTGCAACACAGTAGAACGTAATGCGAGGCTCGGATCATACTATATCCGGTGGAATGTCGGATTTGTCGAATACAAAGTATTTGTAACCTTTATTTGTTTTCAAAATGGCGGTAGTGGTACTTTACGAGGTTTAAGTGCAAATATTTTAAGGGAAATTTTAAAATTACAAAATTTTATTAGACTACGTCAAAATATAATCTTACACACACATGAGGTGAAAAAGTGGTAAAAGAATGTCGATACATACATTAAACCATCATAAAAATATGAAAAATGCAATAAGCAAGAACCAGAAGTGTCTATAATTGTCACTTTTAATCTTGTCTGACATTTCTTAATATTTATATGTATACGTTATATCAACGTTTCTCTAAGTTTTCTCCTTTCGAGTCTTTCCTTCAGTCTACAAAAGTCTACTACTACTCTACTAAAAATACTAAAGGGATACTGTAAATCATAGGGGACAAATCCTCCAAAACCTTAATATTAGGTATCTATAAATCTATAAAAAGTGAGGACGCGAAATTAACGAGGGACGCAAGAATAAAAAAAAAAATTCGGACCTATAATAATCAAACTTCGAATATAGAGTTCCCTCAAATACTTCTTTCACAAAAGGGTTTCGTAATAAATAAAAGTTTAAGAACAGTTGCCATATATAATACACCGTACGTAAGAACTTCAAATATTAATTTCTCGTAAAAAGTTCTTGATAAAAATTATAAAAATTTTCTTCAATGATATAGTTCTACGTATATCATAAAATTATTCTATTCCACAGTATTTCCTTAAGGAAGACGTAAACTGGGAACCGCTTGCGATATAAAACTCTAGTACGGTCAAAGACATAAACAACTTTCAAGGGAACGCAGAGGAGGACTTAATAAAGGGTCAGGAATCAAGAAAGGGAATTTGTTCATCGTAGAAACCTCAGCTAATAATACATATGGTTTCATGCTTGTTTTACTTATTTTAAAGCATTCACCATTTGTTTTATTTTTACTAACTTCTCCACAAAAACTTTAACTTCCCCGATTTTTAAATCGTAATTTTTATGTCGACATCTAACTTATAATAAACAGTACCTGGATGACCGAGCTTCGCTCGGTATTTTTTTTAAATTGTGTTTTTTGAAAGTACGAATTACTAATAAAATTATGAAATATGAATAATATTTTTCGATCTTACCGATAGAAAAAGTTAAGTTTATGTTTAAGTTGATTATCGATAAAACATGAATAAAATGACATTTTCTAAAAATGATTCCTAGCTAGATCGATTTAACGCCCCCGAAACCCACTATATACAAAATTTTATGAAAATCGTTGGAGCCGATTCCGAGATTCCAATTATATATACAAGAATTGCTCATTTAAAGAGAAATACAGATGAGTAAAGGCCCTATCTGTCCTGCATTGCTTTATGCCACCCTTATTTATAATTACCGTTTGATCTTTTTTAGTATTATTATTACCTTATATCTGTTTACTCATTCTTTTGTGTAAGTTGATTTGTCGAGCATCCGTCCTCTTACTATCAACCTAATCGTCTTGAGTAATTACTCTATGTAAACAGATTCACTTAACAATAAAGGCTGACAAAGCTAGTAAATATATCGCCATAATTGTTTACAGTACTGTCTAGACTCGCAGACATTCGTGTATTTATGAGGAGCGAAACAAATAAATGTCTTACCCGACCTATTATCGCGTTCCCTTTTCTTTGTAATGTCACTGTCTATCAACGTCTTCTATTTTATAAACGAACTAAAGTAACAATGAACATTACAATAAAGCTAATATACTGGAATAAATATTCAATTATTCAAACTTTCGTGAGACATTATAATAAATTTATATAAAAACGGCTAAACACTCACGTATATTCGTCCGGTGGCGGCACCGACTAGTTACGAGCCCATCGGGGGCCATTAAGAACGTGAGTGGGACTGGTATTATTTCGCCGCTCACTGCAATGAGCGACGGGCCGCTTCCGCGTGGGCTCGAAACTAGTCGGTGCCGCCACCGGACGAATATACGTGAGTGTTTAGCCGTTTTTATATAAGTTTATTGGAATAAATATATCTAAGTTTTCTTTCTAAAGGATTAAGAAAGATATGTGAATTTTGTGTTCATTTAAATTTGGTATGGGTATTGATTGAATCAGTTGAACCGTTGATTACCATTCAACGTTTTGAACCGTTAACGGTTTTTCATTTAACCAGTTGAATTCAATGTAAGACAAAAGAATCACTGATCGTCTTTTTTTCTATCAGTCATCGGGTGTTTGTTTATTGAATTTATGATTAATTAGTTGACAAAATCAACTAGTTTTACGACTATTTGAAAAAAGCAAATTATGCGTTTCGTTTCGTTAAATCGTCAATGACCCATCTCTTTAATAAAGATAATAATTTGTGTGGTAAGATGCAAAAGATGAACAGCGACATCTATCATTTTTATTCTTAAATATTCTTTTTCAATGTATACTTTTTAAATTTACGTGTAGACACTTCTAAAATATTCCTTTCATTTCAAAATATGTACATATGAGTCGTTTTGTAAGTTTAAGATAAAACAAAGGATCTATTGATAGTAGACACGTACAAATTTATTATCTCTCGAACGAGAGGCCTTGAATTTACAGAATTGTTTCTCGATTCTCGACTGGATACTCTGTTAGGTAGCTTTATCGATACTGCTCGGGTATCGAGTACGATTGAAAAGATATTGTGGTACCGTTCAAATAGATTGACCTTTTAGTTTCGATTCTGGAATTAAATTCCTATGATTTTTATACGTATTCTCTTGTTGAGGATTCTACTAGTATTCTAATATAGTTTCAACTCTGCTGACTACCGAGTTTTTTATCATTCAACAAATTAAAAAAAAACTAAGCTTGTAAAAAATTTGAAATCCCTAATTTGATGTCAAATTGTAAGTTACTACCGTACTTGTAATACTCACTAATAAAATTTAATATCATACGTGTAATTAAAGTGGTAAATATTAATTAATAAATAATAGAAGAAACGAAAGAAGATTTAAGGAGCAATCTAACATACAAACAGACAAACAGACAAGTATCTCCTTATTTAAATCAACCTTCTTTATTTCATAAACCCGCCATCAATAGCTAAACAAACGACAACCTGAAAGTGACCAGATAAATGTTGCAAAGTAATAAAATGTCTAATTCAATAAAATTGAATGTTATATTCAATTTTTAGAGCTTACCCGCTAGGGTTCGAGATCTGGGAGAGAAATACGAGTCGAGGATCGGTGATACAATATCCGTTGGGACGACCTATACGTCGAATAAAGTGCGGAATTCTATTTGTCGCTTTTATTTGATTCCGAGATGGCAGAGTCGATCCTATTTCAAGATTTAAGTTCAACACTCAGCGGTAGATGATACATTGGATTTTGACTTAAAAGATTAATCATTTACAGTGCTTTCGAAAGTAAAAAACAACAATATAACATGACTACAGTATGTTCCTTTTTGTGTTGTAAACTTACGTACCTAAATATATTAAAATTTAAAACAAAAAATATGGATTAATTACATATTTACGAGACTAAACGGTCTAAGTTGCCTTTATTTTACCTCAAGAAATATTTCATGCAAAGTTTTAAAATTCACGGGCAGCCACAAGAATTTTGGTAATTTAAGGGAATACTTAATAACCAAAAATGAGTGCTAATTAAAAATTAATTGTTAGATTTGAAAAATACACCGCTTTGGTTATAAGTAATAACTTAGTTAATTCAGTGTAAAAAGATAAATATAACAGTATTGTCTTTGTTAACGTATTTAGAAAAGCCTCTTAAACAGATGTGCTTCCACGCATTTATCAAGTACACTTTAATCTTTGTTCTCGGTTTGCGCAGCGACTGCTCATCCATGACAGTTGTTTCACATACGAGTACATCGCAGCCTTTGATAGATAAATCGGAATAAATACCATTATTTATAGACTTTAACAAGCGATGTACAACAATATTTACAAATCATCGCTTTGGTTACCTAAAATTATCAACATTCGTGACTTAATTGAGACATATAGCAGTGCCTCGAATCGTCGCTTTCTGAGACAAAATTCTCTGCATAAAACATCCCTGTCATTATCTTTGACTAAATAGCGACAACAGTAAGTTAAATGGGGATTATGGTTTCTGAAACCCACATTGAAAATTGTAGTGATGCATCAAAGACCTTAAGCTTCTTAACTTTACGTCTTACCTTTTTAAAAATATCTTTGAATTTTTGTAAGCATCCTCGTAGGATATAGTTGTACTCATTTTAAAACCGGTTGTGACTAAATCTTTTCTTTTCAGTGTAAGAAAACTAATTCTGCAATGAAAACTCATGTTAACATTCAATTAGTGTGACCTTATTATGATAAAAGAGACGTTATCTTGTCTAGATAGTTTATTAAAGTGCATTAAAGCTACGAAATGGTGATTCAACTTTTAATAGCCGTTGCCTCGTAGCAAGTTGTACTTTTTCTCGTTTATGGGCCGTGCTATTACCTTGGGGTGCTTTCTTAAGACAATCTAAGTACTTTGTATGAAGTGGCCTTTTTAAAAGTAATTTCTGGAAAATAGTTCTGCTGTATAGCTGTCGCCTGTGAAACCTTCCGCGCGGAACGAAAAAAAACCTTAATTAGTAGCTTATGTGTTCTTCCAGACTGAGTTCTATATCTATGATAAATTTTATTAAGATTCATTGAGCCGTTCTGGATTTACCTTCTAGCAAACATTCATCCAAACATTCGCATTTATAATATTGATAACATAATTGCAACAAGATGAAATTGAAATTAGAATCCAAACACACGCCATATTATGACGTCATAGGTACAAAATCCAAAAACAAAACAACATCGTTTCAAATATACAAAAACACAAATCCAAGTATGTAATAAGATTAATCTAGATTATATCAAACAGATTTAGGAATTAAAATAAACTACACACATAAAATAACTAACGTTTCAGTCGCTGTAAAATAAAGTGTTCAATTTTATTTAACGGCTATATTTGTTTTGGTAACGTAGGGGAGCCAGTTTCGATTTTCTCGCTCCAGATACGTTGTAACCTATCACTACGTATAATTCAAACTAAACTGTGTTGAACATTCCTATTTGAGATTTACGGAGGCGATACAAGCACTTCAATATTTGTTAAAATTACTTAGCCCTAAAAAAACAACTTAAAAGCAAACAAAACGTAATCGCAACACAAATATATGTTCAATAAATCATGTCTGTATCCCATGGTTAGCTGTAAGAGAACTCTTTTAGAGTTAAGCATACATGTATATCACCGTCATCATCAGCTCACTATACGTCCCCACCGAGGGGCTCGGAGCCTATCCTAAGTTAAGGGTGATTAGGCCATAGTCAACCACACTGGCCAAGTGCGGGTTGGTTGATTCACACATATCTTTGAATTTCTTCTCAGATATGTGCAGGTTGCATCACGATGTTTTCCTTCAACGTAAGATCGTGGGATAAATGTACATATGTAAATCGGAAATCGAAAAATTGGTACATGGCAGGATTCGAACCCAGAACCTGCAGATTGCAAGTCAAGTGCTTGACACCTGAGCCATCGACGCTTTATATATCACCGTATTTCTATGTTATGTTACAAATGTTTTAATGTGTACAAAGCTTAAATAAATGCAAACATTTAAATGCCAGTTTTCGCCTTTCAGTAGACGAAAACGTAACGATAACTCAAAATATTTATTATTATTATTTTAAACTCACACAACATACAACATTCAATCAAAGAAATATTACTATCGTTAATAAAAACGTATAATTACTCTTAAGATTAACCAATTAACAATAATTCCATTCAATTGCTACAAAAATTGCCTAATCTTATACGTCCTAAACGTACATTAACATCGTCGAATGTACATGGAAAATTACTCCGTTCAAAATCTTAACGCCGCAAATGTTCGCAGCGTGAACACAATGCCTGTCTCAAAAGTAATTATCTTAAACAGGAGTGTAGTTTTGCCGCGAGGCAGAAGGTTTAATATTATACGTATATCGTTATTATATCTTTTGTTCTTATAAATAGGTCAAAGGAACAAATTCGACATCTCTATTCCATGAAAGTAATTTTGTAGTAAAAATAAGTATAAAGAAAGGAAAATGAAACTATTCTAACAAAAACCTGACTTTTATCATAATAGCGTTATTTTAGTATTTAAAATTTGAAAAACAAAGCACATTTCTTACCAATGTTTGTCTTTGGTAATTTAAAAATTCATTCCGTTGCAGACGGATTTTTATCACAGTAATATTAAATTAAACCTTTCTATTATCAACGATTATTCTTGCATATCTCCCTATCTAATACGAACCTTGAATTTAATAGTAAAGTTTATTAACGCTTCAAATCATCTTCAAACATAACCTCAACTAAAGATTCTAACAAAAGAGCGCAGTTGAACAAGATCTCGAGTTTAAAGTTCGAAACTCGTATTGTTAAGCATAAAACTTGTTAAAAATTATTTTACTGGTACAAAGAATAACGAACAAACTCCGTGAGAAAAATGCTCCAATTATTTTCAAGATGCTCTTAGAATAGTAACAATTTTAACTTACAGCAGACCAACGTTCTATAGAAAATTTTACTAAAATACCAACTGACCTGGCAAACGTTGTCTTTTAAAATAAGAGTTGGTGATAAAAGGGTGAAAATTTAGAGCTATACTAGCTGTCGTCCGCGACTCCGTCCGCGCGGGATTAAAAATAGATGCTGGCTGATTCTCAGACCTACTAAACTTGTTCACAAAATTTCATGAGAATCGGTCAAGCCGTTTCGGAAGAGTATGGGAACGAAAATTGTGACACGAGAATTTTATATATAAGATATATTTTTATTGCTACATTATAAAATAAATTCCAGCTTGATACCTTCACGCGTTTTTGAGAAAAAGGGTCTTGACAGACAGACGGCCGGACAACAAAGTGATTCTATAAGGGTTCCGTTTTTTTCCAATGAGTTACGGAACCCTAAAAATTTAAAATAAAATGTTAATGTTAACAACCCTCATCATTTAGCGGTATGAAAAATAGATAGTAACCGATTTTCGCACCTAATGAATATGAATATAAAAGTTCCTAAAAATCGGTCAAGCCGTTTCGGCGGATTATGGTAAATAACATTGTGACACGAGAATATTATATGACACTAGCGGACCCGATAGACGTTGTCTGACAATTTGACACTGCGATGGTAGCGCCGTCTGTCGGATCCAATGTAAAACATTCCAAAATCAACAACTACTAATAAATTAAAAATTAACTAAAAAAACATTGTCCAGCGGACAAAATTGTGAATCTAAACCATTCCCAGATCCCCTTGAACACTCACAAAAAATTTCATCAAAATCGGTCCTGTCGTTTGAGAGAAGTTCAGTGACATACACACTCACGGAAAAATTATATAGAAGAAGAGTTATATAAAGATAACTAAAGAAATATAAAGTTATGACGTATTTTTCTTATCTTATCATTTATCATATATATTGAGATATCAAAGGCCGGCTGCACATCTGCGGTTCCTCTGGTATTGCTGATGTCCATGGGCGTCGTTGAACACCTCGGTGTTCCCGCTGCTCGTTTGCCCCCTTCTGTTATAAAAAAAACAATAGTTCTCGTATACAGTGGAATAATAAAATCTATCAATCACGAACAAAACTAGGTAAAATTTGATTATTATATTGTAGTTTGGAAACGTTGTGGAGTCCGGCTCCCTGCAGAAATTCTGATTCAGGTTATAATTAAGTTTCGTAAACTCATCTCTATGTTAATTGCTATACTGCAGCGAACTTTGCTCTGTTGCCGATTCTATAGTTAAATGAACTAGGGATTATCGTAATATATTGTGTTTGCTTTTAAGATTGCTATAGAACATTTAATGAATTAGTCAGACTCAATATTAAGTAACCAATGTAATTGTTAGGGGCAGCTCCACAGTGTAAATTTATTTTATTTAATTTTTGTTAGAAAAAAAAACTGTTTTTTTAGTAAAGTTATACTTACGTAATTTTCTATAAACTAGTTCAGTAGATTTTTTTAATTAGTTGTTCGTCACACTAGACATCATCGAATTAAGGGTTAATGTTAGTTTACATTTAGTGATAGATTAGCAAATATATTATAGTTTAGGATAACTTATCTGCAATAAAACAAACGTAACTTTGAAAAATGTACACAAGTCAGATGTACCGTAAGATTTGTGTTAACCAATAACTCTTGGCTGCATACAGCGCTTGCGGAAATAGATGGTTCTACTTCAAATGGTAACTACAACCTTAACTTGTAGAATAACCGCAACAAACGACTTCGGTGCAATCTTATACGACTATAGGTAAATTGTATACTATTTGATTATAGCTAACTAAATGATATTTTTCAATCAACATCAGGACAAGCTGAAAGAAATCTTAGTCATATTATAAAAGCGAAATTTTGAATAGATAGATGGATAGGTGGAATTTTATTAGAAAGTATAAATGTAGAACATAGTCTGGAAGAATGCATTGGCTCCTAATTAAGATTTTTTCACCCCTCTCAGACGGAGTCGCGTTTGCAAGCTAGATATTTAATAGTAGTCTTTTAAATTACAACATGTTAAGTAAAGTGTAACCTCTCTTGTTCTGTATTGCCTGCTAGCAATCGTTCTTAATACTTATAAATTAAAGAAATTCCGATGTTTTCGTTATACTCAGAGTTAAAATTTATACGTGATTAAATTTACTTTTGTTGATTTAAACGCTGACGAAGTACCTTTTATAATCGATCTTTAATAAAGTAACTGGACATAAATTCTAAGTTAAAAACATGTCTTGGATTTTCTTCAATTTTCTAATACTGAAACGTCTCACATTTTTTATATTAAGTTAAATTGAAACCGAGTCTACGTGCAAAGCTAATACAGAACAAAGTTTTAAAATCCACGCGAGCTTTTCGTAAAGTTTTCGTCTGACATTAAAGTTTACAAATTGTGCCCGGTTTTATTGAGTTTTCTTTTTATAAAGTAAAAGCTATTAGGCATTTATAAAACTTTGTCACTTAAAGTTCACATGTGCTTTTTACGAAATTGTTATTTCTTTATGCAAAAAAAGGGGTGCGAAATAAGAGAAAAAAATAAAAACCTACAAAATTTACTACAGCTGTATGTTCCATTGTAATGTTTAATTATTAACTAGCTGTCGCCTGCGACTCCATCCGCGCAGAGTAAAATAAATAATGTTTTCTTCCAGACTATATTCTATATGTATGCCAAATTTAATCGAAATCCGTTCAGCCGTTCTAAAGGTATTTTCAAACAGACATTCATCCATCCATCCACAAATCCATCTAAACATTCGCATTTATATTACTAATAAGCAAGATAGTAAGATTAAACAAAATTAATTTTTTTCAAGCTACAGAGTTAGGGAGGACATTCATGTAATATTCTTGAACTAAAAAATAAATATATTTTGACTGTTACAAAGAGAATGGTAGGGTTAATGATATTGTATTTAAACAGTGGAAACTCATGACTATACAAAATGAGATTAATTTAACTTAATTAAGTAGTTAGTAACAGTTTATTTTTTAAAATACTAATAATTTTTTATATACGAAATTTTACCTCATTCATTCAATTTGGAAGTTATAAAGTAATTTTTCATAATTGAAATTTACTTTATGAATAATAAAATAGAACCTATGACCCAGTTCTATTGAGTCATTTCATGCAAACAGAAGCGTAAAATTTGTATTTGTAATGCTGTACAGGAAGCAATCCAATTATTTCGTAATACTATAAATCACATCGCCTTACCTCCATTGCTTTATCGAGCCTTAAATCTTACCAACGGGAAGATAAATAAGAAATATTTACATAATTTATACGATTTACGTTACTTATAATTCATTATCGATATTTCGAATTCATTTATATTTAAAGTACGTTTCCGTTAATCCTGAATTTTAAGACTAAAATTATGTCAGTATAGCTAATGGAATTCCATAGTAAAATATAATAAAAAAATCAATAGATAACTGAAATGTAAAGTGGTAAACGAGCATAAGGCCACCTGAATTCGCCGAAATGGCGAAGCGACAGCTGCAGATAGACATCCACAATTGCAGTTGCGTTGCTTACCTATAACCGACGGAGGAGGAGCCGCACAGAAAGTGTATTCCTCCCTTTACTATGTGTCCCCTCCCCCATCAAATCTACTATCCATTCCCATCCTTTTCTTATAAGAAAAGCGAAAAATATAACACACAGTAAGTTACCAACAACTCCATAATTACTATGCATCGAATTTTCGGAGATCTGTTGTGAGTTTTTTGTTCTGACATTCATGTATTTTCACTTTTTTTTCCCATTCTCTTGCTTATTTATATCTCATATATATCTCAATAAAGAATATATCTTGTTAAAAACCATGTGATAATAACATTAATATTGCTGTTTATAAGGCAAATAAAATAAAACATAAAAAGAAATTGCTATGCCTCGAACCGCGACATTAAATACGATTAACGTTATTTATGTTTCAAATGGGTCTTTGTTTTACCAGCTTACAAATATAATTCATATTATCCTGTAAGATTGAATGTTCAACATTTAATGAACAACATAATTATTAATAATAATAATATTTATTTGAAGTAACATGAGATACGCATATTAAATAACATTTTTTAACAATGATTATTCAGACGTTTCACAATTTTATGCACGCAAACTAATCCGCATTATATATATAACTAGCTGTCGCCCGCGACTCCGTCCGCGCGGGATTAAAAATAGATGTTGGCCGATTCTCAGACCTACTCAATATGCTCACAAAATTTCATGAGAATCGGTCAAGCCGTTTCGGAGGAGTGTGGGAATGAAAATTGTGACACGAGAATTTTATATATAAAATTAATCAAATTTTTCAAATTGGTCAATCCTCACGCCTACCTCATCTTAAATAGTGTATGTACAGTCAAACCTGGACCAAACATCTATACGCGGGAGTTATCCAGTTCCGACGGACGACCTCCGTAAGCGTGAAACTAGTGAGAAACCCCTATAACATAGAAATATCTTTCTCCCTTAGACTCTTGATTATTAGGGTTCGACTACATCGACATAACAATGCCGTAACATATTGGAGTACTATTAACAAAACACTGACAAGTATTCATTTACTAGCTGTCGCCCGCGACTCCGTACGCGAGGAATTAACGAACACCTAATCAGTAGTCTATGTGTTCCTCTAGACTATCTTTTACGAATATACTAAATTTCAGCTGAATCCGTTCGTCCGTTCTGGAGATACCTTCAAACAAACATCAATCCATCTATACATCTAAATATTCGGATTTATAATATTAATAATATAAGAAGTAAGATTAGTACGAAAGAAATTTACCTACGATTGTGTTAAAATTATTCATATTAAAATCTTTGCTGTAGAATTTATTTAACGTAAAACGAGCGAATTGTTTTTCATTATTCAATTTTGTTTTTCGAATACTACGAGTAAAAGTACAGTAAAATTCTGGTCAAGGCCACTTCTTGAGAGCCCTTTTCGGAACCTAGACATTACGCCATTTTAATACTCTTTTCTTTTATTAACATCGTTTAATAGCTTTTATTTTTAAACCTAAAGATTTTTGTTTTATTTTGTAAGATAAAAATTAAATATTTTTTCATTAAAATTTAAATTCCACCAAACGTTTTTCAATAAAACTGAATCATTTCTAGAGTCAGTAATAGGCTACTCCTCAAAAAGCTAAAACATACCGTTTCCAACATACAAAAACATTTAACTTTTTTCTTTTTGAGAAATATTAGAGCCAACTTTGATTTTGTACACATATTCTTCGGTATTTGAAAGGAATGGTTAATATTAATGTTTTATTTTTATAAAATCAAATTAACAATCTCTGTTTGAATCCAGTAATAATGTAAACATATCAAATTAAAGAAAAACGTTTGTCATTTTAATAAAAATTCAATGTAATTTGGGAGAGAAAATTAAGCAGTGGAATTGGGGCCTAAGAAATGTCCCTTATGTAACATAACAATAATAATAAAACCCATCTATTACAATGGGTTTTAGCATTACTGTAGGAAGTCTGCGAACGCGTCAACTGTTCCCTAATAGAAATTACTTTTAATTAAACGTAATAAAAACAAAAACATGCTTGGGACTACTGTTTCTAATTTTCTGTATACGAAATAACATTTCGTTCTTTTGAAACTAGTGCTGGAATAAAATAACCTAATTGTTAAAAGTTTTATGCACGCCCCTTTGAATTGTAAATAGTGTAATTTATATTTAGGTTAATTGCTATTTTTTTTTTCAATAATAAATTTATGTCTCACTAAATAGATACTAAATAATTCTGAAGCTACTAACTAATTGTGCAATTAAATTTTCGTAGAGAGAACAGAATTTGCGAACAGTAGAGGGTTTAACGTTGTAAATGTTCCTAACATGTTTACAATTTCAAGACTCAAAGCGAAATCTTGATAAAGGAGCATCGCCTTGAGGCATAAACGTTTCTTAATATATACATCATATTCCACGAATATAGATATATGTACATATGTAAATATGTATTTACTTACACGTGAAAAATGTTGCTACAATTATGTTTTTTTTAATATCGATATAACACAAAGTGAGCATAAGGGAACGTACCCACACTACGTGGCTCAGGTTTTTGTCACGTAGTCGTTAGTTGTTCTTTTTCATAACAGATTCACTAGTAATTTAAGTGTGCATGCAGTCTTAAAAAATAAAAAAAAAATAGGTCACGTAGTATGAGTATGTTCCCTAACCTCTAAACTCCACTATAGTTCCCACCGTATTGATAAATATCGTTGTCTCCGTTTGTTTGAAACACAATGAGAGGGACAACAATATGTATTATGACCACCTTAGTAGAAATTGCTAGCTTAGCTGCTTATTTTGAACAACTCTTTACACAAACCGTTTCAATAAGAAAGCCTTTGTTTAATAATTTGTTTAAAACTACAAATTATTTGGTCTGTAAAGTGTATTTTAAAAATTTATAACGTTGTAATTTTTTTTATTTTTGTTCTAACAAAGAGGTCCTTATCCTTTTCTGAGTCATGTTATAATAAAAAGCTATTACATGAATATTGCAGGACGTATCCAGTTTCAAGCAATCACCTTATAGTTTACAGCATTTTTTTACTGCAAACTCCTTTAGTACAGTGAATGTCTACTGATTCCAAGCTATCCAGCCCAACAACGATTCAAAGATGTCCCTATCTATTTCTTAGAGCAGTCATTTTATGTCAAGATTTAGTTGATCATTGAAAGATAAGAAAACGGTCATATTATAACCTAAAAATATAAATTCGCTTTCTTGAAAATTCATATAACTTGTCTTTGCTTAGTAGTATTAAAAACTTTAATAACAAAAGTTAGTAACAAAGATTCTTTAACAAGTTATGTAACTATGACAATAAAACGACCTAAACAAAGTTAACGGAGTGTAAACTTAAGTTTTACTGCACGTAACTTAATTTCATATTATCTTGGGGTTCTTTGGTATTATTTTAGTATGTTGAGATGTTGTTTTAGGACCTCTTGGGAATTTTAAACAGTCTAGCCACCAAAACTATTGTTGTGGATAACAACAAAATTGTTTTAATTGATATTATTTTCACGAAACTCACTCTTATTTTAAGAAATAATAAACACTTGATGCGCCAATAGCCTAATGGTTAAGGGTACGGATTTCTGATAACGTGTTCGTGGGTTCGAATCCCGCCATTCAACTATTATCGTAAACCATAGCACAATCATAGAGCTTTGTTGGAATGGTAAAAGAAATATTAGTAAATTCACAAAAATTATCTGCTAATATTAAAAAAAAATGCAGTTGTAATATTCTGTTGTCTGCCTTTGTTTTTTTTTCGAAGAAAATACAAGATGTGTTGTTTTGAAAGTAACGCCTAATCTATTCTTAAAATAACAATACGCGCTACCAACTTTAGTTCGAAGGTCAACAATCGCAAATAACCGGGTTATTGCACAAAAGATGCTTCGTGTTATTTAAATTGTTGTAAATTACCATTAACAAAGTCGATAGCGAGGCGAAGGTTAGGTCGATGCGTTCAATTAACCTATAAAACGAGACCTTCTCCATTGTTCAATAAAACGAAATATCAACATGCAGACTTCTTATTTAAGGAATTATATTCAAACGTCATAAGAGCTCTATTAAATGTATTAGTAATATTACAAATGCGAAAAGCTTAATGGATCTCTATGTAATTTTGAACAGATGTAGAACATAGTATAGAAGACCACATAGACTACTAATCAAAAAAATGTAATACCACGCGAATGGAGTCGAGGAACACAGCTAGTGTGTTGCAGAATAAGTCCGTTTCAAGATTTATGTAACATTTAGTTTTATAGAATAAAACCATAGTCACTTATCAGAAATAACATCAAATTTTCACACTAAATTAATTACTTTTTTTTTTATCAACTCCGACTTGTTTCATCATATTAAGATTACCAATTTATCAATTTAAAAAGTAATTTTAATTTACCAAGCATCTTTATTTGTTTCCAATGTAATTCAATGTCAATGTTTTTTTTTTATAGTTTCTAAATGAATATCGGAATAATTTCATCTCGGTGTAACAAAACATACGAGCACACAATTTATGGAGAATGGTGCTCTAAATAGCACACACATCCAAGTGACAGCTGATGTATGAACGTATTTCTCTAACGCCAGCCTTTTATCATTCGACTACAAACATCAAATTCGATATTATTATATTTTCTCAGAATATTACAAAAGAAAATAATATAAAATTGATTTATCCAGCTGTTGCCGCTAAGTTCTTCAAAATAGCTAAGTGACCGCTGCCGATAGACATGTACATTCACAGATTCGTTGCCTCCTTTAAGCTGACAGAAGAGGGGACAGACAGAAAGATTCAATTTCCCCTAACGATGAGTCCTTTCTTTTACCAAATCTTTCCTCTTCCCATATCTTCCTTACAAGTAAAGGGTAGCTATCTCTACCATTGCTATGATACTCATTTCCTCATTCCTTTTAACTAGAAATATGTGCTCTTTTCTCCTTCACAACAGTTCATATTTCTTTAATTAACTTTAATATAATCTTGTATTAATAAATTTTATGTGAAAATTTGAACATTTAAACTTCTATATAACATTTCGTAAGTAACGATTGCTTAAGTTGTGGTTTCAATCAATTTGTTTGACGCAATAGAAGCTTTGCTTAAGCTGATAAGCGGATTTAAGGAACTTAACAAACTTTTGATTTGTTTGAATTACCTCAGCTACCTTACTGTATCGTTTGCTACCTCAATCTATTTGCTAACAAAATAAATACAAGAAGCGATCAAAGTATTTAAGGTCCCCAAACTGTCGACACTAACCACTTCAAGCTATCACTTGTTGAATTAAAATTAACAGAGAAATCCTGCCCAGTCTAAACTTTTTCATCTCATAATTTACATTTTCTCCATTTACAAATTATTGTAACAAAGCACAAAATTCGAGGTTATACAAACGGATCTAATGAAGCTGAAAACGACGATCGAATTTCATTAATAATATTAAAACGTAAGCAGCCATAAATCCTGCAAACTCGAGCGAGACAAAATAATGCCGCTGCAGATTTTCAGCAATAAATTTAATAAAATATTCGCTGTTTATCTTCCGGCTCGGTAATGCCCCCGATAACGAAGCAAGTGACGGCGAATAGATTTATTACACCGTAAAAATTGACAGTGTTGGTGATATTGGATTAACGAGGATTTGTGCTTGAAAATACGAGAAGTTAGAAAGTTTACTACAAACTAGTATATAAATTTGGATTGAAGCGTACGGATTTCCGATTATGAGGTCGGGGCTTCGAATCCGCCATTCGACTATTGTCGTAAACCATGTCCTAGCAAAGTCTAGAGTTTAGTTGGAATGGTACAAGAAATATTAGTAAATTTACTAAAAACTACTTATATTTTACTAAAAAAAATGCCTAACTGCAATTCTTAATTGACTCATTATTTAGGCCTCCTGAGAACCTTGGATAAGTGCACACATGTAATAAAAACTAAATAAAGTTATAATATTCGGGACTTGAGTTGGCACATCTTGTAGAACATTACTCTACTACCCAAAGTGCCAAATGAAATGAAACAAATGTAGTTCTAATCTCGACGTGTCAACTCAAATGCTGGGTACAATTTCGATAATTCAAATATCTCTATGGTATAGATATAATAGAACTCTATGGTGTCTATAATGCTCTATGGTATGTTATTACGTATAGAGTAAAATTATGCGTCGTATAACACATTGTTTGATGACTGCTCACGTATACAAATCAATGTAAAGACGACGTTTCCTTAATAACACGAACTCTGGCTTCTATTTGAACGCTAAATTACTTTCGACGACGATTTGCGGTTGAATTCGTGTTTAATTAATATTTTATATAACTCCGACGAGTTACTTTCACTTTCGGATTTCTCCCTAAAGCCTCGCAAACCGGATTTCAATAAGATGTTTATTAATTTCAAATTAATTCATAATTTGATACTCTATACATAGTTTAAATTATGAAAGAGGTGTAAATATATTTCAAATATCAAACGTGATAAAATCCAAAAATAAAAATTTATAATTCGTTTATTTTTTTATCTGTACTACTAAAAAGACAATAAAAATATTTACGCAAATATGTTTTCGTTAAAATTTATATGTTTCTAGAAATTATTGAAGGACCAAGCACATTCTAATTTGAAAACTATACCTTGATAAAATTAAATTAGTGTTTCATTTATAAAGGAAAATTATCTAGTAAAATAATTTCGATCAACACATTTTAATTCAATGTATAAATGCTATTCAAATACCGAAACACCCTTTATTCCATTAATATACCAATGGTAAAGGAAAACGTCAATCATTAAAGGTAACACGCTTCAAATATGTACTTCATAGAATTTTACATTAGGTGTCAAAAGCTCACCTCAATAATTTCAAAGTAAATATCAAACTAATACAGAATAAGTAACGAATGTTGAAACAAGGAAAATCGATATTTCAACGTTAATTATCCAGTTGAACTTTCAATATCCACGAAGTTGTTTTATAGTTCACGTGTCCGAAGCTTTCGATGTCATTAAGCTTGCAATTTAAGTTATTCCGTTCGTGTAAATATGATAGGCATTTTTTATGTTTTGACATCTTTGTAAATGAACTTAAAGAGCTGAAGATTTCAGTTTTAACAGTCTATCAAATGTCAATTTTAGGTATTTTAAAACATTTTTGAAGGTACGTTACAATCATTTTCAAATTTGGTTAATTCGATAAGACTTAAAAGTCCAATGGAAAAGACAAACCACAGAAAATTATGAATTAATAAATTAATTTCTACACAAAACATTTTTCAAACATTACAACCATCGTAATATAGAATATGTCCTTCAAAAATATCGATTCCAAATTAAATCACACTCACACTGACCTAATTGCTTAATAATATATCGTGGCCAAATAATTAAACGGCACTTAAATCACGCTTGTTCGGAACAAAATCTCAATTTAGTACATATTTAAGGGCGGTTTAGTTTACTCCCAAACTCATTACAACCACCTACGTGACAGCAATACATCGTTAATGCCTGTTATACACAACAATGAAGGCGAAGCGAAGCGATGCAAAAGCGAAACGTGGCATGTAACTGACAAGAATTTAGTTCCAATAACCAGGTTGTGAAATATCGATTCTTATATGAAAAGAAACTCTACTTTCTGTTTTATCTCATTACGTTGCTTCGCTTTAAGTTCGCTTTCTCAGCTGTGTACTACAAGCGTCTCTCGTAAAAGTAAATCACTCGTTTAACAGAGGTAACAAAATCATTGAAATAAATTACCTACATACAGACTTGGTTTGGAAAGACGTTCGGTGTAAATTACTGAGAGGCTGTGATTTAAGAGGACTCCTTCTGTAAATCATTACTCTCATTACTGTGAAATTGTTGTACCAATTAACTTGAGTTATTATAATTAATTAAATTCTATTTTTCATAATTAGTGAGTGTGTCGTTTTAAGAACAATTTCATTGAAACACGCATTCGGTTTATAGACACTTGTAATGTAATGTTAATAATAAATGTAAATGTAAAAATGACAATGTAAATGTAAAAATAATATTTTTGAGTATGAGTATACTTAGTTTAAGGTATGAATACTACATATATGACCTAAATATTCGTATTCAATAAAGTAAATTTTATATTTTTAAATGTAAATTTATTTGATGAAATTTGTGTTTCTTTATTTCTAAATTTTCACAGCTAGAATATAAATTTATTTTCCTTTCAACAGAGTCAATTTATCATTTCAAATTAAATGGAAATTGATAGTTATAAATTAAATAAAAACATTCATTTCATTAGAAAATGACTCGTGTATTTTAGTTAGCTAACTATTCGAACATTCAAATGAACACAAACAACAATTTAATTTATGTTTCCAACATTAAAAAATTCCACACACTTTTTTATTAAAAATAAGTAGTTTTGTGGGAAAAATTTAGAGCATAATTTCTCTGTCTATGAAAACAGATATAGCTGGCAATGACAAATTAAAAGTAGAAAAAATAAAAGCTCAGTTAAAAAGATTTTATTGAAAACGTGAGAGTAGTAACATTAATTTTTTTAACTCGTTACTTATTCAATTATTAAACTGTATTTTTGTGTAACTGACATAAATTATTTAAACTATGTACAATATTTTAAACCAAACTATAGAATATGAGTATGTTTTAAGACTTGTACAGTCAGGTGCAGAAATATATATAAATTTAAATAAGTTTAAAAACTTGCGTAGGTTTTTGGTTTCAAAAATACGTAGGGCATGTATTTAACAATAAAATGTATTCATAGTCGGAAGCAAACAGATCGATACGAACGTACATTTTTTTGAAACTGAAAGCGTATACAAGTTTCTGAAGCTTTGTAAATGTATACATATTTATGCAGCTGACTGTACATACTCGTATTATTATTAAGATAATATTGTGCCTTAGTTACACTTGATTTTTTTTCTTTTAAGAATCAAACGCTTTTTTGGTAATATGTTATTATTATTAGAACTAAAGATTTGTACCAAACAGATTATTTAAATAACCAAAAATTTGACAAAGCAACTTTAATAAAACCAAAACATCAAAAATATACGAGAAAGAGATAAGATTATTTCTCCTATTAAAAACCAAACCAAAAACTAAGTTATTTTCTTAATCATAAAAGTAAAATCCATTGAACAAAATAGATATTAAAAAATAGATATTTTTAATCTATAAAAACTCGAAGAGACGTAATGTCGATAATTCAAGTGTTCACTGAATGCAGCTTTAACTTAGAGAGTGACCTTTACAAATGATCTCAGTTCAAGAAAAACTTGAGACTCGAAAACATTTTAAAACTTATAGAGGTTCCAAGTAATAAATGGTCTTGCTGAAAAAACGCTTGGAACACTTTTAAATAGTTTTCTTTTCTTTCAAACAAATACATTTACTTTTAATAGATACTAAGTAATAATTAATTTAAAAACCTTTAAGCCCTCTGATTGTATCAAATGAATCTTCAAAAATTCAAAGCAAAATCCTACGCAAAACCTGTTCAATATTGGTAGTAAATTAAGTAGTAACAATCTATACCTACCGGAATCTATAACTAAATATTATTGTTGGCCGAAATCAATAACTGATTAGATTCGAAGGTAATTTTAGTCACCGCAAGGACGTTTTAAGGTACGTGTCCATTGTCCCACGCCGGAACCGCACGCACGGACCGCAACGGATTCTAGTTTGCTTCGTATGATTTTAGATAGCGCTGCGTCCATCATCCACGCCGCCCGTATCGCATCAAGACTAAATCCGTTTAATCTGTGCGTACGGTTCGTGCTGCGCGTGCCAATGGATGCGTACCTCTAGGGTTAGATAGTTACGGTTCAAGATCGATTATTTGGTTTGACCGCAAGTTGACAACAAATGACATTGAAGGTATAAAGGAAGATAGTTTAAAGCTAAGTCAAGTTTGTAAGATCGTATTAGCAGCTTAGAGAGTGGGCGGAGAATCGAAACCGCTGTTATAGAATTATAAGTTACCCGCGTTTATCAATGAACGTTATTATACTATGGAACTTTATATACCAAGTCACATCTCATTTATTCAGAAGGGATTGAGTTCGTTAACTTAAGAGTTGGGTTTTGAGCGTAGAAGTGACGTAGTTATCATATTTTCGTACGTATCTCATTCGCATAGGGTTGGCGCACTAGATATTTGTCCCACAAATTTGTGTATTCTATTCTTATATCTTGGCAGCCCTGGCTCACGCTGGATTGTGTTAAACAAGTGTTTAACTGTATAACTTTAGAGTAATAAAGTAATTGTTTTAGAAATTAAGCGATTGTTGTTAATATTACAAAGAAAATATTGTGTTATTTTCATAGCGAATCCTTATGAATACAGTAAAACAATAGAGCAGTCGCAATAAGGTTAATTTTCAAAAGAAAACATCGTTTTGTTTCTCGCTTTTAAAACACTCAGGTATTTACATTAAAAAGGTATTTGCTAAGAACAAGACGAAGGTTGTGTTAAAAGGAAATTCAGGAATTTCTATATCTTCCATCCGGGTTCCTTTGCGCTTTGTTCTTTTATAATTCTACGGTATTTTTAACTGAGCGCTTACTGTTAAGGAATTAAAAGAATTGATTTCTTTGTCTTATAAAGCGTATTTTTATTTTTTTATTAGTCAGTAGCCTTTGTTCACAACTTAGTCTGTGCAAAATTAAAATAGGTACTGTTTTAGGCAACGCATATGCAATAGCGTATGTCTATGGGCAACGGTCACTTCGCTACTTCAGCGATTTCAGGTGGCCGCTCACTCGTTTGCCAAAATATGATATAAAAAAGATGTCAAGTATCTTATTTTTGTCATGCAGTGAAGCAACTTCTTACTTATATCGATCTTAAAATATTTCGTTGAGAAATTCGAAATTTTCGAGATATGTAAACGTGTTTTGGTCGTCAAAGTTCATAGTACGTCAAATAGAAGTTTCGCGTACTCGTAAGTTTAATAGTTACGTTTACGCCCGATAGAGGCGCTGCACAAATCTATTAGTGAAATTCAGCGAAATTCCCCATCAAAATGTTTCCTACGTGAGCTTCTGATCATTGAACTCTTTACTTAGTTTCTTGGTAACAAACATCCATCCAAACATGAGTAATTATATCATAAAGATCCTCATATTAAATAATGATATTTTATAAACTGATATGTAAACACGGCTAAACACTCACGTATATTCGTCCGGTGGCGGCACCGACTAGTTTCGAGCCCAACGGGGGCCCTTCGCGAGTGAGCGACGGGCCGCGTCCGCGAAATAATACCAGTACCACTCATCCTGATGAATGGCCACCGATGGGCTCGAAACTAGTCGGTGCCGCCACCGGACGAATATACGTGAGTGTTTAGCCGTGTTTATATATCAGTTTAGTACAATGTCTCACGAAAGTTTGAATAATTTAACTACATTTTATGTTTTTAAAATTGTATGAATATAATTAGAAAACTTCTTAATTGCTGTAAGTAAAAGTTTTTATCGTTTGTGAAACCGATCATTATAATGAATTGACCACGTCCAAACAAAACTATTGGATCGTCCGGTAAAGTTTAGTCGCGACAATTTATGTTACAAATTTGTTTTGTACGCCAACAATGGTCGTATCTCTACTGACTTATTCTGAAAATTGTCTAAAGTATGCATTTTTTCCATAAGTATTTTTAAACAGTATTAGGTTATTTCGCGCCAAATGACGCGCTTACGTTACAAAGTCCAGTGTCAAAATGGTGATCGAAATCGAATGGTGAGGGAACATAAACATCGAGATTATAGTAAGGCTAGTGTTGCGTCAACACACTGGCACATTTTTGGATTTTCTTCTTGACAGTATAACGATAATAAAAGAAAGGCTTTTGAAATATTGCAATTTAAGTGTAGAATAAAAACTCAGTTTTGATTTGACTACATATAAATAACAAAAATGTAATATTTTATTCACCATTCTTTGAAAAGAAGCACAGTTTAAGAAAAATTCTGGTCAACGAGCTTTAAAAAATGTTTACTTATCTACAAAGATCTTGAAGATAAGTAAACACTTTTAAAATCTCGTGGGCGTCGTTAGCCAACATCTTTTAAACTTCTGCAACATAATCATGGTCTTTTATACTAAATGTAGCCAAGTAATACTCTACTAAAATGCATTTAATGTACTGCCATTTCAATTTTTTTTTTCTTTAAAAATGAAGGTTAACAGGGAACTAATTTAGGGACAAAAGATAAAGTATTTCCCCTTCTTATCCATCTTCGTATCTCTCAAATCCACATCCCATTCTCATCTTTTAGTCATTTGAAAAGTGTGGTACGGAGAAAAGTACTAGGACAACAGCAATGATTAAAAATTTCTTAGATTTGATAAAACTTTCAAAAATAAAAAATAATTTTTACAAATTAGCTCAAAGAATTAGATGTTCCATTATAACACACTGAATAAACAATGGATTGCTTTTACTACATGAGGGACGAAATTGTATGGCGCCGTTACAAAACAATATTTGTAGTTATATCCAATATGCAATCAAGCTATCGAAATTTCTGCATATATTTGCATAAATATTAACTAGATCTTAAGCAAATCGCAAGTAAGTTAGTGACTTTAGGAGCTAAGTGTAGCCGTATTCAGTAGTTAGAGGAATTGAAGCATCAATATTTAATGAATACCAATTTAAATATAATTAAAATCGATTTATTATTGCATCTGAATAATTTCTTTCGCATATAATTAAATATTCAAATGACACCAGGTCCGATAAACTATTCCTTTCATGAAAAATATTACATTTATGAATCTCTGACTCTATAAATAGACAGGCTATACGGCGTGATATTTTGTGCCTATTTAATGTTTACCAGTTTGGCAATTCAAACTAAACAGACGCGTTAAGTTGGGACGAAGCAAAAGCTATTTTCAAACAATGACCTATCCATTTATACAGATTAGTGTTATAAATATATTTAATGTATGCGATGCTTAAACGTGAAAAACTTATAAAAAAAAAACATTTTAATAATATTCCACGTAAATATTTTATAGAAACATTCGCAGTGTATTTTTTTACTGAAACCTTACGTAGCATTTCCATCACTTACTCGGGGGAAAAATAACTTTCAATTTGATGCCCCATTAACGATCACTGCTCGCGAAGTGTTGACTTAAATATGCTTATTTTTCGTATTTAAAATAAAATTCTCAGAATTTCTTACATCAGATAACTGGGAATTGAACCTTTCAAATGAATAAACATATTGGAAAAGTTTTCCATAAAGGAATAAATTTGTTTATGCACGTATCCTTTGGGGTCTATCAACGAAGTTCATTCAGCCTACAAAGTTATTATCAAGTTTTTTTATAATTTAACTAACTTAACTTTTAAAGTAACTAAAGTTTTTTTAGCAAAACCAATCTGCATAAATATATAAAAATCAATCGTTGTTCGTTAGTCTCGGTAAAACTCGAGAACGGCTGAACGCATTTATCTTATCTAGGTATTGAAATGTTAGAGGTAGGTCTAGAGAAGGTTTAAACATTGAAAAAAATTGGGACACTTTTCTTTTTCCCATATAAATGGCTGAATGGATCTCGCTGAAACTTGGCATAGATGTAGAACATAGTCTGAAAGAACACATATGATAAATATATTTTTTTTAATTACGCACGGACAGAGTCGCGGGCAACAGCTAGTTATTTATTAAAATGGCACAGACTTTTAAGCTTTTTTTTTAATTATATTTTAATTGAGTTAAATAGATAAAAGATAGCCAACAATCTCACCCAATGAATGGAACGCTTAAAACTCAATAGAAACTATTGTCAGTACTCGAAGTGGTCGGTGAATGGTAACTGAGCTATAATAGAACTCGGGAGTTAAAAACTGACCCCCAACAAACGTCCGACGTTGAAAAGAAACTCCGGTTCGATGCTTGAAACGCTTATTATTAGGAACGGAGCTCGGTTAAAAGTTTTTACTATTACAACGAATAAATGACGAATCTCGTGAAAAAATATTTGTTAAGTTTACAAAGTGACCCCGTTTTTGAACTGTAAGTTATTTGAGTAACGTTTACGGTTAAAAAAATTAGTTAAAAATGCCGCTTTTGAAATTATTTTTACTATTTTTTTTTTCGCTCGCGTAATTATTTTGATGAGTAATAATTACCTTTTTTAAACAACAGAAAAATGTATTATGCTCCCTTCGCTTCGACAAACGAAATATCTTACTTACCTTTCTAATATTATAAATGCGAAAGTTTAATGAATAGTTGAATATTTTATTATTACGTATCTCCAGAACGGCTCAACGATGCTTCATGAAATTTGACATACATCTAGAACAAAATCTAGAAGTATACATAAAGTACTAAACAATTTTTTTTAATTTCATGAAGGCGGGGAAGCGTGCGACAGCTAGTGTTAAATAAGAAAATTTGTTCTTAACTTTATCGCTTTGTTTTATTTACAGTCAAAGAATTAAATTCGGTTACCACATTGGATTGAACATCGTATAGCAAATTATCGCTATAATTATTTAATATTTATTTAAATTGGTTGCAACGACTTTTCGACCTATATATTATACAATTTGATCACCAAATAAAATTTCACAATTAGTAACAATGATAGAAAACAAATTACCTCTAGTTTATTTATTCTTAAGTAAACATTCAAATGATCGTAAAAATCAATAAAGGAAGTAACAATTACTTTAAGTTACTTAACATTGACCCAACGACAAAGTAACTATTGGCTTTGTTCATTACATTTATAAGGAAATGTCCAAGTGTCGCGCCGGCAGTAAGTGGCCTGTTTGTCAGTGGTGACAAGTAGACGGACGTCTATCGATCTTCCCTTTGTCTCTCAAACAATATAATAGTTGAGTAATTATACTATGAATACAATACTGCTACTATCTAACTTCTAAGTAAACTTACTAATATTATAAACTAGCTGTCGCCAGCTAAAAAATAAAAAGTAGCCTATGTGTTCTTCCAGACTTTGTTCTACATGTGTGCCAAATTTCATTAAAATCTGTTTAGCCGTTTCGGAAATACCTTTAAACACACATCCATCAATTCATCCATCTAAAGATACGCATTTATAATATTAGTAAGATAAGATTATTAGTAAGATGCGAAAGTTTGGATGCATGGATGTATGGGTAGTCAGCTGTTTGTTAGAAGGTATCTCCATAACAGTTCAACGGATCTCGATGAATCTTGGCAAAGATGTAAAACATAGTCTGGACGAACGCATAGATAGGATAAGAGTTTTTTTTATTCCGGCAGACGTAGTTGCAGGTCACAGCTAGTATAATAAAACAATATAAACTAGACTAGGAATCAGAAGAACTTTGTACAAAATAAAATAATTTATGACATATACGCAAATAATCTTATCCCATAATTTTATTTAAGCAATGTAATTTTTTTTTAATCTTGATGATTATTTGTTTATTTGAAAATAATAATAGAAAAATAATATATTATAAATAAAAATATTAATCAAGTACTCAAAAATAACATACAACATGATTAAAGTTTGCATTTCAAACATACGATTATTTTTAAAGGTAGGCAACGTAATTGCGTATGTCTATGGGCAACAGTCACTTCGCTATTTCAGCGATTTCAGGTGGCCGCTCGCTCGTTTGCCACCTTATGATATAAAAACAAAAATTACGCAGGAACCTCTTCTTTCGTTATATGGGAAATAAAAATATTACTTACCTCTTAACTACAAGTTTCATCAGTTCTCTGGAGAAATAAGCTACGTATAAAATCCTTTATACGTAGCAGTTGCAGTGCCATATTTCCCCTAAGTACACTTTAGATCTTACAATCATCAAGATATTTTAGCTAAGTATTTAATAACACAAACTTAACTGTTTATTCATATATTACTATATTCATTCACTCATTATTTCCTAGGTATTTCTTACACAAGACAACGTAAATATTATTAATTACTATTCCTTGTGTCGAGAGTATCGCGTGGCGCGTGCTACGTACATAACATTGAATCGTCGACGCGAGTCGTCAGTACAGGCATAGCGACTGCATGTCAACTGTATCCTCCGCCATCTTGAAAATTATGGCGACTTTTTCGCTTGTAACTAGCTTTGGCAACGTAAAAACAAAATGTCAACGCGTATCTGTGCACGAATCTCTATGAGATTGTATTGAATAAGTCGCTTAACGACTAAATTCGTCGGGAGTTGAAGATTTTTATGGCCTGTGTACAAACGGACTTACCGTTGTCCTAGTGTCGTGATCCACCAACTGACTACTAGCCGTCGACAGACGGACGGACAACAAAGTGATCCTATCAGGGTTTGTTCTTTTCGAAGTACGGAACCCTAAAAACAAGTAAACACTATTTCACTGTATCTTTGTACCAACCAAATGCGTTTTGGAGTCAAGTGATAACAAAAATCCATCCACAGCATTTGTAATTTTAATAGCTTTATTTAATACTTTAATCTAAATCCATTTACTGGGAAAAGTTATTATTCTTTGAGTGAGTCAAATTAGCATGAATATGAAAATTAAGTGCGAACTTAGATTATTAGAATTTGGAGCAGCTTGCAGAATACGAATGTAGTTTTAAGAAATTTGCCTAAGCAAGTGGTCCAAGTTCAACTAGGTCACAACCTAAAACACGGGAGACGGTTACGAAACTTGTTTGAAGTTTCTTTTTAAAGTAGCTACGCTACTGAATAAAATATTACACAATCTCCATCTTATCTTTCATGAAAAGTAGTTTAAAATCTTTAAGTACTAAATGCATATTCATGCTGGTCAGTTATGAGTAATCTTCACAAATTTTATTTCTAAATATACACATATGAAGAGGTCATTGTCTTGTCCAATTAAATCTAGTACAGTCGAACCTATTAAAAGCGAGAGTCCAAGGGACCACGACATTTTTCTCGCTTTCAAAGGTTTCACTCAAACCATATTTTCTCGCGCGAGGTGGTCCGTCGGGACATTGACTTTCGCTTATAGAAATTTCTTGCTTACCCAAGTTTGGTGTATTATAGAAATTAATCAATTCTATTATTTGTTTAAATTTTAATGCATTAAGAGAAAATTATAAAATTAACTCCTGTAGAAATTAATTAAATATTAATATATTATAAAATTAATTATATTATCCAGTCAAAGCTGTGGCGACATTCTTGTTAATTTGCATTATTATACAACACTACTACAACATAATTGATAATTAATTAATGTGTACATTTAAATCCTCACTAAGGGAGACAGCTAAAAGATTCTCTTATATAATGAGTCTCTTGTTACTGAGTCAATACTCTAGATCACGTCTCTACATCACTCACAAATGATGGGCTGTCATCATTCAAGACACTTTTGACATCTGATTTACACAGTTGAGGCAATATTTCCCTTGAGTAGAACATCTGTAACTGACTCCGAAATCAGTTGCCGTCCCATTATTCCCGGGGATCAGTTGCAAAGTTTACATTCCAGTATACTTTGTGCTTGTTACGAGTTATAACTTTTGATTTGTTGAAGAAGATTATCCTTTTAACCGTGGATTTCCACTGCTACGAGCACTGTATAAAGTACACAAACATATTGTTATCTCTTTTCACTTAAAAAAAAACAATTGAAAAATATAATCTTACTATTTTCAATCTTTTTTTCTTTTTCATTCTTACTAATATTATAAATGTTAATTTTTGGATAGATAGATGGACATTTGTTACTATCTTGTATCTCTATAACGGCTTCATGGATCTGAATGAAATTTGGTATAAATGTAGAACATAATTTGGAATAGCATATAGGCTATCTATATGTTCCTCTAGAATAAGTTTGTTTGTTGTTACAGGTATAAAGCATAGTCTAAAGTAACAAAAAGTATAATAACTCTTGTTTAATTCTGCGCAGACAAAGTATCAAAAAAATTTAATTTCTTTGAAATATTAAACATCAAATTACTAAGTCAAACGCTGCACAAATTGCTTCTTGAACGATACAAACAGTAATAACAGTAAAATAAAAACTAATTACAAAGTTGAACTAACTGCTTGGGATTTGTATAATTTTTCGCAGGAAACTGCGAGGTTGCGTTAATAGGAATACGGTTATTATAAAAGTTGAAAACATTTACATTAACAATAATGAGGGTCCGGGCGGGCTAGAGGATAATTATGCGACCAACTTTAACTTTATAGGTGCCCTGAACTGAAAGCTGAGTCTGTGAATTTGTTTTTAAATACTGTTTATTATGATTTATCAACGATTTTCATATGGAGATATAAAACTACACATGCCTTCGGAGACAAAGGCAAGGATATGAAGGTTATATATTTATAAAGTCACACATAACTAGTAATATATTTTATTGTTGCAGATGAGATGGCGAGTCGCGGGTGGCGTGGGCGCGCCGCTCGCCGCTGCCATCTTCTTCATGCTGCCTCTCATCACATCGTCCACTGGAGATATCAGTACGTTCCACTTACTTATTCCCATATTGTATTTCAAAGAATAAATTTTATATACCCTTGACTAATATAGTTTGAACAGCAAATATGAGAAGGTGTTTTGTAAAATAATTTATGTTTGATTTTTTTTATATTTTCAACACAACGATTTATTAAGAATACGTGAATATTAATGTGGTAACTATAATTTAAATATTTTATTGATTTTTTTGTGGGTTCACAAAAGAAAACATACTTATGCCAAGTATAACTTCATCTTACAACTTAATTATTCATAGTAATTTACAGCTTAGTAGGTTTTTAAAAGGCGTACTCTATTCTTGTTTATTATTCAGAACCCAACGCTGCGTCCGATGCCTCTTTAATCGTGGCTTAATCTGATTTAATTAATCTGTTACCTAACACGTGTTACGGCTTCTAACAAGGTATATTAGGTAGAGAGATTCAATGTTAAAATGTAAACGCTATTAGACAAACAATCTGAGAAGCCACATAAAGATACTTAAGAAAATAAATTAATATACCTTAATTTAATTCTCAGTTAATTTGTCTAAAATTAATTATTACTCAAAGCTTTATTTAAGATAGCATTTTTTTTGAGTTATATGAAATCAAATTATCGTAATTTTAAAGTAATATTTTAAGGAATCAATTTTCTATGATTAATCTTTCTATTTTAATTCTTTCATACAGAGTAGATCCGTTAGTACGATCGCTTGCCTTTTATGCACATTTGACTAAATCTAGGGCACCCGAGCGACCATCGCACGATCGTACGACCTAGATATGCTTCCTTGCCTTTGAAATCTATCCACATTTCCGGATGGTCAAGCCAGCAAAGTTAAAGAGATTGATATATCGTAATGTTTGCATGTCAAAAAATATTTTTCTACCAAGATATCGTTAAAAAGTAACATAACTTCTATGAGAATTCAAAATTAATAACAAGATGTCACAAATTGGACACTTATTTCTATTGCTTCAAATTGACTACTTATCAGTAGAAGAAACTGAACTGATTTTTTGTATTTTAGTAAAATATGTAAAGCATATATTTGTCACTTGAAGAGAAAAAAAAGTTCGACAAATACAAACCCCATTTCTAAGTAATATACGCAATGCGGCCCCGTACGCAACTTCAACTTAACCGGTATGAATCCGTAATGACTTAAACTTTTCGTAACAAAAAGAGGCAATTCTCATTTATGACGTCAGAGAAAAAACGAAGCAGCGACTTTGAAGTGTTGAAACGAGTTTTTCAAAAGTCCCAAACAACTTGGAAACTTTTAAAAGCTTTATCTAATAATGTAATGTGTTACTGATAAGTCATATATCGCTTCATAAAACCTGTCTTCTGCAAATAAGTTGAGTCGCTTTTACTTTATCAAAAAGATATATAGAGGAAGAAAAAGCTCGAGCGATACCTTCGGAAAATTTCGAAAAGAATGAAAAATAAAATAATATTAAAGAAACAATTAACAAACACAAAAAAGAATATTTATGTACCATTTCAGAAGAACAAAAAAGGAGAAAAACATAAAATGTTCTGAATTTAAAAATATAAAATTATGAGTAAGAAATGTCTGTAAAGAGGTCCGTTTGTATCGTCAACAAGATATTTAACCTTTTTAAATTGTCAGGAGACGTTTCCATAAAATTTCATCTCATCAATTAATTAAATCACTTAAATAAACACAAATCTAATAAAAGAATATACCTGGGAAAAATCACACAACACAAGTTAAATATAAATATAAAACAAAATCTCGTAACCTAAGCAAATAGGATATAGTTATAAAACTAGAAAAAAGTACAATGTTTGCTTCACAGGTCGTAAACGTACAACAATGTCCACGCAACAGAACCCTAATTTAAACCATTACGTACATGTTATAATACGCCAAACAGTATTTATATAAGCTTTATTACTGTGAAATAAAAACACAAAACACGATTTACAATCATGGGGTGTAGCTATGCCCCCGTCAATGCGAGCACGGCCTTTGTTAATTAATTTTTACCATATAAATATTATGTGGTCATACCAGTCATTGGGTACGTTTGGAATTAATCTTTTTAAAAATTCAACTTAGTCCCACCAAGAAGCAAGCGTACTTATTTCTCGAAGGCCAGCAACCTTTCTGCAGTTCATTTGTTATCTTAGATGTCTATAGGAGTCGATGATCACTTCGTTTGTTAACACCAAAATAGATTCAATAGCTTGTATAGACGAAAATATATTTGAAATTTATGTCTCAATTTATCAAAACATTACATCAAACAAATGTTTAATCAATGGAAAATATTTCTTAGCTTGTGAGGGTCTTTAAACTGTGTAATCATAAAGTAACTTAGTAACGCCCTTTGAACGTTATACAAGAAAGGATGATATTAAATTAATAACTACACTAAAATAACCTTGACACTAATACGATAATCCAAACAAGCTCTGACGATGAGGTTTAACTTATTCGTGCTGCCATGGAGATTTGTTTTGCTATCATGAGTTCCCATTGCCGAAACATTTGAAAAACTACAAACTATTGGACTGATTATAAATATTCTTTTGCTATTAGAAAGCCATATTAACACTTACTAACATCTTACTGATATTATAAACTAGCTGTCGCCCGCGACTCCGTCCGCGTGGATAAATTAAAAACCTTAATGAGTGTAGCCCAGCCATCCATCCATCCACATCACATCCATCTAAACATTCGCATTTATAATATTAGTAAGTTAAATAAAAAACAGCTCTTCAAGGCATAAAAAAATGAATAAATAGTATCTTATTGCCGTCTCCTGGCTCTCAGCTACCTCCTCGCGAATTTTCAGCCATATCGGTAAAGCCGTTCTTGAGTTATAAATAGTGTAACTAACTTTCTTTTGTATATATAGATGCAAAGATTTGGAAAGATAAACGAATGCATTGATGTTTTTAGAAAGTCTCTCCAAAACGGCTGCATGGATCTCGCTGAAATTTGACAGAGATGTAGAATATGGTCTGGAAGACCACATAAGCTACTAATTAAGTTATCTCGGGCATGAGCTAATGTATGAATGATTAAGTAGCCTATATAGTTTTCTCCATCCATACTAAACAAACATTCAAATTACTTTTTTACAAAGAAAAAAAATATGCCTACAATTTATTTAATACGCCTAAAATACGTTTGGATATTTCTTTTGGCAGATTTTTGCGTGCGCATCAGCGTTTTTATTAGATTTGTTTTTTTTAATATTCGAATTTCGAATACTTTGTCGGGAATGAATGTGAAATATTACACAAACAAATAGAGGGTACAATTTTAATTTAACGCTCATACGAACCCGCTAAATCTCAGTCGGATACGGTGATTTTTTTTCATACCACGTGACACAAAGGGAAACAATCGTAATGAATTAGTCAAACAAAGTGTGATCTTCTTTTGTTTTACATTCAATTTGATTAGTATTAACTTTTGTTTTTCCTGAACTTATAGAGTCAATAAAGAAAGAGTAAGTTCCTATGTAGATTAAAATCGAACAAATCAATTACATATATTCTTAGGGATCAGAAGCAGGGAAAATTAAAAAATAAATAATTTCTTATACACTACTACAATACTTTTCTGATTTAATAACAAAACCAACAAAATTGTTTAAATTACATTATAATTTAACAGTGGTAGAGCCGGCTTTAACATACTCGCACGAATTGGCGCGGTTCGCCCGGTGAAATACCACGACCACATAGAAGTACTACGTACTAGAATATAGTACTAGTACTTATCACCACTAACTGCGGAGCATGCACGGTCGTATTAGAACTTGAGGCAGAACTCTCAATTTGTGTGCAGTTGTATATTTAAGCAATTGTAAAAGCTTACGAGTGGCGCGATTATTTTACAAAAAAAAAATAACATCGTATCAAATAAAAGGCATCGTTTAAAAACGTTGTTCGCTTTAAATAATGTAGCAGTTTAAATAATTAATAACCTGCCAAACGAAAAACACAGTCTGTCCGTTACTATACAGCAATTTGTTTGTTCAATCGAAAATCCTGGATTAAAACTGAACTACGGCCCCTGCTTTTATTACGAAACAATTCAACCTTTGATTAAACTTTTTTTTTCGAGTTTTATGGCTGTTAGCAAGTCTGTTGAAAATTATTATATTTCGACTTTTTCAATACTTTTATATGCGTAGTTTTTGTTTCTTTAACCTATATTGAAACTACACTACAAATTTACACTAAACATTTTAAAATATTAGAATACTAACTGTCGCCCGCGACTTCTTCCCCCCAGAATTAAAGAAAACTTAATAGCCTATGTGTTCTTCCAGACTATGTTCTGCAGCTATGCCAAATTTTATAGAGATTCACGCAGCCGTTCCTGACATACTTTTTAACAAACAACAACCATCCAAACATTCGCATTTATAATATTACTATGATATTAGTAAGAAGTATAATAAGATTATAATATTAGTAAGATTAGTATCGGAAGTTATTTAAAAACGAAGTACCTATTGGTTCATTTTTTACTCGTAAACATCGTCAATCTAGTTTACATAAAATAGGGTAAACAGGGATAATGGATATTGGTTTCAATATTTCATGTAAGCCTAAAGTGCCAAATGTGACAAGGGGTTAACTTATGACACCGTACGCCGAAACTAAAGGTTAGCGTGGGATGTTTTTGTTCCTATAAATTCTAGAAAAGGTACGCCGTTACAACTTCTTAGGGAGTTTATAGAAATCATTCCGTTATTTTCGTATTTTTATGAAACATAAAATAAAAAGGTAGGCAATATTGATTTATATTCTAATTTTGAATTTTTACGAACAAATAATAAAAAAAATTTTAGTAACATATTTTAGTTAATTATTCGTTTTTAATATTTTATTTAATATCATAGATTTAAGACTCTTTTGTCAATAGCATTGTTATAAGTGTTTCTACGAAGAAATTCAAAAGATATATGTGTAGTCAACCTATCCGCATTAGGTCTGCGTGGTTGACTATTGCCTAGTCACCCCTAACTTAAGGTAGGCTCTGAACACCTCAGTGGGATGATATTTATTTAAATAAATGAATATAAGTAAGGAGCGTCGGTGGCTCAGTGGTCAAGCACTTGACTTGCAATCTGCAGGTCCTGGGTTCGAATCCCGCCATGTACCAATGTGTTTTCCGATTTCCGATTTACATATGTACATTTATCCGACGTTCTTACGGTGAAGGAAAACATCGTGATGCAACCTGCACATATCTGAGAAGTAATTCAAAGATATGTGTGAAGTCAACCAACCCGCACTTGGCCAGCGTGGTTGACTATGGCCTAATCGCCCTTAACTTAGGGTAGGCTCCGAGCCCCTCGGTGGGGACGTATAGTGAGCTGATGAATATAAGTAATAAAAAAAATATTAAAGACACAATGAAACATTTATCTGACCGCACAAATAAGGTATTCAAGGGCTTTTACACAACTTATACATTATTCAATGTTTTTAAATAACATATATTTTATCTTTTACATAATAGCTCTGTTTCTCTCTATTCTATATCAACAAAGACCTAGTTAATACGAACAGAACTCAATTAAAATGTAGTATTCACCGCTTTGAAACTACGTATGAGTAATTTTGAAAAACAATATAGCTACAGAAAAGGTTATTGTTTTTTATTTTAACCTCTTTTATTATTTTCATTAAACCTATACTTTCTTGTTTATGAATAAAACATTCGAATAAACGTGGAAAGAAAAAAAAAATTGGCATGTTTATTGCCAAAGATGACTTCGCTTGTATGAAGTTACAAATCCATTTTTTAAATTAATATGTTATAACCAGTATTTAATATGATGTTTAATAGTGAAATGGCTGAAAAACTAGCTAAGTTTAACTTCTTTTTTACCGTAAGTTTGCACTGCTAAAACACCCGTACAAAACCGTATCGTTCACCCTATCATTTTCTTTGGATGACAATGTTTGTAAGGGCGTTTCTTCGGCAGGTGAAAGTCAGAGTAGGGTAAACCACCTAGTAATTGACTCCTTGTTAAATCACTATCATCTCAATTAATCTGAAATCCTAAGTGTATTTCAGATACCAACTTTATGTTGACGTTTTCCCAATGGAATGGAAGGTTTTCAATGGGTTAAGTTTATTCGTCGAGCGTCAGAGCGTCGATGGCTCAGGGGTTTCATTCTTGACTTGTAATCTGCAGGTTCTGGGTTCGAATCCCGCCATGTACCAATGTGTTTTTCGATTTCCGATTTACATATGAACATTTATTCGACGTTCTTACGGTGAAGGAAAACATCGTGATGCAAGCTGCACATATCTGCGAAGAAATTTAAAGATATGTGTGAAGTCAACCAACCCGCACTGGGCCAGCGTGGTTGACTAAAGCCAGTCACCCCTTACTTAGGGTAGGCTCCGAGCCCCTCGGTGAGGACGTATAGTAAGCTGATGATGATGACGTTTATTCACCGAACGAAAGCTGATAGTAAACTAAACTTAAAACAAATAGTAGCTAAGTGTCAGATCTTTTACGTTATATTACAGTGTCACAACATTTTTTTTTGTAGAACAATATTACTTTTATTAGTCTGGCCACTTGCAAAATGCACCTCGCATTTAACTTTTTTCATAAAAAAAAGAAATGTTTTCTAAACTTCTTCGGTCCGTTTTCGTTCAGAGGCAAATATTACAAACTCCATTTAAGTTGGTGCATAAGTTAATTACGATTCATGCGACGGGCATTTTCTACGATCGTAATAACAAAGACTATGGCGACTAATTTAAATACACGCCCGCTATATTAGATTGCTTATTATTTGATGACATCTTTTATTTGACAAGATTATAAAAGTAAAAATTTATTGGCACGCAGTCACACATAGAGTTGACTAACACGTGTAAAATATAAGTAAAGAAATCCATTAATATAGATTTCTATGGCTTCACTCGTAATAATAAGTCTAAACTAAACGAATTATTGGAAATAACTCTTGAAAGGAGCAGTTAAAATTGTTTCTTAATATAATTTTAATAAGAAGTTCTGTGTATCTTTCAATAGCCACATTTAGTATTCGTTAAAAGCATTTAAGCATAAAAAAACATCAAATCGTATTTATTTGATTTTTAAATCAAATGTTGTTTTTTCAAGATTTCTTAAGAAAATACTTTAGACAATTTTATTATCGTCAAAGTCTCAGCCAATCTAAACAGGGTGACGTAAAAAATAAATCCGTACTTTGTGCTCGTACGTCTGAAGTGCGCAATGCGGCCCCTCTCTGCACAAGAACATTTCGATAAGAATATTTAATCTCATATTTGCAGTAAACATTTCATTCTCGCTAAAATATATAAAAAAAGATCTCAAGAATATAATATTGCTTAGTATTTATTGATAAATGCGTTTTATTTAATTTTGAAACTTGATATCTTTAGTTTGATTTCTTATACTTATTTTAGCATTCACAAAACAGTGATAAAAGATTTTTACAATATTTAATAAGATAGTATGCGACTTTTTATTATGTAAGAAAAATTATATGATATACTAGCTGTCGCCCGCGACTCCGTCCGCGCAGGATTAAAAATAGATGTTGGCCGATTCTCAGATCTACTCAATATGCTCACAAAATTTCATGAGAATCGGTCAAGCCGTTTCGGAGGAGTATGGGAACGAAAATTGTGACACGAGAATTTAATATATAAGTTAATTCTGGCTTTAGTAACAATTGGCCAAATATACTTCTATATATATATATATATATATATATATATATATAGAAGTATATATATATAAGTATGTATATATATATCATAATTATATTGGGTGAATATAAAATCCTTTGTCATAAATCCACAATTACGTTTTCAGATTTACTATCTAAGTAAAATTCTCTTCATTTATAAAGCTTTGTTAAAAGTTAATTAAAACAAATTAGGTTAAACATATAAAATTTAAATGAAGGTAATTTAACCACATTATTTTAGAACTAACGAGCAAAGAACGAATTAACCGTTCTGACAAATAACACAGGATTTTTACATAAAATATCACCTACATATAAGAATATCTTTAAAACAATGAAAATTTAATTAAATTTTTTATATGTATATTATTATATGGTGGTCAAGCACTTGACATTCAATCTGCAGGTCCTGGGTACGAATCCCGCTATGTACCAATGTGTTTTTCGATTTCCGATTTACATATGTACATTTATCCGACTTTCTTACGGTGATGGGAAACATCGTGATGCAACCTGCACATATCTGAGAAGTAATTCAAAGATATGTGTGAAGTCAACCAACCCGCACTGGGCCAGCGTGGTTGACTATGGCCTAATCACCCTTAACTTAGGGTAGGCTCCGAGCCCCACGGTGATGACGTATAGTGAGCTGATGATGATGATATGCGCACTTTTACTGTTACATGGAAGTATCTATTGAATAATTTTACCTCTTTTTAATAACATAAAATCTCATATTATCGGTTAACTAAATACAACCTGTTTATTTTCCTTCTCCATTCACTTAAAATGAGTCTATTCTTTGTATTCCAAATTTAATTAAAAGCTAAGAGTATACGCTTAAGATAATTACAATTGAAAAAGACAAACACATCGCCGCAGCGAGCCAAAGCCCTGCCGCGGTCGTAAACGCGCCGACAAGTGCCAGTAAAGCCAAGCTTTACCGCACCCCTAATCTAGATGCACGTTACATTTGAAATTACTACGTATGCTGGTATTATGAAGGTTGTTTTAAATAATAATTATTTGTTTAAATAATTCTTATTTTGACAATAGAATCTCACGATATACAATAAAGAAAATCGACTACTTCGGCCTTTAGACATTCACAGTCCAAGTGTATTACAAATTGCATCTGCGTTTCGAACCGATATACCCAAACTCCCCCTCCAGATAATTCGCCTCCTCATATTCATTATCTACTTATTTATATTTACATATTATAATAATAAAATTTGAATGTTTGTATGTGATATTAAAAAAAATCATATAAGTGATGTTTGCTTATAACCAAAAATCAGTTTTTAAATTTTTCCCTGCCTGTCGTCTTTGGTAGGGAAGGTAGCTGATACATAGAACACTATTGGCTATTTTTTTTTAATTCTGCGATAACAAAGTTCCAGGTGATCGCTAGTTTAATAATATACGTAGCGATGCAACTCTTTAAGTTGTTAAGAATAACAGTCATGTATAATGAGGGATCGGACTCGTTTGTTTTTTCGTAACCAAAAAATCTTTAACAATTTATATAATATAAATAAGAATTGACGTAGCGTTAATACACATATAGCGTACGCATTGCGGGACTCCATAGTGTATCGTTGGAGAGCATAAATTTGTATTATGCGAGGAAATACAACCTTCATTTGCATGTTTACGAGTCACGATCTAGACACGGGAGAAATAAAGAAAATATTCGACAACGTAACTATTAAATTCTAAAACAGTTACTACATTGTTATAAAAATTATTCGATATTCTTTCTATTGACAAAAACTTTTTTTATATCATAAGGTGGCAAACGAGCGAGCGGCCACCTGAAATCGCTGAAATAGCGAAGTGACCGTTTCCCCTAGGCATATGCAATTGCATATGCGTTGCCTACCTTTAATCGACGGAGGAGAGGATATAAAAAATCTAATACGTTGGCAATGATGTAAACAACACTTTCTCGCAATTTTTCATGCTAGGTCCTTTAGACTTATAAAGCTTTGTTAAAACAAAATAAACTATAATATATAACCTAAAGAAACAGAATAATTTTATTCCAAACATTATTCATATTACCCTGGACCCGAGCAATATCAGTTGTATAAAAAAAGGAAAATGTACATGTAATTTGGAGTACGAGCAAATATCAGGCGCGCTCGTAATCGCGGCGACAAGAGACCGTAAACTGACCGCTGACCGCAGCCTTAATCTAGGCGCGTATTACGCTCTTAGCAACACCCTGTATGTAAAGCTCGATTATATTTTCTACACACCAACACATATTAATCTAACCGGGGTATTAGAAAGGCTTTTGGTGCGGCAATTGTATTGTTTAAACGAATATATAATTTTAAAATAACGATTTAAATTTTTTAATGTTATGACAGATATATGAAATTCCAAACCCAATAACCGAGGCATGATATCGATCAAAAATATATCTTATTTACTTTGTACTAGAAGCGAATACTTAAATGGAATGCACTCTGGTATGTCTATCGAATCGATTTAAAACTTAAATAAATACCTTAATCAAAAACAAAGGATCCAATTCGATTATGTCGTAAGCTACCATTTTTTTTTTGTTTTTGTTTCTATTAAAATTTATATCTTTCAGGACACCACGGCACATCACGGTCACGCGGCTGGCGAGCGCAACCTTCGTCAGATGTGACGGCAAATAACTCAGTAAGCAATGTCACTGCGCAACTTGGTGGCACAGCTTACTTGCATTGTCTCGTCGGTCATTTGAACGAACGAGGGGTATGTATTTCATACTGCAATCATTTTTTTTTACTTTTTTTCAGATGTATTAGACGATGTTTGTTTTTTGAGTTGGCCCTTCACTGATGGCACTTGACAGCTGTAATATTTATGAGTTTTAAGGGTGGGGGATATGGATTTAAACATCAGTTGTAACATTCAAGACAAAAAATTAAACTTTTGCAAAATTATGAAACTGCAAATATTTTACTGAAAATTAAATTTTCCTACAGTAGCCTTATCGGTGGTGTAACAGCGGTATAATGTAATTGTAAGGTTGTATTGTTTTTCCAGCAAGTGTCGTGGATTAGGAAACGCGACTGGCACATTCTAAGTTCCGGTAAATTTACATACACGAACGACGAACGATTCCAGGTAAATAAAATTTAGTTTTAATAACTATGTCCAATCTATATAGAGTTATTTACAATAGTAATAAATTTACATTTAAAAAGTTATCGACACAATGTGCATTGTGCAATAACAAATTATTTTTTTAAATTCGTAATAAAATAGCACTCAAATATCTATATATGAATTCAATAGAAGTGAGAAATTATATAAACACTTCAGTGTCCGACCATATTTATTATCTATGGACTTATTTTGGAATGTTTCAATATTTAAATTTGTGATACAAACAATTTTGTAATAATAAGTAAGATTAAAGTTAATAATAATAAGTAAAATTAATAATAATAAGTAAGATTAAAGCATTTTAGAGGTAAAATTGTGTAGACTCTCTCATAGAGATTTCTCATTTTAATTGTATTCCTATCATCAGCTCACTATACGTCCCCACTGAGGGGCTCGCAGCCTACCCTAAGTTACGGGTGACTAGACCATAATCAACCACGCTGGCCAAGTGCGGGTTGGTTGACTTCACACATATCTTTTAATTTCTTCTCAGATATGTGCAGATTGCACCACGATGTTTACCTTCACCGTAAGAACGTCGGATAAAGGAACTTATGTAAATCGGAAATAAAAAAAAAAACATTGGTACACGGCGGGATTCGAACCCAGGACCTCTAGATTGCAAGTCAAGTGTTTGTCCCCTGAGCTACTGACGCGCTCCGTACATAGAAATAAATATTTATAAACAAAATAATGTTAGATACGGATACACAAAAGTTTATTTTAAGCCAGTAAATTTACATTGCGTTAACCACTTTTTAGTAATTAAAACGACATCAATAAACATAATTACGGATGGGCAGTTTGTTACAAATGTTACAGTTTAAATTAACATTTGGCCAAAGCTAATGAATATGTAATTTAATGCGGTCTAATTTGAACGAGAAATTGTCGACGATAGCTAACGATTGGTCAATTGATCGGGAAACTATTCGATTCGATATCCGCGTCCGTGATGCTTTACGCTAGTTTTAAATGAAATCGCAGGGAGAACGATTCGCTACGTTTTTGCTCGATCGAGATGCTTCCGTAGCTCTAATGACGTGCGATTTAAATTTAACGCTTTCACTTTATTGGCGACTATTCGCTATGCAGGGGACCGTTTTTTGTTGAGTATAATTATAAAAACAATTGAAAATCAATGGTTGTTCGTTCTCTGTGCATATGTAATTTCATGATCAAGGTATGATGAAACTTTATTCATCTGAAGGTGTCCAAAAATGTTAATTCTCTAAGAAATTTTAATTTACAATCTTACATATATATTAAATTCTATTGTCAGAATGTTAGTTACAAAAACGGCTTGACTGATTTTTATGAAATTTTATATAATCAGTAAGTTTGACTATCAATTACTATCTATTTTTAATCAATAACATATCTTTCGCAGGTCCTACACGGCGAGGGCTCTGAGGATTGGACTTTGCAGATTAAATTTGTGCAGAAAAGAGACAATGGCACATACGAGTGTCAGGTAAGTGCAATATGTTCTTATAAAGTTTTATACAGAGAGTTACTTTGTCGGACTATTCAGTATAAAGGTGTGTAGCGAGTTTTAAACGTATTTTTTATATCAAACAAATGGCAAACGAGCGAGCGGCCACCTGAAATAGCGAAGCCCATTGACATAAGCAATAGCGAATGCGTTGCCTCTCATCCAGAATCTCCACATCCATTTCCAATCCTTTCTTTATGAGAAAGCCTGGAAGGGAAAAAGGACTAAAATTAGGCATCCGGGACTCACACTTATTAGACGAAACGCAGAATTGCTTCCACTTCACGCCTGTCTTCTGTATGGTCGTGGTATTGCACCGGGCGAGCCGGGTCAACTCGTGCGAAGATGTTAAACCGGGCTCTACCACTGTAGAAATATAGGTAAGAAATAGCAACTCAACAACAATAAAATTATGCGTTAAAAAGTACTTGAAAATGTAAGCATATCAAGCCAAAGCGAAACATGAAACATATATAAACCTAACATGAATTCAAAATAAGGTTTAATGTTAATGATATATGAACACTAAAACTCAAATACGCGAATACCAATTTGTTTTGGTTAACGAATGTTTAAACAGCGATTATTTATGCAAGTGCCGACAAAACGCAGGTGCGGATTGTGCCTGAATTAAATGAAATTGCGATACAATACGTAATAGTAAATGTAAACTGAAGATTATAAAATAGAGTTGTATTTAAATATAAGCCAAGCCACAAGATATACAATCTACTAGTTGTCGCATGTGACTCCGTCTGTAAGGAATTAAAAGAAAACATAGTAAGTAGCTTATGTGTTCTTCCAGATTACATTTTACATCTTTACTAAATTCCATCCAGATCCATGCAGCCGTTCTGCAGATACTTTTAATAAAACTTACATCCATCCATCCATCTAAACATTCACATGTATAATATTAGTAAGTAGAAGTACTGTCTTCCAAATTTAATAAATAACGCACATTGATAGACGATTAGACTTAAGATGAGAAATCTACACTTATCGTTAGCTAATTGCTCGTAAAGACTAAGGTTTAGTCATCACTGACGTAGGTAGGCTCAAGGAGCTTAGTGGAGAAGTATATGAGCTGTATAATAATTCACTATTAGTAACTGTTTAAATAACTCTCTTACTTGGTTTCTGAGACAAACATCCCCGTAAAAAATAAACTGTTATCTGTGGGTCACGATATATTTTATAAAGTGATTTTGGTCTCAGAAACCAACGCTTAATCTATCACACTATAAACGGTAACGTAACAATTCACGGGACCAAAAGATTTATTCAAGAACGAAGTGATTCTTGTTAGTAATAAAGAGAATGTAAGCCTTTAAGTATATTTCTATTAAGTTTCATTAACGCAATCGTTTGAATACTTCCCTCTTTAATAGCATCAATAACAGTTACACTAAGCAAGGGAATACAATGTTTAAGCAAACAATTGAAATGTTATCAGACGTTTTAAAAAATTCAGTTAATGCAAATATAGGGAGCATCACCTGGTAAATGTAAATCACCCCTAAGGATAAGCTCCGAGCCTGTCAGTGAGGACGTATAGTGAGCTGATGATGATGATGATTATGATGATGGTGAAATGTTGGTTTAATTGTTTGCTATTGCATTATTTTTGTAGAACATACATTATTTAATTCTTGATTGATATGCTTCTTATTTGGTTTATCTGATTGAGAAGCGTTTAAACATCTTAGCTTAATCTTACTAATATTATAAATGCTAATGTTTGGATGGATGTTTGTCCGAAGATATCTCCAGAACGGCTGCACAGGTAACACTGAATGGCATATATATAGAACATAATCTGGAAGAACACGTAAGCTACTAATTAAGTTTTTTTTTAATTCAGTGCGGGCGGAGTGGCGGGCGACAGCTAGTAATGATAAACGCGCCAGTGGAAACATGGTTTTAGACTGGTATAACTAATATTATGATCTGAGTTATAACAATGCAAACATATTCTATTGCAAATGTACGAATTTGCTCGAATGAATTTGCATATAATTGAAATGCATTAATCCATCGATAGATGGAGCCACGACATCAATCAGTACTTCATTATAGGTGATTCACCACACGTACGTCATTTCGAATGAAATCAACTTATTAAAATTGTTTCATAAAATGGCTAGACTTTTATAATAATTAAAGTTACTCTAAGCAAATTTGTTTTTAAAAAATTCGTCCTATTTAAAAATTCATTGAAATTTCGTTTAAACATAATTCTCATAAAGTAGGTTGTGTAATAAAAGTGCTCTAAGCTTTCAGAAGTTCGCGTAACAAATTAAACAAAGCGCCGAGTGCCGCAGCTTCCGTAGCGTTAACACGTAGCAGCGCTACAGAAGACAAACATAGTCTTAGTTGTGTGAACACACTGCTACGAAACTCATGTTTATTAATCAAGAAGATATATAGACATTGTCTTTTTATACAAAACTATGAAACATTACTATGTCACATTCGGTAACTTTTTAAATGTAGAGCGTAAGTGGCTTAGGGGTTAAGCACTTGATTTGCAATCTGCAGGTCCTAGGTTCGAAGCCCACCATGTGCCACTGTGTATTTCAAATTCCAATTTACATATGTACATTTATCCGACGTTCTTACGGTGAAAGAAAACATCGTGATGCAACCTGCACATATCTGAGAAGTAATTCAAAGATATGTGTGTAGTCAACCAACCAGCTCTGGGCCAGCGTGGTTGACTATGACCTAGTCACCCCCAACATAGGGTAGTGGAGATGTATAATATAGTGAGCTGATGATGAAATAAATATAACTCTTAGTCTTATCATATCTACAATTGCAAAACAGTTAAAATTTGTATAAATTTTCTTGTAAATTTTATATTTCTTGGCGAAAGGTATTTTGAAGGAAAGCAGCGCAGGTAATCCTCCTGAAGCGTAAAGCCTGCAACGCTAAGATCAACAAAGCCTTCTTTGTATACTGAAATATAGATGGAAATTGCGGAAGCTTTCTGCAGACTGTACAAACTGGAATAAATAAAATATTAAATTTTTATTTGTCACTTAGCATTAAGTAAATATTTAGTAATAAACACATTACAATATTCACTTAATCTTCTGAATAATAAAAGGTTTAAAAATCTTACGTCTTATGTTACTAATATTATAAATGCGAATGTTTGGATGTAAGGATGGATGGATGTTTGTTTCAAGGTTTCTACGGAGCGGCTGCATGGATCTTGCTGAAATTAGGCATATATGCAGAACATAGTCTGGAAGAACACATAGGCGAGCTAGTATTTAATAAAATAAAAAGCTTATCGAATAACTTTGCATTTTAATTGTACATTTGATATTTATTATTTATATTTTCGACATTCTACTTTGGAATTGTGACTTAAGCTAATATTACATACAGTTAACATATTAATCCATATATGTGTTTGACATGTTATGTTAGACATATTTTGTATCCCCCTATATACTCTGAAATATTCATTACACTTCCTGCTAGCGTCGAACTAAATTATTTGGCACTTGAGACGCGGAGGGCGGATGAGGCACACCCTCTACCCTTTCATGTTATATTCATGTCTCGCTGTCATGGTTTTTTTATTCGAACCAGACAAGATTTATTTACGGACGTAATCACCAACACTCATTAATTTGTCTTTAATTTTATAACAAGTTACTAAGTACCAAGAAATAAAAAAAATCAAATCAATAACGAAAAACATTTTATAAGTACATATTAGATAGTGACATCTCTTGGGTTTCTTTAGAAATTAATAACTACGCAATACAAAAGTGTCTGTTTATTTAATATAGATGGAGCTAGTAGCATCGAGATGTTCGTTATTGCCTGATGAGCAATGTATGCTTTTAAAATTATAAGGTGGCAAACGAGCAAGCCGCCACCTGAATTCGCTGAAATGGCGAATCAATTGCTGCCCATAGACATTAGCAATTGTAGATGCCTTGTCTATCTTAAATCGATGGAGGAAACGCGCGGAAAGAGAATATTTTCCCTATCTATGCGTCGCCTCCTCCATCAAATCCGCTTCACCTTCCTACTCTTTTCTTGTAAGGAGATTCACAATTTTTTATCGCGATAGTAACATCACCGTTGCGTTTGAAAAAAATATTTAATCTTTAAATTTGAAAGTTAAATTACACTTACCTATACCAGGATTAACGTCGATCCAAATCTAATTAAAGTTGTAAACTTTCCTTCGCGGATAATCTCCAAGCGACTCTTACCTTGTACGAATATCAAGTTAGAAAACCTCATAACTTAAATACAATGTTTATTATTTTACATCACAGAGATGACGTCAGCTATTAAAATAAATTGAGAAAGTTTAACATGACAACAAAGTAGAGCAAAGAAATGGATATTTCTTCATACATGAAAATTAATATCTTTTAAGTTACTTAATTTGTAAGAATCTTACTTTATTATTTACAGTATAAAATAATATCATGGGAAATAAATACTCGTAATTTGTACTTAGAAAAGTTAAGAGGTCATCACGTAAGTAAAATTTATATGAGACTAACACTTAAAGACTGTTTAAAGAACCCTAATAAGACTCTCGGTGCAACAATAATTTTTAAACATACTAGCCCGCAACTTCCTCCGCGCGGAATTAAAACAAAACTTAATAAGTCGCCTATGTGTTCTACCAGACTATGTTACGCATCTATGCCAAATTTCATCGATACCCGTTGACCTTTCCGAAGATATTTTCAAACAGACATCCATCCATCCATCCAAACATTCGCATTTATAATATTAGTAAGATATATCTGTACATTTAATGTTTACTCATGACCAATTTTATTATTCAAATTCACTCGTAATTTTCTATTAGAATCGTCTATTCTTGTCTATTGTTAAGTCTTGTTCACACAAGCGTTGTAAGCCGCTTATTATTGCCCAGCGGACCGTTCCCTCTACGACTCTTAGTTCTATGTTTAAGCTATTGTCGAAAGAACGGATGCCTTTAAGACCCATCCAGACGTTCCGTACGTGTTTCCAAGTATTTGCTAATAGTAAAATTCCAATTTTCATTCAGAGTAGTATCAGAAATCTATTTTCTTACTAATATTATAAATTAAAAAGTTTAGATGGCTAGGTTATATGTTTGTTATTACGTATGTCAAAAACGATTAATCGGATTTCGATTAAATTTAGCACAGATGTAGATCATAATCTGGCAGAACGAACTTACTACATTTTTTTAATTCAAGCGGCCACGGCCATGGGCAAAAGCTAGTTTACATAAAAGGACAAACCTATATATAGTGGAAAAATACATAATACATTGTACAAATTACAAACAATAAAATTCTTTAAGTTACTATAAATTACTAAGCTTATCAATAGTTACTAAGTTTAATAATAGTTACTAAACAATAGATTAATAACAATATTGTGTTCCATTTTCGAATTTGATACAATATTACATCAATTACCAATAGAAAGTTACTCAACAAGTTATAATACAATTTATTCTCGCTTTAATAAAGTTATAGGCTTCAGCCATCGTTGAAAGTTTTGTTTGATAAGTTATGAAGCTTGGATTACGTTCTCTAAGGGATAAACTTGCCCAAGATCTAGTTAGTTACGCTCTAATGGCGTCTGAACTATGATTCATGTTTACTATAAACAAGGTTTAATAATAACTTAACCTGATATACTAAATAACTTACTCTACTTAATATAAAGTATATTTCTAACCTCAACATAGTTAACCCAAATAATATAGATAGGGTTTAAGGTAGAATATTTTCCTACATAAGTTAGAGTCTAACCGTTAATAAACCTTCTAAATTATTGACTTTGAAATTGAACTTACTAGTCAAAGATGAAAGACAACGATGACGATATGTTTTATACAAAGTGCACAGAAACACCGGGCACAGTAGCGTTTCTTTCTACGTGTTGATTACGTAATTTATACTGTACATAATGCCCGTGCTTTATTGGTTTATCTTACTAATATAAATGGTGATGTTTAGATGGATGGATGTATGTTTGAAGGTATCTCCGGAACTGCTATACGGATTTAAATTAAATTTGGCATGGATGTAGAACATAGTCAGGAAGAACAAATAGGTTTCTTATTAGAAGAAATTAACTACTGGCGGACAATGGAGCGGACGAAAGCTATTTTATGATAATTTTACCATTACATTCCATAAAATTTCTATATTTATTTTAACTAGATAATACATATATGTTATGTTACTTAGTTATTTTGTTATAACAACTGGAGTGTTGCTTAGCTTGGTTATATTGTTTAATTAAGCATTTAATTGGCGAGTGAACTGACGTGTTTAATTAAAGTGCGCTTTATAATTAAGGAGTTAATGAACGATAGCCATTAAGCTGTCAGAGTGCACGCAACAGAGTAAAACTCCTCTGCAAAATTTTCACTTAAAAATGTTTGTAAACCGTGAAAAATCATTCAAGGATTCTCGACTTATTTATGTATCCGATGTTATGTAACTTATATTGCTTATTCTGTATGCAATCAAGTTAATGCACGATATTTTTTTAAAGTACATTAGTTTACAACAAAAATCTGCAAATTAGTTACAATCTGTACGCATTTAATTCTTACAAACAATTATGGTTTTTATTATTTACGCATTTAAATGACATATTTGTTGAATAAAATAAAAAGAAAATGATGGTTAAATTGCTAAAATAAAATACAATATTTTAATGACTTAAAGTCCTATGTCCCCGTAATAGGGCAAAGAGCGTCCACAGTTCGCTCTATCTTGTGCTTTGTATTTGGTCTCGGGCCATATTTTAATAATATACCAAAAAATAAAATACAAGATTTTTCTACAATAAATGTACACAATTTTAAAATAACTAAGCCACAAAAAACTAAAAGTTAAAACCAAGAGTTAAAGTCCCAAGTTTTAAATGGAATAAAAGTCAAAGTTAAATTTAACATTTTTAAGGCGCTGACACTTTGTAAACTCCTCCGGACTTCTCGGGGGGATTATATTATAGCGTCAGAATTGAATAAAAACCTTTCAAAACGAGATTATTTTTAGTCAACCTTCCTTCACTAAGAAACTAAAAAAATTATGTTTAAAAATTGTCATACAAATTACTGTAACAAAGTTAAAATTAAATAGTAGTTAAATCTCAATAAAAATAATACGTAACGAGAACAGAAGTACTAATTCTAATTCTGTATATTTAACAAAAACAAATAATATTAAAAATATTAAAGCCAATTCCTACTTTTAGCAATATATTTTTATTAAGTTATTATTATAGTTAATGTTACGAATAGAATTTTACGATGTTGTAAACAAATGAATAGATAAATCTATTCATTTGATTCTCAGCGGCCATCTTGGATTTACAATGACAGTAAACATAAAAATTTACTTTATCAGTAGAAGTAAATGTGTTTATCAAATTTCAGAAAAATCTGACAACAAGAAGTGGGTGTAATTTATTATACAAGATTTGTTTAAAATACGAATATTTCACTTATCTTACTATGATACTTTTTACTAATATTATAAATGCGAATGTTTAGATGGATGGATGGTTGTTTGTTTTAAAGGATATCCAAAACCGCTGAACGGATCTCGAAGAAATTTGGCATACATGTAAAACATAGTCTGGAAGAACACTTAGGTTAATAATTATGTTTTTTTTTAATTCCGTGCGGTATGCCGTCGCGGTATGCTTGCACAAACTTACACTTTTTAAACAAATAAATATAGTCGTAAGCAAGCTAATAAGAGGAATAGAATAACCTTAAAGTATTAGTATTAGTTTGAAATTGCACATTCGATATAAGAATTTTCTTTAATGCACATCTTCTTGAACCTACTCCAGTCAACGTTTACAATAAAAATAACTCAAGATTTTTCAAACCACTCTATTCAAGAATAAAAATAGAACAAGAAATAAAGGCTAAATGTTAAAACGGCTTAAATAAAATAGCCGCTGTGAGAAAGTTGCGGTGAAATTCAGCTGGCTTAGAGCGTTTTACGCTCCATCAGGTTAAAAAAGAACGCACTCAAAGTTCCGTAAAACTTTGGCTTCTGAGAGTAACACATTACCTACATTTGTGGTTTTTGTTACGTTTATATTAAAAATAACAGTTCAACAATTATTAAAAGCTCTTTTCTTTTGTTATTAAATTTGATATAGTCAAGGTGTTTAAAGATTTTTCATAGCAAAATGTTACTTTTCTTCTGTGTAATAGCTCTATTAGATTGCATATTTATCTAAGTTGGTATACAATGAACTGTAATAAATCATAATTATCCGATAATCCCGAAAATAGACAAGAGTATTTATACAATTTATCTGCTTACCGTTGATTTTTGAGGTCACTATCACTGTATGAAACACATCGTTTTACAAACACATTTTAACAGTGGTAGAGCCCGCTTTAACATCTTCGCACGAATTGGCCCGTCTCGCCCGGTGAAATACCACGAAGCAATTCCGCGTTCCGTCTGATGAGTGTGCGTCCCGGAGGCCTAATTTAGTCGTCTTTCCCTTCCCATTCTTTTTCTTATAAGGAAAAGGATGGGAAGTGGAAGTGGACTTTCCGTATGAGAGGATGCATGGGAAGGGAAAATATTTTCTTTCTGTGCATCCTCTCCTCCGTCGATTAAAGGTAGGCAACGCATATGCATTTGCGTATGTCTATGGGCAACGGTCACTTCGCTATTTAAGCGATTTTAGGTGGCAGCTCGCTCGTTTGCCACCGTATGATAAAAAAAATAAAACATCGTTATCCCTGTCCTATAAAAAAAGAGATAATATATTTTAAACGGGTACTTTGGTCTCAGAAACTTACGGTTAAGTGTACACAAAAATATAGCTTGTAAACAAAATCATTTTCGTTCTATTCACAACGTTTTCATCTGCATACAATGTGCTTTTCGCGCTTAAAAAATTCAACGCTTAACCTTTTTCTGCTTTTCGTTTCGTGTCGAATTCGGGAAATGGGAAACTTAATGGTCTGAACACGTCGGCGTTGTTTTGGCGTTTATTGAGTACTACGGATGCTCTGAATGTCTTTATACGAAATTGAAACTGTCGGATTTCCGTTTCACTGGGCGCAACCATGTGCTCAATTACTTTGGACTGAAATAGCACTGTTAATGATCTACATAGTGTATCCATTTTGAGTTCGTTCCACATACAACAATTAAGCTATATAAAAATACGTGTACTGGATATTTTTTTGTTTTACAAAGAGGCAAATGTATGAGAAGTCTAATGAATTTTCACCAAGATACGCTTGGACCCTCATGATTTATTTTAGAAGTTATAATCATATAAAATAACCTTAAATCAAAGCCTGGATAATACCACATCGAATCTTTAACATTTTAGTACTGGTTACCTTACCATCATGAAATGTAAACTGTAAAAACTTTAATAATATCAAAATATTCCTATAGAGCTACACTACATTGATTTAAATTATCCATTTTATCTCGAGAATCATCTACTGGCGTGAAATTATCTACGTTGATTGTTTTACATTTCAATAAATCTCGAACCTTTGTCCGACTGTTCACAGCTTTGTTATAATCCAATTCAATTAATAACTTTTTATTCTCATTTCGTAAACAATAAGGAATGCTTTTCGTTTTGTTGTTAATTAAAATTTTCGCATTGTTCTTGTGAAATAACAAATCATTTGTTCCATTTTTCACCAACGAAAGTAATTTTGATAGGATTTAGAAAACATCAATATAAGCCATCCAAGCAACATAATAAAAAAGATTTACTTTTGTAATAATACTAGCTGTCGCCCGTGACTCCCTCCGCGCGGGATTAAAAATAGATGTTGGCCGATTCTCAGACGTACTCAATATGGTCACAAAATTTCATAAGAATCGCTCAAGCCGTTTCGGAGGAGTATGGGAACGAAAATTCTGACACGAGAATTTTATATATAAGAAGATATAACTTACATTTTTAAATTGCATTTATACCTTAAGACAACATACGTCATAAGCATATGGCGGCAAGCATTATATTTGACCGAAATAATACGAAAAGTGAACAATATAACGCTGCACGTAACAGAGGCTACGATGAGAGCTGCGGCTGTACGGAGCTACGTATCTACGGTCCTACGGTTTTACCGTGCGACCACGCTACGTAGCTACGGGGATGTATAGCTGTTTTACTTCGAAAATACAGCGCTACGTTCTTCATGATACAGTGCATCGGAGTAATCACAACGCGTAGCAATGTGCTACAGAATACGATGCTCTGGGACTACGAAATACCTAACAGTGTATAAAGACAGACTTCGTTACTTTAATTCAAATATATTAGTATGTAATTTTATGAATTTAAATGAACTAAATCGCTATGTAAATATCACAGAAACATAATAATATTTATCACAAACACATAAGAAATATTTATAGCACAAAATATCACGTATATTTCACGTTAGAAAAGACTATTTGCTTTAACAACTCGTTGTGCGAAATAGCGATTCGTTTCTATTCTCACGTTACATTTTTATGTCGGCACATATCTTCGCGAAAAGACGACTATTGAACAGGTCAGCGGCGTGTTTGCTCACAGTCAAAGCCTTTATACGTAATACAGATATGTCGAATATAGACTTGGCAAAAATATTTATCTTATTCTGACCATTTTTCGATTGACAGGAAGATAATATTTTTGCAGTTATATATTTACAAGTATTTCTTAACAGTGGTAGAGCCCGCTTTAACATCTTCGCACGAATCGGCCCGGCTCGCCCGGTGAAATACCACGACCACACAGAAGACAGGCGTGAAGTGGATGCAATTCCGCGTTTCGTCTGATGCGTGTGCGTCCCGGAGGCCTAATTTAGTCCTCTTTCCCTTCCCATCCTTTTCTTTATAAGGCAAGGATGGGAAGTGAAAGTAGACTTTCCGGATGAGAGGATGCTTGGAAATGGAAGATATTTTCTTTGTGTGCATCCTCTCCTCCGTCGGTAAAGGTAGGCAACGCATATGCAATTGCGTATGTCTATGGGCAACGGTCACTTCGCTATTTCAGTGATTTCAGGTGGCCGCACGCTCGTTTGCCACCTTTTGATATAAAAAAAAAAAAATGTGCGACCGATGATGACTCGAATGTCTATTAGAAATAATTGCGTTCTGTTACGAAAATGAGATTTGACCGGTGCACAATATAAAAAAAGGCGATTACGTTACGAAAACATTCCCACGAATATTCGTGATAGGCACTCTGTAGATTGTACATGCGGAAAGCTGCCCGAATTCCTTTTTAATAATGATGTTAATGAAAAAGCTCATCAAATATATTTCAACAAAGCGCTTATATGGAGAGAAAGAACATGAATATTGGTAAATATTTGAAGTAATACGGGTATTCAAAAAATACGTATTTGGTTCATTAAGTCTATCTCCCTCTACTCGAGACAAAGAAGAAACGGGAATCGGTGCTGAATCTTTAAAAGAAAAGGGCAAAGCTGTATGCAAATGGAATACTTTCATTTACATAAAGAAAATGATTCGTGTATCGAGTTCTCGGCACGAGATGGCGCTAGGGTTGCCAGCTGATGGAATAAATTAACAGACATTGTTTTTGAAATAATCCTTTTTAACCGACAAAATATCTAGAAAGTTTAGTACAGATCAGATGTTTAATCTTCAAATCACAGTACCAGAAATAAAACGTGAACATTTGCACTGTAATATAAGGTAATTTCACTTTTTACTAATATTGTAAGTGCGAATGTTTATATAGATGGATGTATGGATTATTGTTTGAAGGTATCTCCAAAACTTCTGATCGAATCTTGATCAAATTTGGCATACACATAGTCTCGAAGAACACGTATGCTATTTTTTTAATCCCACGCGGACGGAGTCGCGGGCAACCGCTAGTCTTAAAGATAAAAATCCTCGTGTACTTACTTCAATGTCTAACTAGCATAATTAAAATGTGTTAATGTTATATAAAATCAAATTGTAAGAGAAATCACCTACAAATTAAAAAACATAAACATATCCCATGTCACTGAATAATACACCATCATCATCATCATCAGCTCACTATACGTCCCCACCGAGGGGCTCGGAGTCTACCCTAAGTTAAGGGTGATTAGACCATAGTCAACCACGCTGGCCAAGTGCGAGTTGGTTGACTTCACACATCTTTGAATATCTGCTCAGATATGTGCAGGTTGCAGCACGATGTTTTCCTTCACCATAAGAATAATACACTCATCGTATATGCTTTCCGTAGAACTTGTAATGACTTAGCGAACGAAACAAAAGCACATTTATAATGAAAACACGGCTTTAAAAAGAATAACTTGTCGGAAGACTAAAACAAAGGACGGTAACAATTTGTTTTGTTGATGTATAAACAAATTGGATGTTCGCGTGAACTGACTCACGCCATCATTGTAGCGTCAAAGACAACAATTTTACTAATATTATAAATGCGAATGTTTGGATGGATGGATGTTTGTTTGATGGTATCTCCGGAACGCGTCAACGGATTTTGATGATAGTTGACACAGATGTAGAACATAGTCTGGAAGAACACATAGGCTACTTATCAAGTCTTTTTTATAATCCGCACGGATGGAGTTGCGTGCAACAGCTAGACCTTTATAACAACGATCTAACACTAGGAAATGACATGACTTTATCCAAGATATCTCGTGACAAACTTTCTTTTATGTTGCATTTCAAATACTCTTTCCGACAGTCTATTTAAATTTAAAAGTAATAGTTATTTTATATTGACAATGAAGTCACAAACGGAAACAATAATATTACAAGTAAATGTATGACCTTAAATATGTTACGTAAGACACAGATTAAAAAAAATAAAAGTTTTTATGTTTCCATTCATAAATAAAGTATGTGATATAGTTCCAAGCTTTGTGCAAAGATTTTATTATACTTAAGGAAGGAAGCTTTGTAAAAAGCATTAGGTTTGATAGAAAGGTAAGAACTCTTACCTTTTAAAAGTCAAAACACAACCGGAAGAAGGTCGTAAGTATTTTAGTTACACAATAGTATCCGGTCGTAACAATATTCCACAGATGTAACTTTATGTAGAGCACGTTTCAACTTAAGAATGGACCGAGATGAAAGGTAAAAGACGTGATCTTCCGGTACGTAACTTAATCATCGCTAAGGCTTTTGACAACAGTTACAAAGTAACATGAATAAGTAACAAAGCTACGAGATTTTGACATATCACTTTTACAATTGTAACAACAGTTCAATTGTAACAATAACTTGACAATCTATAATCTTACTAATGTTTTAAATACGAAAGTTTAGATCAGTGGTTCCCAAACTTATTTTGTCTA